>NC_134245.1:42676491-42993991 GCF_965152275.1 Natator depressus
GCTAAGTAACCATTTTTATACCATACCTGATTCTGTGACACCAGTTTCTCTCCAGCAGTGGAGATGGACCTAGTTCAAGACCCCATTATTGAGTATTGTTTTGCTGAGATGCAACAGAACCCTTACAAAGAGCTAGGCTTGTGGAATATTCAGGTTCTGAGGTAAACCTAGAAAAGTTAAAAAATTCTTAAGAAAAAGTTAAGTATACTTCTTAAATATGACATGGGGGGAGGAGCAAGGGGAGCTTAGTTATACATCCTTTCTTTATAGGTTATGTCTATGGAATAGAGTTACCAAGGTTAATATAACTGACCTCTGTATTTCCAGTAAACATAAGGAGAATATAAGGTCTTTCATGATATATGGAATCACATACTTTTTAAAAGGCATTTATTACGTAAAACAACTGCAACTGGCTTCTACACAGCTTCAGTACCAGCCTTTGTCTTTGTTGTTTACCAGGAACCACATGCGGCCTGGATCTCTCTAAAGCATACAGAGACATCAAGCGACTGAATAATATATGGCAAATAAACATATAATTAAATATGTAGGTAACAACACAACTGCCATTCATCTATTCTTTTTAAAGCTTCAGGTGGAAACCAGTTCTAGGTCATATCCCTTTCAGCAGCATTAAGGTATCTAGACACTGGATTTGGTCATTGCTCCACACAAACAAAGTTTAAAAAACAGTTATCTGTCATTATACAACAGGCTGAAGAAATGCAGGTTTTATCTCTGAAGAAAACAGTAAAGCAGTCAACACAGAAAAGTTGCTAAATACATAATCCACGTGTCTGAATTAATCACTGTGGTGGAGATGAGGAATTGTTTTCTGAATGTCAACTTTTATATGATGAGCCCTTATAAAAGTTTAGGCTTCCCCACCACAGTAATCCTTCCTACACTTGTTGAGAGGGATATGGGACTTAAAAGGCCAGGAGTCCAGACAGTAGTTTTTCCCAAATAACAGCAGTTTCTTGTGAAGTTAAGTGGTATACTGCGCATTTGGATAAAAAGAGAAATGGAAAGAAATATACAACTTGCTTCAAACAGGAGATATTACCTATGGATCAAGACTGAACCCTTCGTGGTGTCGTCAGGGCAGTCCAGATTTCATATGGCTATTTTATAAGTGGGAACTATGGAGGACTGCATTAGAAGAAAATGGCTTACGAATCAGCTGACAAATGGTTGAATACATGCAATGCTTCATTGAGAGGGACAACAAGAAGTCAATAAAACTAGATGGCACAGGGTTAAAGACCATGCAACAGTTTAAATACTTCAGTTCAGTGTTGAGCTATGATGGGAATGTGGATGCGGGTGTTAGGAGCTGCATGAAGAGCTCTTGGCGTAAGTGGAGGGAGTTGACAGGAATTCTCTGCAATAAGAATATGCCAAGTAAACTAAAGAGCAAAGTATGTAAGATCATGATTAGGCCAGCCATGACATACAGGTTGGAATGCTGGCCAATGAGAAAAAGAGAAGAACAACTACTTCACACTGCCAAAATGAGAATGCTCAGGTGGATGCTGCGTAAGACGAGAGCTCATAGGCTACACAATGAAATAGTATGAATCATAGTGCTCCCAGAATAGCTGAAGGAGTATCAACTGAGATGGCTGGGTCATGTGAAACAATGAGATGTGGGATATATTGGTCAGAGAGTACAAAAGCTAGTAGTCACAGGACAAAGGCCTAGAAAAAATGTGATTTGAGACACTGAAGTAAGACATCAAGGTTGATGGCTGCTTGGAAGATGCACTTGACAAGAATGCTGGGAGGCGAAGAGCAAGAGCTGCCAAAACCTGACTGAAGGGTGTGATGCTATATGATTGAAATATGACCATGTATATCATTGATATTGCCACTGTTAGACAATTGCAACAAATCTTGTACTAAGTATATCATGTAAGGTGTCAATGGAAAAATTATTTGCTAAAGATGATTATCCTGTTTAATCGTTTTGTATCTGAAGTGATGAATATTGGCTATATATCTGTATCACCATTGTGTTTGTTCCTGGGGTAACACCCACAAAGTAGTTTACATCCAGTCTAGCCAGCATATTGTGAATGGACTATTCAAGTTGCTGGCCCATCAAAGACACTTAACTCTCACAGTGGGCCATGGAAGAAACTCATTCCGCCCAGATGGCTCTTCCTGCCGATGCCTTAGCCTCCAAGTGGCCAGTGGCTGCCCCTGTGAGTCAGTAAGCCATGTAAAAGCATGTGACCCTGAACTCCATATTGTGCCAGTAATTTTCCACAAACTGTGTTGTGGGCTTTTGTTTGGGACAGTAAAATTCCAGGCACGTGGCAGAGGGTATAAAAGACCCTGTAAACATATCCATGGTGCCTCTTCTCTGCTCTGATTCTCTGGACTGTGGACTTACATCTAAAATGAGCATTGTGATCTATGGACTGAGGAGCTTCCAATCTTTTGGAAGTTACCAGAGACTGTACAAGCCAGCCGTCTGAAACATCACTGCTACACACCTGATATAAGAACTTTGCAATGATTATATGTGTGGCTGGTCTCTTGGGATCAGACGAACCCTTTGTTTGATGAAATTGGTTTTCAATAACCACTCATCATAGAGTCTAGTGTCTGGGTGGTGAAATAAGGGCTGTAATGCCTAAGGAGATTGCATTTTTGACTTCTTGTTAACCAATGTGGTGAGACAGAAGTTTACTTTTGTTACTGGCTTTGTATAATCTAATGATAGATTAACCACCAGTGTGGGGTGAGTTTGCCCTATTTCTCAGCAGTTTGTCCTGAATCTGACATTCTCAGCTGTTGAACCACTGCTAAGCCAGCACTCTGATCACTTAAACACCAATTATTTCGCCTGGGTGGACCTGACTCTCCCTAATTGGCAGATTAGAATGGGCTGGGGAGGACTGAAGAGGTAATTAGCCCATTAGTGCAGAGAGTAGAGGGCTGCACAGGATGGAAATACTGGGAGAGAGGCAGGCTAGAGACCTGAGGAGGAACTGATATTGTAAATTCTGTGGTGGATGGATCAGTAAAGGTGGTGAGAATTCAATTTAAGTAAACTAAATGGTGGTATTTATTACTGGAAAGTCTCCAAACACTCTGTGTAAACAGAGGAGAGGACAGGAGCAGGACCTTGCCCTGTCACACTCTAAGAGAGGAGAAATTGAAGAAGACTAAAAGAGAAAAACAAATGTGTAACTTTAGTAATAAGTCAGTGCATCCCAGACTCTCTCTGTTTCTGCCTTATTTGCAAAACCTGAACCATCCTCTGCAATGGACTGTGAAGCAGAACCTCTTCACCCACTCCAGCTTTTCCACAGATTCATCTTCTGCTCTTAAGAGAGATCCTCCTTAGCAATCCAAGTGACCAAGGGTCATGTGTGCTGAGCTAATGCCAATGTTAAACATTTTCCTTTCTGCCAGATCTCAAAGCTCTCAGCAAAAGCATGTCAGTGCCAGAGCCTTCCAACACCAACCTCCTTCCCAAAAGCCAGCTGCAACAAAAGAACAAATGTTTGTTTTTAAGGCTCTTTGTTTACCCAGTCAGGGTTAAACTGGCTTCTATCCCTGAGGTTCTGCTGATGTGTCGTAATATCTTAAGGCACCTGCTTTGAAAGTCCTGGTTCAGAGATCCACTGTAACAGGGTTTCCTAAACTGTGGTACACATACCCCGGTACTGAACTATGGAGTTCGTAAGTAATCTAATTGCTATGGTTGTTGCTGCTGGGGCACCAAGAGGGGCACAGGCAAAGCTGGATTAGCACCAAAAAACCCCTGCATTTTTACTGGACTCTGTTGTTCTAGTGTTTTGGATTTTTTTCCCTTGAATGATGTAGCCAGAGGGCCAAGTCACTGCAATAACCAAACCAGGCTGGAAGGTCAAGCGAGCCAACATGAATGAGGGGAAGCTGAGGCAGAAGCTAGCCCAAAGCCAGACCAGGTTGACAGCCCTGCTACGGTGCCTGAGAAAAACTACAGTGAGCACAGTGTTTCACCATAGTACATCCTGTTAGGTTTCTATCAAGCTTTTCTTGACCAGTGCAGACACAGCCTAACCATGCCATAACCTGGTTTACAAAGCTGTTAATTAGGCTGGTTTCTGCACTGTTTATTCCTAAAGGTTAAATTACAGACTGTGGGACTGGCCCATTTAGATACCTGGTGATTTCCAGTTTGGAAGAGGAGTCCTTTTCTTCACAGCTACTAGAACAATACTAGTTCTTTATGTTTCCGCCAGGTCTCCCGATACCCCCTGTCCAAAGCTGGATATCTAGTACTTCAGTCCAAACTTCGTTACATGATTGTGCAAACCTCTTTTTAGAGTATCAGGAGAGATCACTGCTTGTTATTACCAACTCTTTTTAAAAGACTCAGTCTCTAGTTGGTGCACGTAGCAAGTCTGCATAACCATGTGTTCCTGTCACAGTTATCTTCGTTCTTCTGTCCCTAGTCCCTTCGTTTGTCTCTCACGCTTGTTGATGTGCCTTGTCTTTAGCTTGTAGGCTATTTGTGGCTGGGGCTGTCTCATACTATGTGTGTATATAGCACCTAATACAAGAGGGCCCTGGTCTGGTTGGGGCATTTGCATGCAACTGTCAAATAGATATTCATGATAATTTACAGATGAGCTACTTTTTGCCTTTACAGATGAAGGTGAGGCTTCTCCAGTCCTACATAATGGACCTGAGTGACCAGAATAGTGTCTTAGTTCAGACGATGGAAGAGCTGGAGGGAGAGTCTGAGTGGAAGGTGGCTACGCTAGAGGCAGAGCTTCAGGTACTGTTTGCTATACCTGGATGTACCAAAGGAAGTGTGCTGTGCTCCTCTGTTTGCAGAGCATTCGGTAAACCCCCTAACAATGCCTATGGGACTACTTATCTCTTTCTCTTTTAATGCTACAGTATATGTGTGTGTTATGAGAAACTTCCTTTCTAGGCCTGGTCTTTGATGAGTTAACTACAGTGCCTTGACTGGACCTACTTTTCTTTTTAATCCTCGCCCCATCCTGCTCCAGTTATTTTGCATATTGTATGTGTAACAAAATATGAGAATGGGGTCTGGTTTGGGTGATGGTTTATGCTTTTAACTGTTTTCAACATTTCATATATTTTGGGGTATATATGGTTGTCCCAGATTTTTCATGCTAAAATATAAAATATAGACGACACCAAGCTAGGAGAGATTGCAAGCACTTTAGAGGACAGGATTAGAATTCAAAAAGACTTGACAAATTGGAGAATTGGTCTGAAATCAACAAGATGAAATTCAATAAAGATAAATGCTAAGTACTTAACTTAGGAAGGAAAAATAAAATGCACCATTACAACATGGGGAATAACTAACTAGTTGGGAGCAGTGCTTAAAAGGATCTGGAGTTATAGTGGGGCACAAATTGAATATGAGTCAGCAATGTGGTGGAGTGGTGAAAAAGGCTAACATCATTCTGGGGTGTAATAAGAGGAGTGTTGTATGTAAGACTCAGGAGGTAATTGTCCTATTCTACTTGGCATTCATGAGGCCTCAGTGGGAGTACTGTGTCCAATTCTGGACACTGCACTTTAGGAAGGATGTGGACAAACTGGAGAGAATCCAGAGGAGAGCAACAAAAATGAGAAATGGTTTAGAAAACCTGATCTATGAGGAAAAGTTTAAAAAAAAACCTGAGGATGTTTGTGTGGGGAAAAGAAGACTCGGGGGGACCTGATAACAGTTTTCAAATGCATTAAAGGCTGTTGTAAAGAGGACAGGGATCAGTTGGTCTCCTTGTCCACTGAAGATGGGACAAGAAGTAATGGGCTTACTCCGCAGCAAGTGAGACTTCTTAGATATTAGCAAAAACTTTCTAACTGTAAGGGTAGTTATATTCTGGAATAGTCTTCTGGGGTGATCGTGGAATATCCGTCATTGGAGGTTATTAAGAACAGATTGGACAAACACCTGTCAGGGATGATTTAGGTTTACTTGGCCCTGCCTCAGTGCAGGGGTTGGAATTTGATGACCTCTCGAGGTCCTTTCCAGGCCTATATTTTTATTATTCTGTGTCTATAAACTCTGTGGTTACTGACATAGAACAGAGCCTAACCCAGAAGTTGATGACAATATCTCATAGCTATTGGATCAGTGGTAACTTGTCTATCTCAAACCTCTAAGTCAGTGATACTCAGACTGAGGCTCACGAGAGACAGCGGCTCTTTAATGTGTCTCCTACGGCTCTTTGCAGCACCTGATATTAAAACACTGTGTCATTTAATTGTTAACCAGTCAGGATGCCATTACTATGTTATTAACCAATTGTAGTGGATAAAATAATAATACTTGGTCAGTCCTTTTGCTGAGAGAATTTTATTTATATATATATAATATTAAATGAAACCATGAATTTACACTTTTATGGCTCTTTTGGGTAATATTGATCACAAATTTGCTCCTGAACCACTGAGGTCTAAGCGTCACTGCTCTACGTGATGCTTTTGGGGTCCTTGCAGATTGAGCCTTGATGATAGGAAGGTGTGAAGAGAGACGAGGTTGGTGGACAGTGCCATGTCCTCATCAAGATGGAGTGGCCATCTGTGATTAACTTCTGGTCAAACCTTTTAGCAAGACAGCAATTGATAGGCATAGACGGAGAGAAGCAGAATGTAGGCCTTCACAATATGATAGGAAGACTTCATACTTACATAGAGCTTGCACTCAAAGATCTAAAAGTGCTTTCCAAAGTTGGGTCAGCAGAGTTACTGCATTTGACAGATGGGGAAATGGAGGCAAAAAGATTAAATAAAATTTCCAATGTCACGCTTTGAGACAATGGCAGAGGCAGGAATAGAACATGGATTGGTTTTAATCACAAGACAACGTTGTCTCTCTCTAATGGCCTGAACACATTTGGGGTTGATAGCTGGACAAAAGCAATACTAAACAAGTCTTTTTTTAAACAGTGGGCTGTGAATAGCTAAGATGGGTGCCTTGATGACTTACCAGGCAGATACCATAAGAATGTATGGAAGTGATTAATCTATTTTGGACTGCCTGCAAGCAAATGAGTGCTGTAGTGAGTAAAGTATTAGGGATACAGTTTCATTAGACTCTAGGAATTAAGACTAGCACAATATTTCTTCATACATTAGAAAAAATAAATACTAGTCAAGAGGTCCTGTTATCATGTGTATGGCCCTGTAAAGTGATGAGCCACGCTTTGCACTCCCACATTGCCAGGTGTGGTACTGCAGATACGCCTAGCCGTACTTCATCCCAACTGGTTGTCAGCAAGTGTTGCTGTTCCGATGTGGGCAATGAGAGATCAAATACATTAATTAACATAAGTATGTCTCCATTTAATGAAGCCCCATGAAAGGAGCATATGGAAAACAGATTAAAGGCCCTTACCTCAGAACTCCCCAAAGCAGCAGGGAGCCTCCTTGATTATATGCAAGTAGTTCTTATTGTGGCTCCTAATGGGGTAGTACATTCCTTGCCAGGCCCCATCACAGTCATCAATGTATTTATCTGCACAACACCTCTCTGAGGTAGAACAATGCTTTTATAACTGGGAACTGAGACACAAAGGCTAAGGACTTGCCAAAGATCACCTAGGGAGTCTGTGGTAGAAGAGGGAATGGAACCCAGCTCTCCCAACCCAAAGGCTTATTATTTCTCTGATCACTGGCCCACTCTTCCCTATAAATTAGTCCAAAGGAACATTCACAGGACTTTACTCTGAGACTTTTACTGCTCCCTTTGGAAATATTCTGTCATCCCTTTCATAATCTGAGATGGCCTCATCCAGTGAGCATTTCAGTTCCTCATTAATAGCGGCACACAAAGGCTACTAGTTGCACAGGCTCATAGTTATTATCCATTAAGAAAAACAGGAACAATTCTGAGTTTGGTATCATTAAAAGAAGGAATTTCCTTTCCTTTCTGAGTCCATGTAAATTTTTAAATGCTACCTGAAGGAGCAGAATCCTTTGTGCTTGGTGAATCAGGTGCATCTACCTTGGCCTGATTTTTAATTCTCAGTCCCCAGCCTTCTGGTGAGGGAACAAAGGTGTATAATCAAGTACCTAGTATACTCTTTTGCATTCTCCCCTGCTCTTAGAATGTGGAGATGTTAAACTTTGATAGAATAGTGCAATTTTATATTTTTCAGTCAGCTACTTAAAAGGTTCATTGTTTTTTAATTAAGCTGCATGGGGAAAAAGAGGAGATATTAAAAGGTGCAGTACCATAAAGGGGATAGGTTTTCACTGTTCCTACGTGAGCAGAGACACCCCAGTAAAGCAACATGGAGTGCAGCAACAAGTCCTGTGCCTCCCACCCTCCATTGTGGTGACTGTGACAGTAATTGGAGTTAATTTGTGTGGCTTCTCAAATGAAAGACTTCATGTTTTATAGTCCTTATTCTTCCAATCTCCCCCTTCCTATGGTTGAGTGCAGCCTGCACAAGTTGATGTGATGATGAGATGAACCTGTTTAGAGGAGTAAGGCTGGCCCACCTTGTGATTCCCACTCATCATACTGCCTGTAAAATGACTCCCTGTGGTCAGAGCACCTTTCTGTCTTCTTTCTCTTCCTTTTTCTGTGAAAACTCAGCTCTTATCTCTTGGGATGGGAACTTTCTTGGCATGTAATCCGTGTTTATTCTCTTCTTGTGTAGATGTTTCACAGCCTTTTTCTTCACCAATGTAAAGTCCATTGTCCATTTAGTTGTTCTGTGTCCAGTTTTCTCCATGCACCCCCAACTACCAAATTCCTCAGGTCAGTGGGGCTGTAGTGACACCTGCTGCACAGTGCTGGGAGTGACTAACACCTGCACGTTTTCCGTAGTGCTGTCTGCCTGTACCCAGGGCTCCAGTTTATCTGCTGCATTCTGCAAGTGATTGAAGCTTGGAGTAAAAATAGTGTGAGAATGTTTCTTTGGAATAACTTACAAGTTCTTTTTTTTTTTTAATCAGAAATATTGCAAAGTTGGACTAACAAAGACTCTTACTTGAAAAAAGGGCCTGGAGATGAGTTTGGTCCCAAATCTGACTCGGTTCATAAGTTTAGTACATGTCAACTTTCTATGCTCTGTTATCGGGCACCTCTCCATTACTTCTTGGTCCACATTTGTAGGGTATTACGGTGCACACCTTAACAGAAGTAACACCACCCACCATGAACATTCCTATCAGCTGTTCTCACCCACTCTGGCAGATGAAATCTTCTTTAGGGGAAGGTGGAGCTCCTGTCACTGTCTGTGTCAGCCACTTTTGGCTTCACTGTGGACTGAGCTCAGTCTGATGGTGTTCAGAGCAATATAAGACACTGGAGGAAGGTTTTAATGGAAGCCATGACAGTTATCAGTGAGAGGCTGTGACAGAACAAAGAGGTAAAAGGAGAAAAAAGTATGGGACCTTTTGTTTGTCTTATTTGGTTTGTAAGTTCTTTGGGGAAGGGAAGGTCTCCTATTCTTGTTCTGTGTGTATGGTCCCTAGCACAATGAGACTCCAAGCCCTCCAAGCGTTACCAGAATACAAACATATAAGAATAATGGGCAGCTGGAGAGAAGAAAGCACCTTTGGACAACACAAAAAATCCAATCTATTTGTGGTATAGAAATAGCATAAATTGCCATAGTAACAAAACAGTGTTTACATTACCTCAGTGGTAGGTGCCTTAAAAGTACCTAAGAGAGATTCTTTCCGACTGATTCATAAGCCATAGGGTGATGTCTGTCAGCTCAATGTTATGTGCTATCTAAGTCAGCCTTACAAAGGCAGCAGCATGTTTTTAACTCTAAGGGACTGCAGGATGTCTTTCTCTGGGACAATAAATAGTTTTGGAGTTGAGCATTGTCACCTGCAATTAAATGCCCAGGAGGGAAGGCATTAGCTGAAAATCATCATAGACCGGCTTCCAAACTGTCCACGCTTGAGATGAACTTTAAAATAGAGCAGAGGCAACATGGAGTTCAAAGGGAAATAGGCTCCAGGAGGAAGGGAATGGACAGGAGAGGCTGCTGTGTAAGTCTGCAACACTCAATAATGGCCTCTCCAAACTTCTTAGCCTCTCAGGCTCCTCCAGCCACAGGCTGAATGTTGGATCTTTCCTATAACTACTACTGTGTGGCAGGAGCAGGTCACTGACTGGCTTCCTAGCTGTGTATATAAGAAGAACAATGGGCTCAAGTTACCAAAAATCAAAAAGCCACCTACCACCAAAAAAAAAAAAAATCCCACAAACTGGGGAAAGCACCTGCTTTTATGGAATTAAAATAAAACCTGAAATGGGAAAGGAAAAGCATGAAAGAATTAGTGACAAGATATCATGTACAGCTGTGGTGATGATGATTTTATTGGTATTGTGGGAGGGAGGAGGAAGCTGGGACACGGCAAAAACACAATTTGTCCTAGAATTGAATTTCTCTGATAAGGAATTTCAGAAGCGCTGCCTCATTCATTCAGTGGCCAAATAATCATATGCGCTTTAATAATCTTTATTTTACAGGAGTATGTTGCCAGGGTAACAGAGCATAAGCAGGAGAACAGCACCTTGCAGATCACAAAGGCAAATCTACAGAAAGAAATTTCACTGAGTTTCTCTCTCTCTGTCTCCCCTCTTTGCGGTGTAATGACAACTCTTATTTTTCATGCATTGGTTTAATAATCTTATTGAAAGATCCTTTCCCTGTTTTTATTATTCTTGTCTGCCTGAGCACAGACAATGGCAGAAACTTGGAATTCTCAAGCCCACTGGGCTAAGCAAACTAACAGTTGTAATATGGTTAGCATTTTTATGTAATTACTTTTTATTGCTGTTTTACTCCCATTTCTGTTCCTCCCCAGCTAGTTGCAGCTTCCTTTTCTCTCTGACCCAATCAGGGAATAGTAAGGGTTGAGGGAGAGGTTAGTAATTGATTGCATTAATCGGAAATTATTAGCTGAGCATGTTTTCAGGGGTGGGGAGTGGGTCACAGAAGCAGATCTTTTAAGAAGGGGCAAATTGAATTATGGCCAATGAAATAATGAAGCCTCCAGGCCGTAAGTTGTAGAAAGGACAATCTCTTTCACGTATACTCTAGCATTATTCATAATGGGTTCTGCTCTCTGGCTGAAAAGCAATGTGTGGCCTTACTGACATCCAGCAGACTTAGACAGCTCGATTAGTTGGTTTGGGAAATTGGTTGATTAGAAATTTATTAAAAATGAAAATTCCTGAAGCTCTTTAGTGATATCTGGAACTCTGGCAGTGGTGCATTACTACCAATCCTTTGCCTGGATGGAGTTTATGACAGATCTATGGCTTATAAATATTTTCCCTGTCATTCTCTTTGCCAAAGGCCATAGCCTCAGAAAGAGAGTGTGGGAAAAGCAGTAATCTTAGACTGCAGAACTGGCAAAAAAAAGAAACCCTTGTGAAATTAAATACAAAAAATTGCATTCAAATGATGGTAAAGGTCTGACTGCAACCCACAAGTGCCAAGAAATAAGAACTAAGACTGTCACTTACATTCAGCTGTCGGTTATGTGCTGTTCAGACAGTCCTTAGTCAGGCACTGAGGAACAGTGGACAAACTGAATTTGTCTTCGGTACACTGACATGCCAAGCCTCAGGAAGAAAAATTTTAAGGACAAAGTTGCAACCTTACTATGAATATTGTGGCTTTTGTGGGTGGAAATCAGGCTGTTAATGTAGTTTTAATAAAGATTTTTGTATATTTCCCTTTTTTTCAAGGCTGGTACATATTTTCAATGCAAGGAAGATCCCAGGTTCACAGTGGGTCCATGGATACTGGCACAAAGTACAGTAATATTTAGCACTAAATACCCCATGGTAAGTATATAAAAATATATATATATAATATTGTTACTGTTTCTCACTAGGTAACAATATTAGCCAGCCTTTATATACTTACCATGGGGTATTTCCTACTAAATATTACTGTGCTTTTGTGCCAGTATCCGTGGCATTGCTATAGTGTTAAGAGCATGCTGCTTTTCTGCAGGGGTGTAGTAGTAAAATGCTTGGGAGCAGAAGCTGTTGGGGTACAGGGACAGTCACACACCACAGGTGGCAAAAATAATTCCTTGTAACACTACAGGCAGGATGATGTTGAAATTAGATAACTGACACCCATATTCTGTTCATTCAGTGTATTTTCTGTGCCTCATTGTTAGCAGAATAGGAGTTAGAAGTCTGAACAGTGCTGTGAAAGGCGAAGGGTGCTCTTGTGTAAAAGGTTTAAATACACTGTTGATAAGCCAGAAAAGGCTTAATCATTTAGTAAACAATTTTTATTCATTAGAAAAAGAACATTTGCACAGCTATCTTAACTAAGTCTTAGGCCAGTGCCATTTGAAATAGGCAAAAAAAGGCACTTAAAAACGCTTGACAGATTATTATGCACTTCAGAGACTCAATATGATACTGCCTTTGTTGGAAAAAATGATATGAAAACAAAATTCTATGTGAGATAAGTAGGTGACAGATTTTAACTTCAGGGCCATTATAAAACTTGTTTTCTTCAAAATATTAAGAGGAATTAGATGAATTAAAGGAGTACTCTTTTTACAAAATTATGTATTTCCCAACTGAGAACGTCCGTAGTCTAGAGATTTGTTTTTTGTGTTTTTTTTTAAATCTTTAGCAATCCATAGAAATTGCTGGCTGTAACCATGTCTGTCTGCAGCAAAGGACTGAACCCCTCTCTGTAATTGTATGTCAGAAAATGATGTGCAAGTTATTAGTTCGGCTGCAAAATCTCAGCTCATTCTTTCTTCCCACCAAACCAGGATTTACTGTATATTGGAGATGAAGTCAGTGCCTTTATACTGCAGTGCTTATGTATGCTGTTATAATATGACTAAGTAACCACTTGAGATAAGGACTTGTCTAGTTTTCCACTGATTTTAAGAATCATAAAAACCTATTTGGATTATAACCTCTCCATGGTCGGGACTGTCTTTTTGTGTGTTTTGTATAGCATGTAGCATAATGGGATCTTGATCCTGATCAAGACGAGTGACAGGGTATCTAGACCTTGTCCCTGGGCTGGCAGGGAACAGCTGACTGTCATTACTGTAGAGACACTCACAGGGACAGAGGCAGTTGTCGAGAAGGGAAGGCCCTCCTCTGCCTCCCACTCTATATAAGAGCCCTCCGTGCTGGAAGGGGAAGGAGGGGAATTCTCTGTGTGTGGAAATGACTGAGGAAAGAGCCACACCCGCTAGTGTCCTCAGCTCCGAGATAGACTGAGACTGGGTGACATTTCCTTTGCTGGACTAATAGAAGCCACCCAGCCTTTGGAATCCTCAGATGGGTGGGAGAACAGAATCTCTGGTGATTCTGGGGGCTTGCTGCAGGTGTGCTGCCATGCTTTATTTTGAGTAAAGATTGGGAAATGTTTATGTCATGGAAGACAGGTGAAATTCCTAGAGACTGGAAAAAGGCAAATTTAGTGCTCTTCTATAGAAAGGGAAATAAGAACCACTCAGGAATTACAGACCAGTCAGCTTAACTTCTGTACCCAGAAAAATAATGAAGCAATCAATTTGTAAACACCTAGAAGATAATAAGGTGATAAGTAACAGTCAGCATGGATTTGTCAAGAACAAATCATGTCAAACCAACCTAATAGCTTTCTTTGACAGGGTAAAAAGTCTTGTGTATGGAGGGGAAGTGGTAGATGTGGTATATCTTGACTTTAGTAAGGCTTTTGACATTGTTATGCATGACCTTCTCATAAACAAACTAGGGAGATACAACCTAGACGGAGCTACTATAAGGTGGGTG
The DNA here is from genome assembly GCF_965152275.1 of Natator depressus. Lineage (NCBI taxonomy): Eukaryota > Metazoa > Chordata > Testudines > Cheloniidae > Natator > Natator depressus. Next base: position 42,690,269 of record NC_134245.1, read on the forward strand.
CATAACTGGTTGGAAACTTGTTCCCAGAGAGTAATCATCAGTGGTTCACAGTAAAGCTTGATGGACATATCGAGTGTGGTCCTACGGGACCATTTCTGGGTCCGGTTCTGTTCAATATCTCCATCAATAATTTAGATAATGGCATAGAGAGTAAACTTATAAAGTTTGTGGACGATACCAAGCTGGGAGGTTTTGCTTGTGCTTTGGAGGATAGGATTAAAATTCAAAATGATCTGGGCAAACTGGAGAAATGGCCTGAAGTAAATAGGATGAAATTCAGTAAGAACAAATTTAAAGTACTTCATTTAGGAAGGAACAATCGGTTGCACACATACAAAATGGGAAATGACTGCCTAGGAAGGAGTACTGCGGAAAGGGATCTGGGGGTCAGAGTGGATCACAAGCTAAATCTGAGTCAACAGTGTAATGCTGTTGCAAAAAAAAGCAGTTTTCAAGTACATAAAAGGTTGTTACAAAGAGGAGGGAGAAAAATTGTTCTCGTTAATCTCCAAGGTTAGGACAAGAAGCAATGGGCTTAAATTTCAGCAAGGGCAGTTTAGATTGGACAGTAGGAAAAACTTCCTAACTGTCAGGTTTCAGAGTAACAGCCGTGTTAGTCTGTATTCGCAAAAAGAAAAGGAGTACTTGTGGCACCTTAGAGACTAACCAATTTATTTGAGCATAAGCTTTCGTGAGCTACAGCTCACTTCATCGGATGCCTACTGTGGAAAGTGTAGAAGATCTTATTATGTACACACAAAGCATGAAAAAATACCTCCTCCCACCCCACTCTCCTGCTGGTAATAGCTTATCTAAAGTGACCACTCTCCTTACAATGTGTATGATAATCAAGGTGGGCCATTTCCAGCACAAATCCAGGTTTTCTCACCCCCCGCCCCACCCCACCCCCCAACTCACTCTCCTGCTGGTAATAGCTGGTGAGAAAACCTGTAAGGAGAGTGATCACTTTAGATAAGCTATTACCAGCAGGAGAGTGGGGTGGGAGGAGGTATTTTTTCATGCTTTGTGTGTATATAATAAGATCTTCTACACTTTCCACAGTATGCATCCGATGAAGTGAGCTGTAGCTCACGAAAGCTTATGCTCAAATAAATTGGTTAGTCTCTAAGGTGCCACAAGTACTCCTTTTCTTTTTGCTAACTGTCAGGGTGGTTAAGTCCTGGAATAGATTGCCCAGGGAGGTTGTGGAATCTCCCTCATTGGAGATTTTTAAGAGCAGGTTAGACAAACACCTGTCAGGGATTGTCTAGATAATACTTATGGGTCAGAGGTCTGGACTAGAGGACTTCTTGAGGTCCCTTCCAGCCCTGTGATTCTATATTTTGGCTACTGGAGGGCCCTGTTGGGGACCTGTGATTTATGGCAGCAAGACCCCCCTTATCCCTGGGCTGACTCCTTCTACTGGTGAGTCAACTAGTGTTTGCCATCCCTGTGCAGAGCTGCTTGCCTCACTGCCTTTGAGCACTACCACAATAACAGTTAGTACTAATAATCCACAGAAGGAAGACTGTCTTCTCTTGTGTTGCCTAGGAGAAACTAGCTGATTATGTCAAGACTGTGGAGTATAGAGTGAATTCAGGGACTCAGGTAATGAATTACTGGCTGCCAAATGCGGAGAAACATTCCTGATTTGTGGCAGGCCTGGAAAAAATGCACTGAAGCTGAATTCTTAAGCAAATGCCCAGCAGGAAACCCTACTGGATGGAGATCCCATTTGCACGTTATTTTTACCTACACTTTTCTGTTTTTATAATAGAAAGTTTTAAAATGCTGAAAGCCCAAGAGCAGGCCCTTTTCCTTTTGTTTGCAGGAACAGTCTGAGGGTCTGGGTGACACAGAACAGTCTGTGCTCACTACTAGGCTGTTGGATTTCTTGTATACTCTCCCACCTAGGGCTTTTTGTGAGTCATGGGAACATGGGAGGGCTTAACTCAGGGCTAATTTTCTTTATCTTCTTTAGAAGGGGTAGGATTTGGTAAAGTTCTTCTTTGAGAGCTTGTCCATTTATATTTTCCACTGTTGGAGTGCATACTACTCATGCACTCAAGGTTGGATACTTTTGGCCAGCAGTCCACGGGAGCTATGCATATGCCCTGAATGTTCTTGTGCTCCGGACCTGACAGCATGAAGAGCACTGTGAGCCCAGCTGCCACTCATTTCCTTATCACTGTCTGAGGGTGTGAGAGACAGCTCCTGGTTGTTGCATCGTTACTCATCATTTTCTCAATCTCTAAATTTTAATAGTGTTAGTTAGGTTAGTGTGGGTTTAATTGTCCATTGGCACATTTTGCATAAGGTATTTTTAAAATCTCTCTACTTGAGTCTCCTGGTTTTAAACATGGCTTCTCTTGCAAGATGGCAGGTACTATAAATGATGGGCATACCAGATGCCTTCTTTGTTCAGGGAATTCCGTATCTCCAATAAATGCTACGTGTGCATGTTCCACTGCAGTCCCGAAGTGCCTGAGAGTTATGGATCCACTAGCTCCTGGGCTCCATCTTCGGAAGCTCTGGCTTCAGACTCTGGAAGGACGGTTGCTATTTTAAGTGCTTAGAAGGAAAAGAGCATCGCTTCTCTTCTACAGCTAGGAGCATATCGTCTATGGGAACTTCTGTCAAAAAGGCATGTCACCTCATTGTTCCTATTTTGAAGAGACTTCATAGCCTAAATCAGGTACTGTGGGAGCTTGAAGGGAGTTTGGTGCTGAGACCTGAAATTAGCTGTTTCTGGTACCAAGGCTAGAGCATCAGGAATTACTGTGGTTACTGAGTGCTTTGGCACTGGTGCAAAGGAAGGCACTGCACCCAATCTCTTCTGTGGTGCTCTCTTTGGTGTTGCGTATATGCGTATTAGGTACACTGACAACTTTGATGCACTCTATTCCCTCACCAAGATTCATGGCATCATCCAACTTGGTACTGGGAAAGTATATGGTACAGAGCAAACAAGGGTAGAGCCAAATACACTACTTTTCAGGCTCTCCACAATTTTACTGATAGGACCGGCAATACTGCTGATCTGGCTCTTCCATTTCTTCCTCCCTGGGCCCCTGGAGGAGCTCAAGTTGGTCTCTGGAAGGAAAAGGCTGATGTGTGTCTCGATGGGACTGTACCGATTCAAGATATTGCATGCATGGGTCCCATGGTCCCCAGTAAGGCAGTGAGAGGGGTCCAGTATAAGTTTAGGAGGTCCCCATGGCATAGGTTACACCACTTTGTTACATCATGGGGTGGGTGGGGGGAGATAGGAGATTATGGATAATCTATAAAGGCTAGCGTTTCTCAGTGGGAAGTTATCTGATAGTCTCTCTCTGATAAGAACATAGGAATGTCCATAGTGGGTCAGACCGGTTGTCCATTTAGCTGCTGATACACGATGATTAAGGAGACAAGGTGCGTGAAGTACACAGAGCTTTTCCTCATGTCTGGGAAAGGTTCTCAGAGCGTCACAGCTAAATACAAGGTCAAACAGATAGTTTAGCATAAGTAGTACTCTGAGTACCTTTGCCAGACCTGGAGAAGAGCTCTGGATAGCTCGAAAGCTTGTCTCTGTCACCAACAGAAATTGGTCCAATAAAAGATATTACCTCACCCACCTTGTGTCTCTAATCATTATGCATCAGCAGTCCTGGCTTCATTTTCAGGATTAGAAATTCAATCCACAGTGGAGGATTTGTCCTTTGATGGGGACAGTTTATACAGTTAAAGATGGATAAGTCATTACACTAATTAAAAGACTCAAGGGCAGCCCTCCTCTTCCTGGAGAAATACACTCCAGCACCAAGTAGGAAGTATCATAGACAACCATGCAAGCGCAGAGTAGCATTACAACCCTTCTACCCACAAAGAGGATATGAACCACCATGAAAGTGACAGAGGATGCAGCGGAACAAATGCAATGCTGTTCCTTCCAACCACAACCTCCCATCAAGAAATACTTTTGGCAGGATCACAGAGAGCTGTGGACCAACTCAGATGTCATGTACTCCTACCTCAGAAATCCAAATTGGTGGCTGCCTACCGAATTTTTCCCCTGCATGGTGGATAACGGACAAATGGGTTCTTTGCATCATTCGTTTCAGATATGCCATAGAGTTCCTTTCCCCTCCCCCTCCAAAACCCTCTTCCCCAGTCCTTTTCAAGGACCACTCTCAGGAGATACTAGTTCAGAGAGTAGACTCCCTACTTCAGTGGGGAGCCATAGAGCCCCATCCGGAATGGGATTTTGTTCCAAATATTTTCGCATCCCCAAAAAAAGAGACCAATTTTAGACCTCCCAGCAACTACAGTGTCTTTATCCAGGTTGAGATTCAGGATGGGAACCCTGGCATCGATCTTTCTGCCCCTAAGCAGCGATGACTGGTTCACAGCTCTCGATATGAAGGATGTCTGTTTTCATATAGACATCCACCCCCTCACAAGATATTCCTGATGTTCACTGTAGATCAAATCCATTCTCAATACAGGGTGCTCTCCTTCGGCCTGGCGACGGTGTCCAGAGTATTTACAAAGGTGCTATCAATAGTGGCTGTACGTTTCCAGCTGCGCCGCTTGACAGTCTTTCCTCCTCTAGACAATTAGCTGTTGCCAGGGAGATCTCACCAGGAGCTACTGACATCAGCCTCATCTCTGCTCAGTCATCTAGCATCACTGGGAATGTGCGTGAACACAGAAAAGTGCATTTTAGTTCCAATTTATCAGAGCAGCTCTAGACTCTGTCAAGGCCAGAGCTTACCTACCTCTGGACAGATTCCAACTGATGACCAGTTTGATCAATCAGCTCAGAAAGAGCCCATGTGTCAGATGCTGCCTCCTGATAGTCAGGCCTAGTAGTCACACTGGTGGTTGAAGCTGGATGTAGGGTCAGGACTAGGCAGAGGGACAGGCTGGGGGCAGGCCCAAGATCAGAGTCTGTAGAAAGCCAAAACAGCACCATAGTTGGAGCCCAGGTGCAGTCTAGAGGTCAAAGGCCGTGAACAAACCAAATCAGTACCATAGCTGGAGTTCAGACACAGGCCAAAAGTTGAAGCTGGGTGGTCAGGGTCCGAGGGGGTCAGGAGGCAGAGGCAAGGCTGGAGCAGGTCAGTATCGGAGCAAGGTCAGAGTAGGGCAAGGACAAGACTGGAACAGGGCTTAGGCAAGGCTGGGACAGGAGCAGGCTGAGAGGTGAGAGAGTCTGACACACTGTGAGACAGCAGGAAGGTTCCTGGCCAGGCAGTGCTGTTGCACAGACTGATCGGCAGCTCTGGCGGAGTTGCGGAAATACCTGATCCTGGGGGTCATCTGACCCAGGCTGCACACTGCTTGCCTGAAGGCAGGAAGGGTCAGGTAGTGCAGCTGGATTGTTGCATGCCTGAGTGGTGACTCACCACAGCTCTGCAGGAGGGGCAGCTGAGCGAGCAGCCCTGGTTTGCGGCAGGTTTGCCTCACACCATGGATGTCAGTTTGCTCATGCCTTATCCTCAGTGATGAGCTGCCAAAAACTTAACAACCGGTTCCCTCCTCACCCCACGAGGGGGTTGTGGACCGCCCCCGCCCCCCGGGACTCCTGCCCCATCCAACCCCCCGCGTTCCTTGATGCCCCCCTGGAACCCCTGACTGCCCCCAGAACCGGGCAGGAGGGTCTTGTGGGCCACCGTAGTGGGTGCCCACTGTGCCCTGCCCCTAAGAGCCTGAGACACCTGCTGGGGGGCGAGGTGGGGAGTCCCGGCAGTGCTTACCTGGGGCAGCTCCCAGGAAGCATCCGGCAGGTCCCTCTGGCTCCTAGGAGCAGGGGAGCGTAGCTGGGGGGGAGCAGGGGGAGTGGCCGCTCCCCCCACTGATCACATCAAAAGAGGTGCCTTAGGCACCGACTCCCTGGGTACTCTGGGGCTGGAGCACCCACGGGGAGAATTTGGTGGGTGCAGAGCCCCCAAGGGCAGCTCCCCACCCATCCCCAGCTCACCTCCGCTCCGCTTCCTCCCCTGAACGCGCCGCCCCGCTCGGCTTCTCCCCCTCAGGTTTCCCGCGAATCAGCTGTTTGCGCGGGAAGCCTGGGAGGGCTGAGAAGCAAGCGGTGGCTTCCTGCTCAGGCCGAGGGTGGCGGAGGTGAGCTGGGGCGGGGAGCTGCCACTCAGCCCGCGGCCAGTCTAGGATCCCGGCCCCACCCACATAGAGCGGGTACCTACCTTCTCCCTGGTTCTGGCCATCCTCTTCCTCTCTCTCTGCACTGAGCTGAGGGTGGGAGTGCACTGAGCACAGGGCTGGGGGTGAAGGAGCAGGCTGGGGGTGGGGGTTGGGGTGCAGAGTCTGGCCAGGAGCTAAAATGAAGGGGGGGCTCAGGGTTGGGGTAGGAGGTTTGGGTGTGGAGTGCTTACCTGGGCAGCTCCCATTTGGTGTGAGGGGTGCAGGTAGGAATGTGGGGGAGGGGTGCAGGAGCTCCCGGTTGGTGCTCAGGGTGGGGGTGAGAATGTGGGGGGTGCAAGAGTCATGGGGTGTGCGGGGGCTGGGTATGTGTGGGGGGTGCTGGAGTAAAGGCTGGGGTCGTGGGGGGTGCAGGGGTCAGGGCAGGAGGCTGGGGGTGCGTGAGGGGGGTGCAGGGGTCAGGGCAGAGGGCTGGGGGTGTGGGCTAGGGTCATGGGGGTGCTCCCAGTCCCCTGCCCAGAGTGGCTCACAGCAGGGGGCTGGAGAGGATAACCCTGAGTCCATCCCCACCTCTTCTCTGCCTCCTCCCCGGAGCAGCGAGCGCTGCGGCTCTGCTTCTCCACGTCCCCAGCAAGGGCCATCAGCTGATCGGCAGCAGGGAGGGAGAGAAGGAGGGGCAGGAACCCAGCACACTGGGGGAAGAGGCGGGGAAGGGGAGACCTTGCCTGCCCTACAGCAGCAGCCAGCAGGACCAAGCTTCTTCACCCTGCCCCTGCTGGGTGGGGTGGGCAGGATTTTTAATGGCATGCTGCTGCCTGCCGGGGTCCCGGCCTGGGTTTGGCAGCAGGCTGAACGGGGCCGGCAGGCAGCAGCCTGCCATTAAAAATCGGCTTGCATGCCGTCTTTGGCACGTGTGCCATAGGTTGCTGACCCCTGCCCTAGTGCAAGCCTCTGGAGTTGATGCATCCTTTGTCTCAGTAGTCCCTTACTCATCAACTCCACACAAGTCTTTGCACCCTTCTCCCCAGCAGAAAGAGGAATACAGGTAGGGGCCAGCACTTGAAGAATAAAGGTTACTTAGCTGTATAGTAACTGGAGTTCTTCAAGATGTATGGTCACTATCTGTATTCCACTATCCACCCTCCTTCCCCTCTCCTTCGCATCTTTACTCAAGATTCATCGTAGCGAAGGAACTGGAGATGATGGTAGGTTCATGCTGTCCCTTATACCCTTGGTTTGGAGCTTGAGGAGAGGAAGGGCACAGGCACTGATCAACAGACACTGCTAGCAAAAATCTTCCTGTCTCAGGTGCATGGAGCGCATGCACGCATACCCATAGCGGAATACAGGTAGGGACCACACATCTCCGAGAACTCCGGTTACTATACAAGTAAGTAACCTCTCTATCTGGGGATCTCAGGACTCCAGGTTATTGCCGGAGGTGCTTGTGTTAGCTTCTTTTCAAGCTGGGGGGCAGGGTGGGGAGAGGAACTTTACATGCACATATCCAAATGATCAGGGGACAGGACCGTTACACATCTCCATACACACCCCAAAGTGAGGCAGGACTGGCGTACTGTTTTCTGCTTCCAGCCTGTTATTTTCTGCTTGTTAGCGCTTGAGGTGTCTGGCTGCATTGGGAATCGCACCGTTTATCTTTCTGTAATATCACAGCTGGTAGAACACCCTACCAGAGTAAGGAGCCAGCCTGCCAAGATTCTGGCTTTGTACAGGTTGTACTCTTCCCTGACTATGTTAAAAGAAGTAATAATCAGCGTTTGGAAAACTCCCTCTCTACAGTATTTCCAACCTCAAGTTCTCAAAAATCATGAGATATTAAAAATACCTTGTAGATCTTTTTGTTTTCTGCCTGGGATTTGAGCCTTAAGGTTAATGTTTTAAAGCTTTCCTTTGCAACCAGGAAGCCTAGAAAATTATGTTTTCAAATGGAAGCTGATATTCTCACATTACTGCATGTCTCCAGGGCCTGAGGTTTTAATAAAACCACTAAATATTCAAGGGTTGTGATAAAATCATGAGATCATGGCAACGCTGCCCCTGTGAAATAGGCTGCATCTAGGCTCTTTTAGGGCAGACCCCAGGTGTGTCCAGGCTGAGAGAGCCATATGTATAAATGTAGGGAGTGTGGTAGGCTGTAATTTATGTCCTACATTACCTGGACACAGGGAGTGGGAAAGTATGTGATGCTCCCAAAGGTATGGTGTAGGTGGGGCAGGGTTTGGTGGTGGTTTGGAGGGTTGAATGTGCTTACTATGTGCATGAGATCCTTGACATTTAGTTGATTTAGTTGGCATTGGTCCTGCTTTGAGCAGGTGGTGGGACTAGATGACCTCCTGAGGTCCCTTCCAGCCCTGAGATTCTATGATTCTATGACATAGGAGTGGGAGGTTGTAATGGAAACATGACATTTTTAATAGACGGAGGCAGCTGGTAACGTCTGTGTGATTGGTGTGTATGCAGGGCGGAAGCAGTAATCTCTCTTTGAGATTGTGACCATTCTAGGGAGAGGAGGAAGGAGGGGCCAGGTGAGGATGTGATAGTAGTCTCCTTATTTTAATGTCAGTCCTCTGAACCGAGGGGCCCGAAAGGACGTGTGATTCAGGCTATGTTTAGGGCGGGATGGGGGAAGCACTTCTGTAAGAAAAGGAAACTCTTAAAGTAACCAAAGCCTGTCCTCAGGGGAACCATAGTATGTATGTGTAATGGTGAATGAGCTGGGATGTGTACCTGGCTAACTAGCAATCCACTTCCAGGACTGGAGTAGCCTTTCTTGGTCTCCTCATGAAAGAGTATTCTAATCCTTTGATCCACTGACTAGGACATAGGGATGAGACTTTGTTTTTATTGATTACTTCTCAGAGTTAAAGGGAAAATTGTTAACCCAAAATGCAGTTTCCTAACCATCCAAACTCTTCAAGAATCCCCTTGTTTTCATTTGTTCTGATTCCTGGGCCTGCTCTAGAATACTCTTGGTGGGGGTTCACAGTATTCTCAAGTGATATGTTTAGGGGTATTTGCAAATCCATATTTGTGGAGTAACCTGTGGAGATTACAGCATGAGCTTTGTTCTTGCAGCAGCGGCTCAGTAGTGATAATTCCCTTTTCTTCTTGCATTAGACTGTGGATTCCCTGGAGGAAGAACCTGATTACCTGCTTTGCTGTGTTCAGCTTAGGGAGGATGGAAGCATCTGTTGTGTGAAGCTATGATTCTTGGCCTGTTCAGCAGCTGTAGGATCGAACTGGTAATTTAAGGCCAGTTACAGTTGAAAGGGAAGCTGTTCCTGGTGGATGTGAGGGCACTTTCAGTGTGCGGTACTTAAACCCAGCCAACTGGAGACCGAGGTGTCACTCACTTCCACTTTTGATGCACTAGTCGGGAAGAATGCATCAATGCATAAACATCAGTGCCAGAGTGTGGTTATGTGGATCAATAAACCATAGGATGTTTCAGATTCTGGAATACTAAGAAACAGTGAGGCCACTCCATGGAATATCGTGTAAGTGTACCTACCCAAAACTATATCTGAGAGGCACACGTACCAAGGAGTCCACCACATTGTATGTACCAAAATACCAAAGAGAGTGAGGAGGTGGGGTCTGAATACTTGAAGCTGTGTTTGGGCGGGGGAGGGACAGAGACGGGGCTCTAGCGCATACCTGAAGTCATTTACCAAAAGAGGAGGAGACACTGGGGATGAGATGCTTATCCTTGCTCTAGATCAGCCTTGTGCCTTCACAGGATATTTGAATTTAAAACATGCATAGGCACCAACTCTATAGGTGCTCTGGGGCTGGAGCACCCATGGAAAAAAAACAGAGGATGCTCAGCACCCCCTGGCAGCCCCGCAGGTCAGCACTTCCGCCTCTTGCCCGCCAACAGCCCCACTGATCGGCTCCTCTCCCTCCCTCCCAGCGTCTCCCGCTCCCCATGATCAGCTCTTCCACCATGTGGAGGAGGAGCGGGGGCAGGAAGAGGCGGGGGTGGGACGGAAAGAGGTGGGGGTCGGGGGGATGGGAAGAGGTAGAGCTGGGGTGCGGGTTGGAGAAAGGGGTGGAGTGGGGGCGGGGCCTGGGTTGGGGTGGGGGTGAGAAGGGGCAGGGTGGGAGTGAGGGCTTGTAGGAAGGGGTGGAGTGGGGGTGGAGCCTGGGGCGGAGCAGGGGTCAAGCACCTCCCGGGATCTGAGTAAGTCGGCACCTATGAAAACATGGGTTGCTTTTCTAAGTATTTCTTACCTCCCTTTCCTCCTCCCTATCCATAGGGTCACTTACACTGACATGCTGATTTCTGGTGAAAGAGGGTTACTGCCTGCTTGGCCTGGGCATGGGCCATGCTCTGGTTGTATAGGAATGCTCCAATAAAAATGAATCTGTGTTCCCGTGAGGACCTCAGGGGCCTGAAATGTGACTAACCTTAAATCTGTAGTGTTGAATATTGTCTGGATTTTACTTGGATTCTTGTTTCCCCACCCCAACAAGTGCTGATAACTTTGAGGGGGGAAAAGATCCTGTTGTGGGGCAAACTCTACCAGTTGCTTTGCACAATTGGTTAGTCAGCACTGTGCCCGGAGGCTTACACGCTCCTGCCAGTCTCACCGGGGTGCTGGTGCTCCGAGAAGTAAACACACAACGCACAGCCGTAGGTTGAGGGCAGCAACTCTGGAATAAACTTGGGCCATGACTACACCAGGAGCTTAGGGGGGAGCTGCCGCTAGTTCAGGTGAGGTTAAATTAACAGAGTGATGAAAACACCGGAAGTTGCAGGGGTCTGGACTGTGGTAGGGTTCCCCAGAGAGGTGCGACCTCTAGAGCAGCTGAACTACTGATTACACCTGTAGGAATTTTATTTCTAAAATTTCTTTGTGAAGACAAGGCTTGAGAGAAGAAATTTCTCGCTGCTTTTTGGCATAACCTGGGTTAGTTAAGCGCTTAGGAGTTGTCCATTGAAGCGATGTAGTGATAGTGCTAATTGGATATGAGGGGAGGGGCTGATTAAGTTCCTGAGAGTTAATTCATATCTCACAGATGCATCTCATAAGCAGCAAAAGCTGACCCAGATACATCAACTGTGTTTAACACACCACCCTTGTGCTTCAGAAACTACTGGCTCCCTATTCTCACTAAAACTAAATTCACAGTCTGGGTCCCAATTTACGATGGCCTGAATGGTCTGGGACTAGCTACAAGCCCCCACCCCCACCCTCTATGAGCCTCAGAAACAATACAGATGAAAAAATCGAGGATTAGATTCTCATGTTGCGAGCAGAGCTGTGGCAGCAGCTTCATCAGAGAGAGCAATGTCTATCTCCAGAAGAGACATGCCACACAGCTGTGTTACTGGTGCCTGGACTTCACTAATGTCATCACTGAGTGCTAAAAGCTGCACGGATTCATCTTTGGTAGGAAGGTTCATCCCTAAACCAAGAAAGACTTTTTTTTTCCTATCAGGAAGGGGGAAATAGTCTGATTTTTTCTCTGTCTTCTCCCTCATTTCTCCATACTGCTAACTGCTTCCCTCTGGGTATAGGTTGGGCCAAGAAGTCAGGAACCGGAATGGAACTGTCTTACCTAATAAGGTCCTTTCTGGCACTGATCTCTTCACAGTCCACAAAGATCAGAGTGTCTTGTTCAGATAAACTGGGAAGTTCTTTGTATATCTGTCCACGTGTATCCTACTCTAGGTGCACATGGGTCCCATGCATGTGAGATTGGACTCTTAACCGTCAATGGCTGGTCTGTAGGGACCGTGCATGTGCCCTGCCTGCCCTTGCACTCCCTGCAGCCCCATGTGGCATAAAGAGCAGAGCAGCCCCAACCAGCACTCTGTTCCTTTTTACAGCCTGTGGCAGCAAGTCAGAACAACCTCTGTGTCCCTCTAGCTCCCTCTGGTGGAGTGCTCGTTGTTAGTAAAGTTAGCTGTAGTTGTTAATAGAGTATTTTTGTTCCACTTGTGTTTTAGCTCGCTGTCCACTACCCCCCCCCCCCGTGTCATTATCCAGGTATAATCTGGACGGTTGAACAGCCGTGTCCCCTCAATTCTTTACCCTGGGTGCCTTCTGCACTGTTTTGCTGTGTGAGCAGCCACTCCTGGTCTGCTCACACACAGCCTCCAGCATGTAAGTTACTCCCAGTTATGATGAGTGCTATGGCCAGCAACTTTAATAAGTCTTAAAGTCGTGATATGCTGCTGTGTCTACAGCAGCTAAGTTGGCACCTAATTATGCTAAGCATGCTAATTATGCCCTAGTACCAGGTCTGCACTGATCACAGGTTGCCAGTTTTCACCCTGTGGTCCATGAAACTTGATACTGTCGATCTCATTTAGCTCAGAACTGGCTAGAGAAAGGAAAATTTCTTTTGCACCAGCTTCAACATTAGTAACAACTCAGTACCAATTATCTCAGTGCAGACATCCTTCTTTCCAGTTTCATTTAAAACATCCTGGAATTTGAGGGACTGTTCTGAATCTGAATCTCCTTTGCTGGAAGTTTCACCTCTATCTGCAGTCTCTAAAACAGTTATGGTATGACCCTAAGGTACTGATCATGAAGATTTTATTACATTCCTCTTCATCAATACTGACTTCTCACTGGGTGCTCTTGAGTCCTCTGCAAGTTTCTGTGAACCCGTGTGGAACAGTACCTCCCATAGAGGAGGAGTCTTCTACAGTTTCATCATTATCTGCGTCTAATAGAAGTCCCTTTTGGTTCCATTTCATTTGAACTGTCTTGGGAATTAAAAATAATGATATCCCAATCTGACTCTCATCATAGGAGATGTGCGTTGGACAGATCTCAAACCTCATGGAGACAGCCTCCTTGGCACCAGATATGCCCTATCTGTATGGAATACAATCATAGCAGTGCCGGCCATCTTGGACCCCTTACTCTCATGACTCAATTCCATATAATGTGGATCACGCCATGCCTGGGGGTGAATCTCCTACACCAGTGGAACCTCATAAAGGGGTTCAGCGACTTCAACCTGAGGTTGCTTGCACCAAAGAGCAGGAAATATGAAGTGAGGAAGAAGGTAATTTTTAAGAGGAAGACTCATTGACAAACATGGCATTGTCTTCTTCCTCAGCAAGGAAGCTGCCATTCCAACAGCTCCAACTTCAATGGATGCCTGTGATGGGGTTCGACTCACCACCACAGCGCCTTCTGCTGGCCATCCTGGGCATTAGCTCTGGTTTACCGGTGCGCCCTCATCTAGTGGTGTCTCACTGCCACTGCTTCTGTCGTCAAGTCCCATGTCGCTCTCATGACCGCAATGTCCTCTTCTGGACACAGCCCCCCAGCTATCCCCCACTTGGTTCTTTCCCCGCTTCCAGGGCACCGACAGTCCTCAGACCTACCACCTGCCTCAGTGGCAGACTGCAGTCCATGTACTGGCCATTCCCCTCAGTGGCCAGTGCGGGAAAGGAGGGAGTCCAGGCCTGCCCGCTACTCCAGCCCCCGACCTAGGGCCCGTATAGCCAGCAGCCACATACTCCAACTCCACTGTCTCCTTTCCTGGGCTATTTCCCTGCAGCCCCAGCACCTCCTCTGACCTTGTATCAGGGCCTCAGTTAGGCAGCTGTCAGGCTGGAGCTTTCTCATACTCTGCTGACCCTGCCCAGCACTGCTCTGTCCATGGTGCTCCAACCCTCTAAGCAGCCAGTCCTCCTCCCTCAAACTCCAGAAAGTGACTGCCCCTGCTCTGCTCAGCAGCCCCTTCTTATATGGGCCAACCTGGCCCTGATTGGCTCCTCCAATAAACCTTTCCCTAATTGGCTGGCACTACAAGCCTTTTCCTTATTGGCTGCCTCCCGCACAGCTTCCCCAGGGTTACTTTAACCCCTTACATACCAGTGAGGGGCAGTCGCCCCATCACAATGCCTGTAAAGTTTTCCAAGACCATCTTAAGACGATAGCAGGTGCCCTAGAGATACTGCTAGAGGTGATACAAGAAAAATCATATACATTTTTTGATATATTATATCTGGTTTCCCAGGGTCAGTTACTAAAGAGCATTACTGAAGGCATTCTAAATCCAATCAAGGATCTTTGGCAGACCCCAGCTTCGATCATTGCCACATCTTAGTGAGCAGACCACAGATATCAAGTCCTCCCAGGGGGCTTTGAATATTTTTATAATCACTGTATCTCAGGTTCTTTAGTTGTGTGAGTGGCAAACAATCTGGTCCACCCAAATCAACTCCAAAGGTAAAGAAACAGAAAAGTTTGAATCTTTTATAAAGAAAATTATATTCTTTGGCTAATTTGAGTCAGAATCGCCAACTATTGGGCTTTGCTAGCCAAGTATGATCATCTCCAATGTGATAGTTTAGTGCAGTTGATTGCCATCTCTACAATCAACTCTTGATACTGCAGATACAGCCACAAGATCAATGGCTTCTGGTGACACAATGAGAGGAGCATGTGGGTTGATTCAAGCTCACATCCCAAAAGAAGTCCAGTCCACAACAGAAGACTTATCTTTTGTAAGACATTACTTATTTTGCTCAAAGACTGATGAAGTGCTACACTCATTGAAAGATTCAAGGTGGTCTCATTGGTCTCTAGGCCTATATACCCCAGCAAACAGGACAAAGCAATTCAAACCTCAGGTTTCCTTGAGACAGAGACCATCCTCTTCCTACTTCTATCATCAGAGATCAACTGAACCTTTTAAGAAGAGATCCTGATTATAAAAAGAGGGATCATCTCTAACGTCCCACGCTGGATCTAACCAAAGGTAACAAGTTGACACTGTGGTCAAGAGTTCTATGATCAGCCAATACAGCCAGGTGTTTCTCCTCCCCTGTCATTTCCAACTGATAAGTCTCCAGCTTACAGCAAAAATTCTTGTTGACAGAGACAGTGCTTCCCAATTTCTGGGATAGGGAATTCTATTATCCAGCTTTCCTAATTCCAAAGAAGAATCAAGGTTGGCATCCTATTCGGGACCTCAGGAGGCTCAGCAAATTTATCTACCACATCAAGTTTCTCATGGTTTACTCTTGCTTCCTTAATCCCATCTCTAGATCCCATGGATTGATTCTTAACTCTTGATTTACAGGATGCTTATGTTCCTATGTCCATCCATTCAGCCCACAGGAATTCTCAGTAGCAGAGATACATTACCAATTCAGACTACTCCCTTTCGGTCTCTCTGTGCATCAAGAGTCGTCATCTTCTTTCCTGACACTTTCCTATTTGAGGTTGGCAACTTTTATAGCCTTCTTCCAAAACTCTTGATTGTATGCCAGGCTGCCATATAGATTGGTCTCTTTGAGGTTCACTGATATCTGGTCCATGTACTGAGTCTTTGGTCTCCCACTTGGTTGTCTTCCAGCCACAGTCATTTCAAGAGCCATTCTACCAATATAACTCTCAGATCTCCGCTGGATATGCCCATACCAACATAGTCTAGCTGCCCTCAACTTGTCTTTAATTGGAGCAACCTGCATAAGGCCCCTTACAACCTCATTTTGTTTTCTGTCATGAACTGGCCAACCATTTGATTATCTCAACATCTTAATTTCGATGGTGAAGAGCATACTGAGTTTCTTTCCTGTCGCTAGCCAAGTCTCTGTTCTGTATGTTAAGATGGGTAGAATGACAATTTTATACACTTTACTTTTTAACTTTATTGGCAACATTTTTGTCACTTAGAAATGGGGTCAGTTCTCACCATTTGCACCAAGCAGCTTTAGTACCATGCCAGCATCATTCAGGAGGGCACCATCATTAGAGCCCTGCAAATCTGTGGATATTGACTTTATATTCCTGGACCATGTTTATGGATTGGATGCGAATGCAAATTTTATATTTGCACAGGGCTGAAACCATCATGACCCTTGTTGTCCCTTCGAATCCTATGTTTCTAGGATTCTATGATCATCAGCAACCCCTAATCCTAGGTATTTAAATTCTTCCACTTTTCTAAGCTCTCTGCCTTTGATATCCTTTATGGTGAGTCCTCCTCTCTCAGTTATGATAGCCTTGGTGTTACTAATGTTCACTTTAAGTCCAGCCCGCTCACAACTGTGTTGCCACTATTCAGAATTGGTTTGCAGGATCTCTCGATCTTCCACACATATCACTAAGTCATCTGGTCTCCCATGTTTAAGAAGGATGAATTCAAACTGGAACAGGTACAGAGAAGGGCTACTAGGATGATCCGAGGAATGGAAAACCTGTTTTATGAAGGGAGACTCAAGGAGCTTGGCTTGTTTAACCAAAAGAAGGTTTGTTTAACCAAAAGAAGGCTGAGGGGAGATATGATTGCTCTCTATAAATATATCAGAGGGATAAATACCGGAGAGGGAGAGGAATTATTTAAGCTCAGTACCAATGTGGTCACAAGAACTAATGGATATATACTGGTCATCGGGAAGTTTAGACTTGAAATTAGACAAAGGTTTCTAACCATCAGAGGAGTGAAGTTTTGGAATAGCCTTCCAAGGGAAGCAGTGGGGGCAAAAGACCTATCTGGCTTTAAGATAAAACTCGATAAGTTTATGGAGGAGATGGTATGATGGGATAATATGATTTTGGCAATTAATTGATCTTTAAATATTCATGGTAAATAGGCCCAATGGCCTGTGATGGGATGTTAGATGGGGTGGGATCTGAGTTACTACAGAGAATTCTTTCCTGGGTATCTGGCTGGTGAATCTTGCCCATATGCTCAGGGTTCAGCTGATCGCCATATTTGGGGTCGGGAAGGAATTTTCCTCCAGGGCAGATTGGAAAAGGCCCTGGAGGTTTTTCACCTTCCTCTTTAGCATGGGGCACGGGTCACTTGCTGGAGGATTCTCTGCTCCTTGAAGTCTCTAAACCATGATTTGAAGACTTCCATAGCTCAGACATAGGTGAGAGGTTTATCGCAGGAGTTGGTGGGTGAGATTCTGTGGCCTGCATTGTGCAGGAGGTCAGACTAGATGATCATAATGGTCCCTTCTGACCTTAATATCTATGAATCTATGAATCTATTAAGGAACAGCATGTTCCAAGGTGGCTTCCTTCATCTAGTCTCTCATATCACATCCAGGACAACTACAAACCACTGCACCAAGTGTGTTTGCAAAATATCTCTCTGTGATGGCTGCTCATTCAGAGACTCAAGGTCTTTATATTTACCCTTATCTTTATGATCAGTTAAATTGGGGAAATGTTCTCTCTATGTCACTGAGGCTGTGTATGTAATTCTTTGGGTCTTTGTTTTTCCTTGTTGAGTCTCGAGGTCGGTTCCTATTTCTGCCAAGTCAATGGAGTTAATCAGAGGAATCCTCAGCTCAAGAGAAGCATAAGCTTTTCTTCCTCCCAATAGGTTTTGCATGATTCAGCACATCATATCAAAGCTTCAGGTACATCCAATAATTTTGGAAAGAATCTGCCTCAGACTAGTAGGACGCATGGCCTCATGCATTTTCATAGCACCGGCTGCCAGACTTCACCTCAGACCCTTCCAAAGGCGGCTGAAGTCAGTCTATCAACCAGGTAGGCACAGCATGAACTTGAAGGTGATGGTTCCAGTATGCATCCTCTTGGAATGATGTGCAAAACGTTTGTCAATGTTGCCATTGGTTTCCCTATCTCTCAGTGAGACCTTGTTTACAGAAGCCTCCAGGACTAGTTGGGGAGCACACCAAGATCAACTTCAGACTCTAAGACTATGGTTCCTGGTGAACTCCCAATTACATATAAACATGTTGGAACTCAGAGTGATAAGACTAACATGCAGGATGCTTCTACCTCTCCTAAAGGGAACAATCACTCCGGTCCTGACAGACAATACTACAGCAAAATATTACATCAAGTGACAGGGAGGGGCAAGATCAGAATCATATCCACTTTGTAGCTCTATGTCTAATGGAGGTACAAAATGATCTAGCAGGTCACCTCAGCAGAAAGGACTCCTCCATGTCCAAATGGGCTCTGAAGGATGTGGTGAGCGGTTGGGTACTTCAGGAGTGCAAGGGTCCCCTCATAGATCTCTTAGCAACCAAGGACAGCACAAATTGTCACGTTTTACTCTTGGAAAGCATAAGCCCGACCTCCATATTGGTTGTTTTCCTGGATCATCTGCTGTATGTCTTCCTGCCATCTGCACTAATTCCCAGAATCCCCCAGAAGGTGAAAAAAGACAAGGCCTGATTAACAATCCTAGCACCAGCTTGGCCTCTCCATTTCTGGGTCTCTGAGATGACGAATCAGTCTCTTTAACCACCACCATGCTACCAGTCCTTACAGGCATAGTTTCACAGATTGGACCAGGACAGAACCTTGGTCTAGTCCTTTACTCAGATCCTCTGACTCTGCATCTCGTGACTTGGTTGCTGGTTGTTTGACCTCTGTGGATAGAAGAGGTTCGGGACATTCTAATTCAGAGTAGGAAAGACTCCACCCTCAGTCAGCCTGCTCTAATAAAGAGAAGTTGCATGTATTTTTATAAAATACAGTAAAACAACATATATTTTAATCCTAAACAAGCACAGATGTGTTTGAACCAATCCTGACTCTCATTCCCTTCCAGCCTTATATTGGATATTCAGCTCTCTCCACTCTTCCCCTAACTTACAGCAGTTGCCTTTCTGCTGAACTCAATGTGCAGCCACCTTGTTAGATTGCTTTTCTGTTGGCCCTCTCCCTGACTTTTTATTCTGTTGCAGTTCAGCAAGGGGGAGAGCAGAAACTAGAGAGATAGGAGCCAGAGAAGGCATGTTGCTGGATATTTTCCTGCCTGCTCTATTGAAGCCAGAGTAGAAGCTTAGTTATACAAAATCTGCTCAGGCCATTCTATTTTCAAACCAGAACAATACAAGAAAATTGAGCCATCTGGTTTCCCTACAGTGGTGGCTTCAGGGGGTATTGACTCAAAGATCTGAGGTTAAAAGGAGCCCATACTGGAAATGGAAAGGAAGAGAGAGGATCCAAATAATATAGAATTTGGCTATTGGGAGAGACGGTAAGGAAAAAGCAGACTGAGTTAATGGTGCCAACATGTTGAGAGGAGGGCACATTACAAACATGCAGTGATTTGGGGGGAAGCACAAAGAAATGGCATGGAAAAACAGACCCATTCATAAATGAGGAAGGAGGCAAAATCAAAAATGATTCTAAAAGGGCTGAGCTACCTGCCACAGCTACTACTGAGCCCTCCTGGGTGAGAGTATTGGCCTGCAGAGGTCCACGTAAACAGCTTTCCCCCCCTTCAGTTGTAGGGTATGACTTTGCATTTTCTTATTTTCTATCCCAAAGTGTATAGAACAATAATGCTAAAATTTTTTTACCCTTTTCTGAACACTGTGATACACAGCACTTAAAATTGGTCCCTTCCGTACCTGAGCTCCTGTGGTTTGACTTTATTGCTTCTTAGGAGTTTCTGATGTCTGGGAAGGATGCATTTGAGAGTGCTTCTCAGCAGGGTTTTAGTAGATCAAATAAGAATCTGCATAAAAAAGTAAGTTTGTTGTAAAATTGCTCACCTGTGAGCAGAGTAAAGCCCCATATTTCTTCTGGGTGCCTGTAAAATATGTCTTTTTAGATCTGTAAAAGAGAATAAGGCATTTATTTAACAAAAATAAATCAATACATAAATCTGTGTAATGCTTTTTTCGGCCTTGCTACTTAGGTCATTCAGCCAGAATCTAGGGTAATTCTCCACATCACCTTTAATGCTACCATACTTTTTTGAATATTTTTGTTTGATTTATTTCTCTCATTTAAAATCTGTTTCCTTATTGTTTCTTCTTCAATCTCTTCTCCTTTCACAGCCCTGTATGTAGGTAAGCAGAGTCCCCAAGCTAGTCCAGCCTAACTTGTAGCATTCTTTTAAATATAAAAGTTCAATGCTGATGGTGATAATACCTGGGGTTATTTATGGGGTTTCATAAAAAAGAAAGAAAAAAAAATACAGACTTGCCTGGCTTCTCTCTTCCTTTCTCCCCTCCTCCCCTTTCCTTCCCCACAGAGGAGTTTAATTTTAAATGATAAATGTGGAAATTAGAGACTGTCGAGAAAATCCAATTTGGTGAGGAGTTTTAAAAATCCCATAATAAACGCAGAGTGAAATGTATGATTTAATGCGGGGCGCCAATGGCTGCTATTATGTGCTATTAGCAAATCGGGGATGAGAGTGAATCTTTATCACTTGGTGAGTGCGGGTTGGTCCTGCCTTTCCTTCTGCTATTGATTTGTAGCCGCTTGTCATAATGACATCGGGAAGCAATGAATGGAAGATGTGCTTTTGATAGGATTGAGCGGGTGCGAAGGGGGAGAGAAAATTCAGCAAGTTTTCTATCTCTTTTTCCTGATTAGATTTTTTTCTTCTTTTAAGAGCTTTCACATTCCAATAAAAATGCTAAATCAGCTCTGAAGCAGAATTGTTAGGGAGTAAATAGCTAGTCACATTTAAAGGAGGAAAAGATCTGACTTTACAGCTTTGACTTTATAGCATTGGATGAATTTTAAGAATAGTTCTTTTGGCTTCATAGTGGGTGGTCTGGGTGTGAGTAAGAGGTTGGTTAGAACATTTATGCTGATGGATATGTAGACAGATGCCATGGGTAGGTTTCTGTATGCTGATGTCTGCAGAAAAGTCTACCGATTGCAATGCAGAACTACTAAACGTCTGAGAGGTCTTTACTTCCATGTCCTTGCTTTTTAAAATATTTATTATATTTCTTGAGTTCTGAGTCAAAGATACCCAAAAGTGAGAAACCCAGACCTTGTAGTACCAAATAAAAAGGTCTCCTGTGGATCTGGGTTACCTACCCATGGGTACAGGGGAGAGCCTTTGTCACCCAGAAGCATTTCCTCTCAGAAAACGAAAAACTAGTTTTGCCTAGGGAAGTATGATTAGTGTGGTGTTTGGAAATGGCTGTGATCCTGTCTTAAAGGGTTTCCTTGTACGTTATTATGGTGCAAGAATTGCTTTGCTTCCAGGGTTCTCTTGCCCTGATGTGTGGTGGCATGAGCCAGGAGCCTTATATATACAGAACATGTATCAAAATGAGGATCTGTAACACCCTGTGTGGCTTGTCATTTGCTATAGGATTCTGTGCAGTTTTCACCGCACACTCTCCTTCTCACCATTACACTACCCTCGTTTGTTGCCAGCTGAGCTCAGTTGTTCCTCCCGGTTGGTTGGGGGAGTGGGCCGTTAGTTATGGCCAGGCCCATGCCATACCCATGTCAGTATCTTGTAACACAAGAACGAGGGGTCACCAAATGAAATTAATAGGCAGCTGGTTTAAAACAAACAAAAGGACGTATTTTTTCATACAACGCACAGTCAATCTGTGGAACTCCTTGCCAGAGGCTGTTGTGAAGGCCAAGACTATAACAGGGTTCAAAAAAGAACTAGATAAGTTCCTGGAAGATAGGTCCATGAATGGCTATTAGTCAGAATGGGCAGGAGTGGTCTCCCCGACCTCTGTTTGCCAGAAGCTGGGAATGGGTGACAGGAGATGGATCACTTAGAATCACAGAATATTAGGGTTGGAAGAGACCTCAGGAGGTCATCTAGTCCAATTTCCTGCTCAAAGCAGGACCAACACCAACTAAATTATCCCAGCCAGGACTTTGTCCAGCCAGGCCTTAAAAACCTCTTAAAGATGGAGATTCCACCACCTCCTTAGGTAACCCATTCCAGTGTTTTACCACCCTCCTAGTGAAATAGTGTTTCCTAATATCCAACCTAAACCTCCCCCTCTGCAACTTGAGACCATTGCTCCTTGTTCTGTCATCTGCCACCACTGAGAACAGCCTAGCTCCATGCTCTTTGGAACCCCCCTTCAGGTAGTTGAAGGCTGCTATCAACTCCCCCCTCACGCTTCTCTTCTGCAGACTAAATTACCCCAGTTCCCTCAGCCTCTCCTCGTAAGTCATGTGCCCCAGCCCCCTAATCATTTTCATTGCCCTCCGCTGGACTCTCTTCAATTTGTCCACATACCTTCTGTAGTGGGGGACCAAAACTGGATGCAATATTCCCGGTGTGGCCTTACCAGTGCTGAATAGAGGGGAATAATCACTTCCCTCGATCTGCTGGCAATGCTCCTACTAATACAGCCCAAAATGCCATTGGCCTTCTTGGCAACGAGGGCACGCTGCTGACTCATATCCAGCTTCTCGTCCACTTAATCCCAAGGTCCTTTTCTGCAGAACTGCTGCTTAGCCAGTCAGTCCCCAGCCTGTAGCGGTGCATGGGATTCTTCCTTCCCAAGTGCAGGACTCTGCACTTGTCCTTGTTGAACCTCATCAGATTTCTTTTGGCCCAATCCTCCAATTTGTCTAAGTCACTCTGTACCCTGTCCCTATCCTTCAGCCTATCTACCTCTCTCCCCAACTTAGTGTCATCTGCGAACTTGCTGAGGGTGCAATTAATCCCATCGTCCAGATCATCGATTAAAGATGTTGAACAAAACCGGCCCCAGGACCAACCCCTGGGGCACTCTGCTTGATATTGGCTGCCAACTAAACATTGAGCCACTGATCACTACCCGTTGAGCCCCACAATCTAGCCAGCTTTCTAACCACTTTATAGTCCATTCATCCAATCTATACTACTTTAACTTGGCTGACAAGAATACTGTGGGAGACCGTATCAAAAGCTTTGCTAAAGTCAAGATATATTACATCCACCACTTTTCCCATATCCACAGAGCCAGTTATCTCATCATAGAAGGAAATCAGGTTGTTCAGGCATGACTTGCCCTTGGTGCATCCATGTTCACTGTTCCTGATCACCTTCCTCTTCTCAAAGTGCTTCAAAATGGATTCCTTGAGGACCTGCTCCATGATTTTGCCGGGGACTGAAGTGAGGCTGACCGGTCTGTAGTTCCCCGGGTTCTCTTTCTTCCCATTTTAAAATATGGGCACTGAATTTGCCTTTTTCCAATCGTCCGTGACCTCCCCTGATCGCCACGAATTTTCCAAGATAATGGCTGGTGGCTCTGCAATCACACCAGCCAATTCCCTCAGCACCCTCGGATGCATTAGATCTGGACCCATGGACTTGTGCACCTCCAGCTTTTCTAAATAGTCCTTAACCCGTTCTTTCACTTGATGATTACCTGTTCTGTTCATTCCCTATGGAGCACCTGGCAGTGGCCACTGTCGGAAGACAGGATACAGGGCTAGATGGACCTTTGGTCTGACCCAGTCTGGCTGTTCCTATGTTCTATCTGCAATAGGTACACTGCCCTCATTTTTGAGAGAATGTCCACATGTTCCTGTATGAGCACAGAGTTCCCTTTTGCTCTCTCTTTATGGAAGCCCCCTTGTCCCTCTTTCCTTTTGATTTTTCTTCAGCTCCTGACGGCTTCACTGAAACAGCTGCCGGCTGTGGAAAAGCTGTGGAAAGGCTGTGACTCTGCTCTTCTCTTTTTCCATGTGGGGCCTAGCCAGCCTCAGCCACTCTTATTTACTGAGACCTTCACTGAAACAGTTGACTGAGCCTGGTTTACGGGGCTCCCTGTCAGGGAACGAAATGGCAGATTAGAAATCAATGCAGAGAGTCCAAGTGCCTACTTCATCACTCAGAGGGAAGAAATACAGCATTTCTACTCTAGGCCTTGCACTCATTAAAATCAAATAATTTAAAAGCCCTTTAAATTAAAAAGGAAGGTGGGGGAGGAAGATGAACTTCACGAGGAAAAGTCTTGCAAACAGGTAAAGGCAAAAGGCAGCCTGTAGATTGAATACTGTACTGTGCCCACTGGCAGCTGCCAGCCATGCCCTCCACTTTATTTACACTGCTCTCGAGGTGTGCACGGTGCTTTACAGGCCCTTTCCCCGAGGAGCTCACAATCTAAAGTAGACATAAGATATCAAAGGATGATGTCAAAGAAAATTTGGGGAAGGGGATGGAAGCATGAGGGTGACGGTGGAAGGTCATGGGATATGCTTATTGCCAACTATATTACATTTGAGGGCAGCATCTGGAATGAAGGCTGGGATCTTCAGTGACTGTTGTTGAACAGAAAGAAAGAGATCAAAACCCAATTCCAAGATTTAGGGATGAGGGCGACATGGTAGGAATGGCAGGCAAGGAAGGTGATTTTAGTGGCAGGATGTTGGATGGACCTGAGAAGTGCTGTGTGAGAACAGGGGCAGCAAGAAATACAGAGGTTTCAGCACAACAAAAGAGATGACCGGAGCATGGAGCAACGTTTCAGCAGAAAGGATGGAGAGGAAGGAATGGCTTTTGGAAATGTTGTAGGGGGAAAATTTAGCAATGACCTGGATACAAGGAGATGGGTAAGAAGGGAGAGAACTGAGCTGAATGACCCCCAGGTTGTGAGTGTGGGTGGCAGAAAGGATGATGAGAGGGGATGGGAGGGAGTGAAGAGAGAAGGTTAGGAAGAAAAGAGAAGTTCCATTTTTGCCTCGTTGAGTGTGAGCTGGTGGCTGGATATCCAAGAAGAGGATATCTTATGAGGAGAGGCTGAGGGAGCTGGGATTGTTTAGTCTGCAGAAGAGAAGAATGAGGGGGGATTTGATAGCTGCTTTCAACTACCTGAAAGGGGGTTCCAAAGAGGATGGCTCTAGACTGTTCTCAATGGTAGCAGATGACAGAACGAGGAGTAATGGTCTCAAGTTGCAATGGGGGAGGTTTAGATTGGATATTAGGAAAAACTTTTTCACTAAGAGGGTGGTGAAACACTGGAATGCGTTACCTAGGGAGGTGGTAGAATCTCCTTCCTTAGAGGTTTTTAAGGTCAGGCTTGACAAAGCCCTGGCTGGGATGATTTAACTGGGAATTG
Source organism: Natator depressus (assembly GCF_965152275.1). NCBI lineage: Eukaryota > Metazoa > Chordata > Testudines > Cheloniidae > Natator > Natator depressus. Next base: position 42,715,188 of record NC_134245.1, read on the forward strand.
GTCCTGCTTCGAGCAGGGGGTTGGACTAGATGACCTTCTGGGGTCCCTTCCAACCCTGATATTCTATGATTCTATGAAGAGATGTCAGAGTTGCAACTGGGGACTCTACATACTATATCATGGCACGCAGACAGTGTATTGGTCTCATCAGAGTGCGGGAGAGAGCATAGATGTTACAACTCTGTCTGTATTAAGAAATTTTCAGTGTCTGACTTTTTTGGTGGAGGAGGGAAGGGAAGGGATAACTTGTTAAAAAATTGGCTGGCTTGTTACCCTTCTAACTTTCTATATAGCTGAAACTTATTAGCAAGTATGTTTGAATATGCATTGCAAGAAATTTGCTTGTAACTTAGCAAAATTATTAATAATTGTTCCCATCTTTCCCATTATAGCCACAATTTGTCCTTATTCAAAATAGCCACCATTTTCTGTCTTACAAAGGCACTTAAGCAAAACAGCTACACTGGTTTCCAGCTTGAGACCTCAGGTATTATTACTCACAAGCTAGACGCCTTTTCAGCTTGGGCTCAACCCTTCTCCCCCCAGTTCAGTTCTTGCTTCCAGGTGTTTTTCAATGTCTCTTTGTGTGGGGAGGCAAAGGAGAACCATGATGATGTCACTCCTGTGCCTTATATAGCTCTTGTGTATGGCAGGAACCCTTTGTCTCCCAGTGGAAGAACACGGGCATTCCAAGGGGTGGGTCCAGTACCAGGTGACTCACACCCATGTCTCTGCAGGGCTGTGGTAGCCATTTTACTCATAGGCTGTCTGGACCATCCACAGGAAGACTAAGCTCTTTCACAGTCTATTGTTTCTGCTAATGGCCCATTAGCCCTGTCTGGCTTTTCCATTGTTGTACCTGAAGGCAGGGCTGGTGCAAGGATGTTTTGCGCCCTAGGCGAAACTTCCACCTTGCGCCTGCCCCCCAGCCCTGCGGCAGCTCTCTGCCCCCCCTCCCCCTGAGGCACCCCCCCACGGCAGCTCCGCGCCGACCCATCTCTCCCTCCCTCCCCTCAGCTCGGGGAGCCGTGCGGCAGCTCCCCACCGCCCCCTCCCTCAGCCTGGGGAGCCGTGCGGCAGCTCCCTGCCGCCCCCTCCCTCAGCCCGCAGAGCCGCATGCGGCAACTCCCCACCCCAGCTCACCTCTGCTCCGCCTCCTCTCCGAGCACGCCGCTGCTTCTCCCGCCTCCCAGGCTTGTGGCGCCAACCAGCCAAGCCTGGGAGGGAGAGAAGCAGAGCGGGGCGGCGTGCTCAGGGGGGGAGGCAGAGCAGAGGTGAGCTGGGGCGGGGAGCGGTTCTCCTGTGCGCCGCCCCCCCCCCCATTATTTGCTGCAGGCGGCCCTCCCCACGCCCCCCTGCCCCAGCTCACCTCCGTTCCACTGCCTCCCCAGAGTGCGCTTTTGGCCGCCCCCAACCACTTGGCATCCTAGGCGACCGCATAGTTCGCCTAGTGATTGCCACCAGCCCTGCCTGAAGGGCTGGTTGCAGGTGACACCCAAAGTAACACATTTGAAATACAGATACATAGTCAATATTCCTAACTTCAGATACAGAAATGGTACAAGCATACAAATTGGATAATCACATTCAGTAAATCATAACCTTTCCAATGACATCTCACATGAGCCATCTTGCATAAAGTATATTTCAGTTATGTCATATTCATATCATGGCATATTTTCATAAAGAATAGGGAGTGAAATGTCACAAAAACTATTTGCTAAACAACTGTACAGTGTTGTAAATCAGGATTCCTGGGTATTATTCCTGGCTCTGGGAAGAAGTGTGAGCTAGTGGTTATAGAGAGCATGGTCAAGCAGCTAGGTTTGGCAGATTCTTTCTGAGAGGCTGAGTGAATGAGACTGGGGTCTGCCATACTATAGGAAAGGCTTCTGTGCCCAACTCTGCTAGAAAGGACCTTGCTGAACCTTTCACTTGACTCATTTGTAAAAGTGTGTGGCTAGCATTAGTGTCCAAAGCTAGAATTATAGAAATGTAGGACTGGAAGAAGAGAGCTCAAGAGGTCATCTAAACAGTCCCCTGCCCCGAGGCAGGACTAAGTATTATCTAGACCATTCCTGACAGGTGTTTTGTCTAACCTGTTCTTAAAAACCTATAATGACGGAGATTCTATAACCTTTCTTGGTAATGTGTTCTGGTGCTTAACTACGCTTACAGTTAGAAAGTTTTTCCTAATGTCTAAGCTAAATCTCCCTTGTTGCAATTTAAGCCCATTACTACTTACTTACTTGAAGATTGTTATCATCCCCCTCTCAATCTTCTCTCCAGACCAAACAAACCTATTTTATTCAATCTTTCCTTAGAGGTCATGTGTTTTAGACCTTTAATAATTTTTGTTGCTCTCCTCTGAGCTTTCTACAATTTGTCCACATCTTTCCTGAAGTGTGGTGCCCAGAACTGGACACAATTCTCCAGTTGAGGCCTTATCAATGCTGAGTACAGTGGAAGAATTACTTCTCATGTCTTGCTTACAACACTCCTGCTATTACATCCCAGAATGATGATCACGTTTTTTGCAAAAGTATTGCAATGTTGACTCATATTCAGTTTGTGATCCTCTATAACCCCCAGATCCTTTCCTTCAGTCCTCCTTCCTAAGCAGTCATTTTCCATTTTGTATTTATGCAATTGATTATTCCTTCCTAAGTGTAGTGCTTTGCATTTGTTTTTATTGAATTTCATTCTATTTAATTCAGACGATTATTCCAGTTTGTCACAATCATTTTGAATTCTAATCCTGTCCTCCAAAGCACTTGCAAGCCTTCCCAGCTTGGAATAGTCTGCAAACTTTATAAGTGTATTCTCTGTGCCATTATCCAAATAATTTGTGAAAAGATACTGAATACACCCGGACCCAGGACAGAGCTCTGCTGGAACCCACCCAATATGACCTTCCAGCTTAATTGTGAACCATTGCTAACCGCTCTCTGAGTACACTTTTCCAACCAGTTTTGCACCCACCATATAGTATGTTCTATTAGACTGTATTTCTCTAGTTTGTTTATGGGAATGCCATATGAGACAGTATCAAAAGCCTTGCTAAAGTCGAAATAGGGATGGGTGAGGCCTTGCTTAATAATCATGGCTATGCAATGCACACAAATATAAACAGCAGCTAGTAGAAGAGATGAGATTTGAAGTCATTGTCTTCGGGCTGCCATCTAAGCTTATCTTCTTTCCCTTAGCTTAAATGGTGTTTGGACAGGGAATTGCTCTGCTTCCCCTAAAGCGGAAGTGTGATTCAGCGCAAATAGAATACACTTGAAAGCTCTGCTTGCCACGTGAAAGTCAGACTGCCTCCAGGGAAGCTGGTTGTTTCTTTGCTTTTTTGTTTTCAATGGGACTTAGCCATCGGTGCCTTCAGGGAAGAAGCCACCTCCAGTGCCCTGTGGTTAAGAAACTGGAGAGCGAGTCTACAAGCTTCACTGCTGGGTGCTCTCCAGCCTTATCTGAAGTCCTGCAATTTCAACAAGAGCATCTGCACTCTGAAGAGGAGTGGTTGGCTTGGCAGAACAGATGCAGTGCTTAAACTCTGTACCAGATGTCTGGAGGATATCTAATATAACACTGATTTTTAAAAAAGCCTCGAGAGGCAGTACTGGCAATTACAGACTGATAGACTTAACTTCAGTACCAAGCAAATTGGCTGAAACAGAAGTAAAGAACAGAGTAAAGAACAGAATGATCAGACACGTAGATGAACGTGATAAGTTGGGGAAGAATCAACATGGCTTTTGTAAAGGGAAATCATGCCTTACCAATCTGTTGGAATTCATGGATGGTCAAGAAGCATGTGAACAAGGATGATCCAGTGAATATAGTGTATGTGGACTTTCAGAAAAGCCTTTGACAAGTGCTACCCCCAAACCTCAGAAGCAAAGTGTGCAGTCATGGGACAAGAGGGAAGGTTTTCTAATAGATCAATGAGTTATAGTACTACTTCTTCTAATCTTGGACTCATCTACCTGGGGTCAGCTCTTTGAATTTTTCTTCTCCATTCCAGTATGTCTTGCAGCAGTTCCTCAGATACTCGGCAGCTAATCAAATCCATTTGTGTGACATCCATCCAACTAGTTTTGGGTCTTCCAAGCCTTTTTTTATCTTCTACTTCTAAGTTTAACACCCTGTTTTCTGTATATTCTTCTGATCTTTTCACATGCCCAAAATATCTAAGCCTGGATTCCTTCATCTTTTTTATAATTAGTACTACCTTCACACACTCCTCATTAATTCATTCCCAAAATGATCTATCCTTGTAACTCCAAGCATCAATATTAATGTTTTAATTTCTACTGTATTCAAGATCTGCTCCTGTCTCTTCTTCACTGCCCAGCATCTGGAGTCATCTAAAACTACAGGCCTGTCGTGTAGATCTTACTTTTCAGTTTGACAGGCATTCTCCTGTTGTAGATCATTCTGCTCACTTCTCTCCATTTAGTCCAGGTCTTTCCTGTGCCGCTTATAAGTTCGCCATTATCCTGTCCTATCAAACGTAGGTACTTGATCTTCCGTACCTTTTGTTAGAGGCTGGCATCCCAGACTTACCATTTTGTTGTCTTAGAATCATAGACTATCAGGGTTGGAAGGGACCTCAGGAGGTCATCTAGTCCAACCCCCTGCTCAAAGCAGGACCAATCCCCAACTAAATCATCCCAGCCAGGGCTTTGTCTTCCTACAGGGTATCATCGAATCTACAGGCCACATACTCTGTTTTATTTCTGGTGATTTTATGCCATTTCTTTCAAGCATGCACCTCCATCTCTCTCACTCTTCTTCCACTTCCTCTTTGCTCTCCCCTACTACTCGGACTACATTATCTGCAGAAAGCTTTAATCAAGATTTCACTCTCCGGATGTTTCCTGCGAGTGCATCAAGCACCAGCGTGAACAAAAATAAGAAATAATTTAAATTAAATTTAATAATTATAACATTAGAAATAATTTTAATGATAAAAGTAAGAAATAATAGAATAAGAACCCTCTTAGCCCTCTTGACATACCAGCAGAAGAAGGAAGTACCTGGGGCAATTGGGTGTGAACATACTGACACAAAACTGTTTAATTTCATCATGAGGACTGAGAAGATGCCTTAGGCGTGGAGAAAAAGCATATTAGTACCAATATTTAAGACAAAAGGAGACATACAAGTCTGTGGTACCTACTGCAGCATTAAACTCATGAGCCACATGATGAAGATCTGGGAGAAAGTTGATGATAAGAGGCTACGAAGAGAAGTCAAGTTACGTAACAATCATTTTGGATTTGTGCCAGGCAAGTCAACAATGGATGCTATCTTCGCATTAAGATTGCTTGTGGAAAAATATGAGAAAAGAGGAAAATCCTGCACATAGTATTAATCAGTCTTGAAAAGGCTTATAACCACTTTCGGAGAGAAGTCATCTGATAGTGAATGAGAATGAAATAGATACTTGAATACTAACTATAATGGACTCATCCAGGACACACAAGTGGGTGCTGGTAGCACAGTCAGAAGCCCATGTGGAGAAAGTGAACAGCTTCTAGTAAGAGTCATACTACATCAAGGCTTGACACTAAGCAGTTTTCCTCAGTAAATTGCATTTTTCCAAGTTTTCATTTTGGTTTACAGTCAGCACCCTTTTAGCGACACATTGCAACTTTTTCTCCTTTTTTGTTAACAGCACTCGGTGTTGAAGTGGGTGGGAATAAGAATTTGAAAGTTATCAGGGACTTTCATTCAGTGTTCTGGTAAAATGCATTGTGCTTTAGCCAAGTTAAAAGGATATGAAAACTGCAATTTGAACATGCAAGGTAAGTTTATTTTTGTATTTTTAAATAGCTGTTGTCTGATGTTCTAAACGAAGGTGGACTGCACTGCATATACATGTATGGCTAAGTTGGATGTAGTGAATTTGTGCACTGAATGAGGCAAGGGCTCCATGGGAAGATGGAAAACAGTAAACAATATAGTCGGGTGCAGTCTCATCATTACGATGCACAATCAATGAGACAGAGTTACAGGGGTGCTCACTGTGCAGTGAATTAGTCAGGAATGCTCAGTGTGCATTCTCCTTTACTGTACTCTTAAACGTGCATTTGCTTTTTGTGTTTTATGGTGTCTAGCTACATTTCCTGGACAAACAGTGACAGTCCTATTTCTTTTCTTTAAAAAAATTGCTGGACAATTCTGTAAAACGAATTGCGTTTTTCTTAAACCCTGGGACCTGCCAGTGTTAAGGTTGCATGCACACTCTTAACTCCCCACCGCATACATTACAATCGAGTCTTCAGAGAGGCGGTCACCTGATATAATTTCCATAGGACCATGCCTCATTCATTGCTCAGAAAGGATGGTGTGCAATGAACGAGACAGTGGCCTTGAGGATCCCTGGTTCATTTTAGGACTAATTCTAGTCACAAATTACAACACTCTAAATGGCAGTTGTACCCTGTTGAAATGAGAACTGCAGGCCCAATCCTGCAGCACTGAAGTCAATGAGAATTTTGCCAGTGCCTTTCATGGAAGCAAGAATGAGACCTGAATGAGGATAGTAATAGTAAGTGGTCATGTAATTAGAGACTGGTTAGAAATAAATAACCAAAATGGGGCATCGTGAAAGCAGGCATTTCCTTCATGTTAGAGTGATTAACCATGCAACCACATTCTCTTAACACATTTTTGTATGGAATATTTTAATACCTATTACACCTACACACACACAAAGGTGAGATACATGAAATGAATCACAGATCCATACACTACATTAATTTATTATGAACTTCTGACCACCTCAACTACCATGTGGCCACTAGTTCACTTCTACAGAACTCATTCTAATATGGAGGAGCTTCAGCACTGTCAAAACTTTAACTAACGAACAATCCAACCTGTCAGACAGAGGTTTCCTTCTCCTCCCCACAAGTGTAGAACTCCTAACACCACCCCCTAACAAAATTAACCCTGCCCAAAAGTCAGTCCTGGGTCAGCAATTGTTTTCTATTCATAAAAGTGCCATGAAGTACCATAAAAGTGCTTCTTCCCATGTCATTCTGATAGCTTTCAATTCTGCTTCTATTGTGGGTTTCCATGTTATCCTTGGTCTATCTTGTCGCCTCTTGCCCTGGGGATTCCAGTCGGATACCTATCTTGTTACATTATTATGGTCTTTTCTCCCAGCCATCTCCATGTTCATTCCATAATTTCCTGTCCTATCTGTTTCTGTTTTGTCCTCCTCCAGAGTTCTTCATCTGTGCTTTTTTTCTGGCCATCTAACATTGAGGATTTGTTTAAGGCAGCTTTTTATGAAAACTTGGAATCTTATTGAGTCTCCAAGTTTCAGCACCATATAGTAAGACTGACTTTACAATGGTGTTAAATATTCAAAGTTTAGTTTGGAGGGTAAGGCTTCTGTTTCTCCAGATGGGTTTTAGAGTTACAAAGCCATATCTGCCTTTTGCTATTCTGGCTTTAATATCTTCATCTAGTCCGTCTGTTATACTTACAGTGATATGAAGGTATGTAAAATATCAGACTTCTACTGTGTCAGTCCCAGAAAGTGTTATTGATGTTTCTTGTGTGTTGATTCTCGCAGTTTTAGTTTTCTCTGTGTTGATTTTCAATCCTACTAATTGTTCATGGGCCTGTAGATCAATTGTTTTGGCTTGCATCTCTCTATGGGAATCAGATAGCAAGTTGATGTCATCTGCAAGGTCATGGTGTTCTAACTTCTGTATGACAGTGTAACCTAGGGAGCCTCTCAGTGCCAAGTGGCAGAGGGCATATCATAACTTCTATCCGGTCTGAAATACTCATTGCGGCAATTCACTGTTATATTCTGTATCTAAAAGGTGTAATGTAAGGTATAATCAAATAAACTGATGATACACTGATCATTAATATTATTGTGTTATGTATGTGTGGGCAATATATGAAGAAACGTAAATATGTTCTTGAAATATGTTCTTAAAATGAGTTTGTCAGGCAAGCCTTAATCACCCCACTCTAGGTAAAGGAATGTGGTTTCCACTTGCTTGAATGTGCTCCAATGCGAATTGAGCAAGGAGAGACAATGACATAACATTTACATGAAGGGTAGTCCAAGCTATCAGGCAAATCAATGTGGAAAATAGCCACTTAACACTCTTGATAGGGGATGGAAGCTGCAGTCCACTTCCTGAAGCAAGGCCATTGAACTTTGGAAGATATAAGCAAGGACAGAAAGCCATTTTGGTATCCATTACTGTGCAGATACAAGAAGCTAGAGCTCTTGTACATCTGGGAAAAATGAACCTGTTAATGAAGGGGTTTGAAAGTCTCTGGAAACTGACTGTAGGTGAGAAACCTGTTTAGATCAAGACTGTAATTTGCTGAAGTTAAATTTAGTCACTAGAAAGTATGTTTTGTTTGTAATTTTTCATATCTTATTCTCTTACTAGAAATCACTTAATCCTATGTTCTTTATTGATAAACTTATTTTTAGTTGTACTACAAACCATCTCAGTGCTATATATTAAAAGAGATGTGTGAGTCCTCAGCTGCACTAACTGGTTAGTGTTGTGTACTGTCTCTTTTTAAGGAGCAGCAAACTTCTTAAGGTTCTGAAACTGCTACCGTCGGAAGGAATGGACTCTACAGGCACTTTGGGGAAAACTTGAGTCTGGGAGGCTATTGGCCACCCTGCAAGGGGTAACCAGGTTGATGAATGCCAGAATGAGGTTATTGTGCTGTAAGCAGGCTGTTGGGTTAGGGCTCTGAACCAAAGCTGCACAGCAGAGGTACCCAAGGTAGCAGGGCAGGCGATGACACAACCGCTTCTGATCTGGGTTGAACCCCAAAGTTTTGCAGACAGTCCATGATCTGGCCCTTGGTTTCTGTGGTCTTTCTCATTATCCTTTCCACTACGAGTAAAAAGACCTTGGGTGACATACGGTATCCTTTTCTGATGCCCACAGTAACCTTGAATGGTTTTGCCAGTTTGCTGTTGTATATTACTTGGCATGTGGACGTGTTATTCCTTGACTTTAGCAAAGCTTTTGATACGGTCTCCCACAGTATTCTTGCCAGCAAGTTAAAGAAGTATGGGCTGGGTGAATGGACTATAAGGTGGATAGAAAGCTGGCTAGATCGCCTGGCTCAACGGGTAGTGATCAATGGCTCCATGTCTAATTGGCAGCCGGTATCAAGCGGAGTGCCCCAAGGGTCGGTCCTGGGGCCAGTTTTGTTCAATATCTTCATAAATGATCTGGAGGATGGTGTGGATTGCACCCTCAGCAAATTTGCAGATGACACTAAACTGGGAGGAGAGGTAGATACGCTGGAGGGTAGGGATAGGATACAGAGGGACCTAGACAAATTGGTGGATTGGGCCAAAAGAAATCTGATGTGGTTCAACAAAGAAAAGTGCAGAGTCCTGCACTTAGGACGGAAGAATCCCATGCACCGCTACAGACTAGGAACCAAATGGCTAGGCAGCAGTTCTGCAGAAAAGGACCTAGGGTTTACAGTGGATGAGAAGCTGGATATGAGTCAACAGTGTGCCCTCGTTGCCAAGAAGGCTAATGGCATTTTGGGCTGTATAAGTAGTGGCATTGCCAGCAGATCGAGGGACGTGATCGCTCCCCTCTATTCAACATTGGTGAGGCCTCATCTGGAGTACTGTGTCCAGTTTTGGGCCCCACACTACAAGAAGGATGTGGAAAAGTTGGAAAGAGTCCAGCGGAGGGCAACAGAAATGATTAGGGGACTGGAACTCACGACTTATGAGGAGAGGCTGAGGGAACTGGGATTGTATAGTTTGCAGAAGAGAAGAATGAGGGGGGATTTGATAGCTGCTTTCAACTACCTGAAAGGGGGTTCCGAAAAGGATGGATCTAGACTGTTCTCAGTGGTAGCTGATGACAGAACAAGGAGTAATGGTCTCAAGTTGCAGTGGGGGAGGTTTAGGTTGGATGTTAGGAAAAACTTTTTCACTAGGAGGGTGGTGAAGCACTGGAATGGGTTACCTAGGGAGGTGGTAGAATCTCCTTCCTTAGAGGTTTTTAAGGTCAGGCTTGACAAAGCCCTGGCTGGGATAATTTAGTTGTGGATTGGTCCTGTTTTGAGCAGGGGGTTGGACTAGATGACCTCCTGAGGTCCCTTCCAACCCTGATATTCTATGATTCTATGTCTTATTTTCATAGAAGCTCTGAATGATGATCACATGTTCTGAGGTTTCGATAGTGGTGTAGCAACTTCCATAAAACTCTTCTATCTATAGTATCAAAGGCTTTTTGGAAAGTCATAAAATTCATAGAAAGTGGCGACTGCCATTCGTTTGACAGTTCTGTGATAATACATAAGGTTACTATTTGATCTATACATGATTTTTCTTGTCTGAAAATTGCCTGTTCTTGTTGTAACCTTGAATCTACCGCTTTCCATGTTCTGTGTAGAATAATATGTGTAAATACCTTGCTTGGGATAGAGAGAAATTGAATGCTCCTTCAGCTTTTACACTGGCTAAATTCATTTACTTAGGACTTGTCTACACAGCTCTGCAGTTTGGACGACGGAGAACTGTAAATAGCCATGCGCACCAAAGTGCTGTGCTGTAATTCCCCCAAGTGGATGCTGTGGGCACAAACTAAATGGTTGCTAGTTCACATTAACGTTGTCCTGTTGGAAGAGAACTACATTAATGTGAACTAGGAACCTTATAGCCCTGGTCTACACGAGAAGTTGAAGTCGAATTTAGCAGCGTTAAATCGATTTAACCCTGCACCCGTCCACAAAATGAAGCCCTTTTTTTTCACTCAAAGGGCTCTTAAAATCGATTTCCTTACTCCACCCCCGACAAGGGGATTAGCGCTGAAATCGGCCTTGCTGGGTCGAATTTGGGGTACTGTGGACGCAATTAGACGGTATTGGCCTCCAGGAGCTATCCCAGAGTGCTCCATTGTGACCGCTCTGGACAGCACTCTCAACTCAGATGCACTGGCCAGGTAGAGAGGAAAAGGCCCTCGAACTTTTGCATTTCAATTTCCTGTTTGGCCAGCGTGGCAAGCTGCAGGTGAGTGCAGAGCTCATCAGCAGAGGTGACCATGCAGAGCTCATCAGCAGAGGTGACCATGATGGAGTCCCAGAATCGCAAAAGAGCTCCAGCATGGACCGAACAGGAGGTACGGGATCTGATCGCTGTATGGGGAGATCCGTGCTATCAGAACTCCGTTCCAGTTTTCAAAATGCCAAAACATTTGTCAAAATCTCCCAGGGCATGAAGGACAGAGGCCATAACAGGGACCCAAAGCAGTGCCGCGTGAAACTTAAGGAGCTGAGGCAAGCCTACCAGAAAACCAGAGAGGCAAACGGCTGCTCCGGGTCAGAGCCCAAAACATGCCGCTTCTATGATGAGCTGCATGCCATTTTAGGGGGTTCAGACACCACTACCCCAGCCGTGTTGTTTGACTCCTTCAATGGAGATGGAGGCAACACGGAAGCAGGTTTTGGGGACGAGGAAGATGATGATGATGAGGTTGTAGATAGCTCACAGCAAGCAAGCGGAGAAACCGGTTTTCCCAACAGCCAGGAACTGTTTCTCACCCTGGACCTGAAGCCAGTACCCCCCAAACCCACCCAAGGCTGCCTCCTGGACCCAGCAGGCGGAGAAGGGACCTCCGGTGAGTGTACCTTTTAAAATACTATACATGGTTTAAAAGCAAGCATGTGAAAGGATTACTTTGCCCTGGCATTCGCGGCTCTCCTGGATATACTCCCAAAGCCTTTGCAAAAGGTTTCTGGGGAGGGCAGACTTATTGCATCCTTCATGGTAGGACACTTTACCACTCCAGGCCAGTAACACGTACTCGGGAATCATTGTAGAACAAAGCATTGCAGTGTATGTTTGCTGGCGTTCAAACAACATCTGTTCTTTATCTCTCTGTGTTATCCTCAGGAGAGGGATATCATTCATGGTCACCTGGTTGAAATAGGGTGCTTTTCTTAAGGGGACATTCAGAGGTGCCCGTTCCTGCTGAGCTGTTTGTCTGTGGCTGAACAGAAATGTTCCCTGCTGTTAGCCACAGGGAGGGGGGAGGGACTAGCCATGCGGTGGGGGGAGGCAAAATGTGACCTTGTAACGAAAGCACATGTGCTGTGTATGTAATGTTAACAGCAAGGTTTACCGTGAAAGAGTGTACCCATTGTTCTATAAAATGTGTCTTTTTAAATACCACTGTCCTTTTTCTTCTCTCCACCAGCTGCATGTGTTTCAAGGATCACAGGATCTTCTCCTTCCCAGAGGCTAACGAAGATTAGAAGGCCAAAAAAGCGCACTCGCAATGAAACGTTCTCTGAGCTCATGCTGTCCTCCCACACTGACAGAGCACAGACGAATGCGTGGAGGCAGACAATGTCAGAGTGCAGGAAAGCACAAAATGACCGGGAGGAGAGGTGGCAGGCTGAAGAGAGTAAGTGGTGGGCTGAAGCTGAAAGGTGGCGGCAGTGTGATGAGAGGAGGCAGGATTCAATGCTGAGGCTGCCGGAGGATCAAACCAATATGCTCCAGTGAATGGTTGAGCTGCAGGAAAGGCAGCTGGAGCACAGACCATCGCTACAGCCCCTGTGTAACCAACCGCCCTCCTCCCCAAGTTCCATAGCCTCCTCACCCAGACGCCCAAGAACGCGGTGGGGGGACCTCCGGCCACCCAGCCACTCCACCACAGACGATTGCCCAAGCAAGAGAAGGCTGGCATTCAATAAGTTTTAAAGCTTTAAACTTTTAAAGTGCTGTGTGGCCTTGTCCTTCCCTCCTCCACCACCCCTCCCGGTGCTTCTCTCCTCCACCACCCCTCCCAGGCTACCTTGGCAGTTATCCCCCTATTTGTGTGATAAATGAATAAAGAATGTGAAGCAACAATGACTTTATTGCCTCTGCAAGCGGTGATCGAAGGGAGGTGGGGAGGGTGGTTAGCTTACCGGGAAGTAGAGTGAGCCAAGGGGCAGGGGGTTTCATCAAGGAGAAAGAAACAGAACTTTCACACCGTAGCCTGGCCAGTCATGAAACTGGTTTTCAAAGCTTCTGTGATGTGCACCGCGCCCTGCTGTGCTCTTCTAACTGCCCTGGTGTCTGGCTGCACGTGTATTGGGAGGAAGAGGGGAATCGAGGCAACACAAAGCTTGATGAAGAGGGATAAGTGGGAAGGGGCAGAGCTTTGCATGTGGTGTAAGGGGCTTACATTTGATAATATATCAGAAGGGAAGCCTCTGGGGGGAATTCAAAATGGGGAGTGACATGATCAGACCAACAAGCAGGAAAGATGAGCTTAGTAGCAGGATTTTGTATGGGCTAGACGGGGTGGTATGTGCGTTTGAGAGTGCTGGATGTTGCAGTAATCCAGGCAGGGCAGAGAGGATAGAGAGACAAGGAAATCTTGGAGCTGTTAAAGAGGAAGAAGCAGCATCATTTGGAAATGGCTTGGATGTGCAGGGCAAGGTGAAGAGAAAAGTCACAAATCAGCCCCAGGTTGCAGGCATGAGTGATGGTGTGGATAGTCTGGTGATGGTGATATGAATAGGAGGAAAGATAAGTAATTCGGTTTTGACAGTGTTCATTTTAAGATGACAACAAGACACACAAGAGGAGGTGTTTGGAAAAACAAGCTAAGATGCACAGCTGGATGGAAGGGAACAGGTCAGTGGACGACTTGTGCACTTTTGAGATGCCTAGAAACAGGATGTAAAGTGAGAAGAGAAAAAGGCCCTAGAGAAAGCCCTGGGGAACCCCACAGAGAGAAGGTGAGGGGAGGAGTTTCCACTGAAAGATGCTGGAAGAATGGTCAGGAGGGTTGAAGGAAAACCAGCCGAGGGTATCTTGAAAGGCCAGTGAGGATGAGATGTCAAAAAGGAGAGGATGACCAACAGCACTGAAAGCTGCAGAGGATGAGGACAGCCCAGGAACAGGTCATTAGAGACCCTAGTGATGGAAGCCTCAATAGACTGGAAACAAGGGATCCAAGACAGCTGGAGGAGGGGGCATTGGTTGCAAACTGCATTGTCAGTGATTTTAGAGCTGAAGGGAAGGAGAGAGGTGGAATGATAGTTGGAAAAGCAGATGGGGTTGAGGGATGATTTTCTTGAGGATAAGAGACCAGGGTATGCTTATATTGAAAGAGGTCAGAAAGGGAGGGCAGGAAGAGGTTAAGGGAGGGGTTAAACACAGGGGGAAAGGAAGTCCGCCTAGTCTAGTGGACTACTCCAGTCTTCATTCTTTTTGTTTGTTGGAGTCTCTTGCAAAACTGTGGTGACTTGTGACAATGATGCAGATGACAATGCCTTTTGTAGGAGTCTCTATCGATACCGGAGGACAAACGTTGTTCAGAGTGCTCCAGCAGGTCAGTGATAGCGCTCTCCTGAGGCTGTACAGTATTCTCTAGCAGTGACTTCTGAGTCTAACTGACTTTGTTATATCTGAGGATGGACCATCAAAATGTGTCCTCTGCCCCTGTGGAGTAGGTGGGCCTTGACATCACCATGTGGAACCTAATGATCTGACTGTGACAAGGCTGCACTTTTCACCTCCTCTGCCTCCCACTCCAACCCCAGAAGACTGATGATTCTTACCCTCTTGAGAGAAATTCCTGGCTAAGAACACGGGGACTGATATTAAACTGAAATTTAGGCTTGTATACCTTCTCTGATGAATCTGCTTTCATACAGTTTGTGAAGGGAAGACTACTGCTCCCTATTAATTGGAGAAGTCTCTGTTTTAGTCATATTATTTAGAAATATTCATAGATTGCAAGCCCAGAAGGAACCATCATGGTCAAATCAATAATCACCGCTGCAGCCTTGCTTGGGTACTGAGAAAGCAACTGACAACCTTAGATGGCATTGTCTCTGTGCAGCCATGATGTAATTTGGGACTGGTTAGAACAGACTCTCTCTGACCCCTTAGCCTCTGTGCTAGTTAAAAGATTGTCCTTCAGAAGGTTTCAGTGGGTGTAGCAGTGAGGCAGCGGTGTCTGCTGTCTCCCACGTTCTTTTATCCCCTCCTCTTTGTGTTTAGCAGTATAAACTTTGGCCTAATTGCTTAGGAGGCTAATAGCTATTAAGGTGATTGTCTTTGAGGAAACAGAATTCATAATGGGTGGGATATTCTCAAGGGCCTAAGTGACTTTGGAGCACAATCCCATGGAAAGATAATGGGACTTGGGTGCTTTTGAAAATCCCACCAGAATTGACATCTGTGGACACAATTGTAGCAAACCTTTGAAACAGAGATTTCAGTTATGCCAGCATCAGAAATAATTAAAATATGTAGGGCTTGATCTGGCTTCACAGAAATAATGAACCATTTGGAGCTTCTTTCATTAGTTATTATAAAAAAGTTCTGCTCTCCCAGTTTCACGTAGGTGATGCCAGCACTGAGTGAAATACTGTGAATTAGAATTTCCACATAGACAAACAGCACACTGCTAACACCACTTCTGATTACTGCAAACTACGAGGATTCCTTGTCCGTGAGAGCTGGAAACAACTTGCTCCAGCTCTGTCCTCTGGAGATTTTAATTCCTCTGTATGACATGCCAATGGCCTGGGATGTGAAAAGGTGTTTTTCTCCCAATCTGGGCTTCAAGGCCAACTCAGATAAATGTGTTTGGAGCAGGGAAGCTGCTGTTTAGAGTGTCTCCACCTCTGTTTGGGGGGGGCTCCCAATGGAATGGGTATTTCAGTCTGAATCACAAACACTCTGCGAATTACAAAGGGAAAAGAAAATTGTGAGAGCAACTGGGAATGGAATTGCTTGGAGCGGTCTCAAAAATCCTGAACTCCCTATTAACAGATCTCCGTTTAAAATAATTTTAAAAAATTAAACCTCTCTAGGGCATTGATTCATAGCCAGGCCCATGAGCGCTCTGCACATGTCTCTGGGACAAGGGACGTATCTCTGTTCAGATCTCTTCCCTTCCATATTGGCTGCATGCACATGCTGCAGTAGAAGTGCTGGCAGCTCATTTTGCAGCTTTGGAGATTCATAGCTAGCTTCATGATTTTATAAAACATTTGTGTTCTCCGTACGTTATCAGTCATTGGCAGACTCATTGTTTTATAATGTACTTCTCAGCAAGCTGTTTGCGACTCATCACCCTGCTTGCTTTATAGTCTATAAATATTTAATTCTTTAATAAACTGCTTATATGTAATATCAAATGACTGATGCATTCTCTCTCCCCCTTTCAATAGTTCTCCTATTTGCAAAACAATTCTTTCTTTTTCTAAATAGCAATATGTTTCATAAATGTTTGAATTTCCTTTTTCTAAGTAGCAATGTCTTCAGGGTGTTTGGTAAAATGACAGGCAGAGCAATGGCTCCTGCAGCATTAAATCAAGTGCCCCATGCTTGCCCTGTAGTGGGGAGAGCTGCTTCAGAATGGTCACCTGTTTGTAATTAGAAACATTGTGCTGGGATAGCCGCTGATCACATTTCAACTCTATGCATGTAAAAATAGCATTTACAGTCAGCAGTGGTGGCCTCCATACTGTTGCAGTTGGAAGTTTGTGTCACAACCCTAATCTTATTCTAAGAATGGACAGGAGTTCTAGTGCATGGATTTGGTTTTGGTTTACATAAAAAAGATAAAACACCAGCTCCAGTGAATTCCACATTCAGTATCAAAAGCAGTGAGATTTCTCCTTTGCTATAGGCTCCCAAGACTTTTTGGGGAAGATAAAATACAGGGAAGATTTTTTTTTTAAGTGTGTGTAATGCCCTGAGAGAGGTTCAGCTAGGATAGAGATCCAAACCTAGGCTCAACCACTTGCCTCTTCAACCTCATCAAGCAACCCTTTGGATTTAGCAGCCATTCCCTTCTGAAAGAGCTACCTCTCTCAGACTTAGCACACCCTGCTCATGCATCCCAGTTTGAGGCTCCATAGCCACTATCATTCCATGACTGCTCCAGCCCCACAGCCTGGGACTGCCAACCCCCAGCTCAGCCCTCATGTCCCTCACTACATGGCCACCCTTCCTTGACTTGCAACTTGCCACCCCTCCCAAGGCTCAGTAGTCACCAAATCTTTTCCCTGAAGCGCTATCTTCCCTCTGTGGAATGAGGAACTAGTTACCTATAGATACTGAATGTTTTTAAACACCACTAATCCATGTTCCCTGGGAGGCTGAAGGAGGGAGTGGAAGTGCAGTATCCTATCTTTTTTAGCTTAATTCTTTCTCCTCTCCTTAGAGTTCCTTTCTCCATCCACTGGGCCTCCTAACTCTTCAGCTACCTCAAGTGCCTTGTCTGCATTTGGAGCAAGAAACTGGCTTGTTCAAAAGTGTCATATGTAATCTTAGTGAAACAACCTCCCATTCACTCAACATGGCCCCTTTCACTCTGCACTGACATGCCCACACACCACAATGCATTAAACCCAGACACAACAGTGCCTTTGGGACAGTCTGTATCCCTATAGTCACCCTTTTTACAAGACTATGATACATTTTGTACAAAGTATGCCTGGTGAGGTATCATTTAAAAACTCATAATTTGCTGATCATTATTGGTCTGGTAAAATATGTGTGGCAACATCATATGTAAAGTTATAAGATTCTACTGTATGATATTATTAAGACATGGTCCAAGCCTGAAGAGCAGTCACAAACCAGTTCCCCAGCGACAAAAGATTAGCTGACGACTCAGCCAGGTGTCAAACACGTGAAATGGACCATCACCTGGTTAAGTGGCCATTCTTTGGCACTAAAGAAGGTGTGGGCGAAAATCTATATCTTGACAAAGAAACAGCTGAAGGTTGCCGTTCACACAGACTTTCCGTCCCCTGAACCTCAGCTGGAGATGATTCTCAAAGAAGAGAAAGAGCTATAAGAAATGAGAGTAGATGCTCCAAATTTTCTCTCCCTTTCTTTCTACCCACGGCATCCACAATTCTTGGAAGCAGCATTGGACTGGGGGAAGGGATCCTGACTGAAAGAGTTTCAGACAGTGAGACTGCTGAAGCATGTGGTGAGAGAGACTTTGCTTTGAATTCACTTAGCTTGTTAAGTTAGGCATTAGTTGCATTTTACTTTTATTTTCTTGTAACCAGTTCTGACTTTCATGCCTCATTACTTGCAGTCACTTAAAATCTATCTTTCTGTAGTTAATAAACTTGTTGTACTGATTTATTTAAGCCAGTGTGTTTGGATTGAAGTGTGATTGGGAAACTCCATTTGGGATAACAGGATTTGTGCATATCATTTTCTATTAATAAAATAACAGACTGTATGTGAGCTTTTGTTGTCCAAGAGAGGGTTGGGCAGTACAAGATGCACATTCTGGGGCAAGTATGGAGCTGGGAATTTGCTGAAGTGTAATTCAAGAGTGTATTCAAGTATATAGCACTGATATACAACTGGGAAGTGTAATTCAAGTATATAGCACTGATATACAACTGGGAGTAACTTACATGCTGGAGGCTGTGTGTGAGCAGACCAGGAGAGGTTACTGTCATGGCAAAGCAGTGTAAAAGGCACCCCAGGTTGGAGAACTGAGGGGATGCAGCTGTTCTTCGGTCCAGATTGTACCCTGTAATGTCACAGCCTTACACTTGCCCTGTCTGATGTGACCCCTTTACCCTGAAATGATAGCCCCAGCCCCTGGTACCAGCCATTTCTCCTTCACATTCTTTTATCCCTTCATCTGAAAAAGGTATGTCCCTGATGTGACATGACACCTCCAACCCAACACAGCACATCTCACCATGATATGATGATGACCCTTCACCCTGTTGAGATGGCAAATCCCCTCCCCTCTAAGATTCCCTTGAAGTGACTTCTGAGATTCTCCTGCTGTGACTTATTTCATAGTGACCCAGCATGATCCCATTTAGATCCCAGCAACCTAGCAAGACCTTCCTCACTGATTTGTCAAATGAGTTCCCTTTTATCACATCACAACACAACCTTTTCCCTGCCAGGCTCAGCTGGCATGCCATCTCCTGCCTTTCAGTGACACAACCTCCCTGCCTTTTGGATGGCAAAAATTCTCCACATGAAGGAGAATTTGACACCCAAGAAGCATATTTGTTTTCAGGTATCTGCTCTCTTAACCATATACATACCAATGATGGGTTCTAGTGGTTGTGCTCATAGACCCTGGTCAGGATCAAGGACCCATTAGGCTGATCTCTGCATCAACACAGGCAAACAGATGGTTTGAGTCTCAAAGAGTTTACAGTCTAAAGAAGAAAAAGCCAGACAGAGGTCAGGTCACCTGAGCACAGTGACCAGATGCTGGTATGCACACATCCTATTAGTCATCTCTCTCTTCATTTGTTTTTATATTTTTTTTAATATTTTTGCTTTATTTCCATATTTTCCTGGCCGCAGTGGGTGTTTCAAAAGCGGCTTGTCTTGTGTGCAGGGTGTACTCACAGGCTTTCACCTGGGTCCAGGGAAGTTATTTTTGGTTTGGTGATCCTTGCCTAGAGGCTGGTACTCTTGTGATCCATTCTGCCTCAGAAATGGATAGTGATAGCCTGCACTGAGGTGTGGCAGGGCTCCTGTGCTTACCGCTTCGTCTAATCTATCCTAGGCATGTCTGTAGATCCCATCAGTAATAATCTTATTTAGTACTTAGATAGTGCTGACCTTCATAGCACGGTACAGCCATTAGCTAATCCTCACAGCACTCCTGGATGGTAGGTTGGTAAATATCCTCCCCATTTTACAGAAGGAAAGCTGAGGCATAGAGAGGTGGAGTGACTGGTGCTAGGACACAGACTGAGACTGAGCCAGGATTAGAATTTAGGATGACCTGACCTCAATTGCTTTCTACTCAGTTCTCCAGACCATGTTGCCATCACCATAGTACCTGAGCAGAGACCAGGTAAATTAGACCTGCATCATAGAGCTCCAGTGGACTTTATAGGGGTTCTGCCCGTCACCCTTTTCGGCTTCTAGGAAGGTAGGGTGTGTGTGTGTTTGGCTGATACATCCATTTCTCATGCATGGTGAAAGTGGCAGCAAAGGAAGATAGATGAGTCCATGAGCCTGAGTACATACAAGCAGCAACATCTGGGAGTTCTCCTCTTTGCCACAGCACCAACCTGTCCCCCAGTGTCCCCCTTGGAATAGTTGTAGGAGAAGAGAGCACTAGCCTGTCCATCTTGCTTTTCTTCTGTCTGGATCACCTCAGCACCTGCTCTCTGCTTGGAGGAGACCTGGCTTGACCTCATACCCCAGTTACGGTGGCCTTAAGAACGCTTCAGTAGAGCGCTATGGAACTTCTTTCAAACGTACAATTATGTCTGATCCTCCGCTGCTATGAGGATAACTGCACTGCGGCCAATGAAACTATGCTGGCGTACACCAGCTGAAGATCTGGCCCGTAGTTTCCTGAACGACCGACTAAGTCTCTCCTCATCTGTGTCTGCAGTGTGAGATGAGAGAGGAATTCTTTTCATGGTAGAGCCCACCTGAACTGCTCTTGTCTCACAGTACCACCTGCTCATTTTGTAGGCAGGGAAGAGACCAATAGCCCCTCTCTCTCTGGAGATGAGCTCTGGCTGCAGCTTGAGCTGTGCCAATGGTCCAGAGTGCTGCTGAGGACGTTGTCTTGGCTGGAGCTGTTTGCACTTGCATGCTAGACATGGGTTTTTCTGACATAGCTATCAAGCACAGTCGACCACAGCTGAAATGACCACATTTCTGTTTGCCATTGGTTGTTTATGCCCCCTATACTTCTTATTAACCCCTTGTTCTCATCTGTAGGTCAACCCAATTGATCCAGAGGAATATTCCTAGCTAAACATACTTGCAAAATATCCAGTAATCCCTATCCTATATATACCTTTATTTTTTGCACTTTTAATATTGAGCAATAACTGAAATTGATACAGGAACAAATGCCCTGAAGTCATGAGCTTAACTGGCAGGAGGATTTGGCCTGTGCTGTGCCATGACGGTTCTATCTGCTCTTCAGCAGAGCCTGTGATAGTGACAGCAATGAATACCCCTGTTCCACAGCTACCTGAGCCGGAAGGAGCTACACTTGACCCTGCTCTTGGTTTTCAGTGGTAGTGAGACAAAGCCAGTAGGGCAGAGACCTATCTGCTGTTGCCCCAGGGCTCCTGTCCTTGAAGAACATATTTGAGGCGGGTATTAGCAGCGGCCAGCCTGGGTGGAGGCCTGCACCAGCTGCACACTGCTGTGTTTTCACTCCTTCCCTGAGGCTGTTTCATTGGCATGCTCCAGTGCTACAGATCTGTGGTATGAAGCAGCCCGTCTCTGGTTCCTCTTCTCCCCTCCCTCCTGCCAAACATTCCTCGTGCAATTTCTGAATAAAAACTGGGAATTATCTGGGCAACCAGCTTCCAGGCCTAAAAGAGGCTCCAGGCAGCATGTGTACCTGGTGCTGCAGCTGAAATAAGGGTGAAGGTAAATAAGTAAATCATGCAGTGGGCTGTGCCATTCCCTAATGAGCCTGTTTGTCCCAAGCACTGTGCAGAGGAGCCTCTTCTCCTTGGTGATAGCCTTTCTGCATATTAATATTATGCATGTATTCCATGTGACTTCTTCTGACTTGCCACCTCCTCCTTCCCACTCATTTAAATAAAAATAATTTATGTGGACATTCCTTCAGTCAGGATTTTCTCTTTCCCCCCCTTTAATATTTCGCTGATGCTTTGCGCACAAATGAGGTCATTATGCTTTTGCATATCATTAGGGCTTTATAAAGAACAACAGCGACATCTGCATGTGCCACAGCGCCACAGAGTTGGGGGAAAATACAGAAAAAAAGCCCCGAATGAGCTCTGAGCATGTCGGCTCTCTTTCCTCAGCTTCCTTCACCACCACCACGTACATGAGTAATTGTACAGTGTAATCACATCATGGCTCATCTGAATATTCATAGCCGAGACAAAGCTTTGGAGGAGAAGAATTATGGGGAAAGGGGAAGTGGAAGGGGGAGAATTTAAATATAAAACAGCATTGCATTTCCAAAAGAAGGTGTGCATTCTGCACAAGGAATTGATTTGAAATCCAAATTGTCTGTCTGCACCATTCAAAATCTGGGGGCAGTAGGGTAGCATTGCACACATACCCTCTCCATTCCAGAGGAAAAATAAAACAAAACAACAAATAGTTACAGAAAAGCCCCCAGTAGAAGTGATAGTTGAAGAGTCGCCAACAGTGGCTAACCAGCTGCTGTTTTACCAGGAATGAAATAGTCCACTGAGGGAGCTTTAGAAAGACCCCAATTAATATGTTGTGCATGTATAAGATCTACAAAGAGCCCACTGTATTCCTCTCTCCCCCCAACCACCACCTTCCTTCCCTGGCCAGTGCCAATGGAGATTGATCTTAGCTACCAAATAATTGATTAATCACTTCACCAGTGACAACACTCCTCTCCAAAAAGCAAGAAAGAAAAAAAGAAAAAACAAACATAAAGAGGCAACTGTTCACTAATTAGGGTATAAATTACCACTGGTTCCATCCCTCTCTTTATCTTAATAAAAAAAAAGAGAGGGGGAGAGAGAAATATAATTCCCATGTTAATGTGTATGTTGCCTTCATTGTTTTACTTTTACTATGTATATCCTTTATTAATATTAACCAGATAGGGTGGTGGTGTTTGTCAAAGCTGTGGCTGGCTCTGCCAGTGCATTCCCCAAAGAGATCCTATTTCCGTACCACTGGAGTTTATATTCCTTTAAATGTCTAGCGCAGCACCATTTCCCTCTTTTTAATACACCACTCTGCTGGAATTAGAAGAATCCAAGGTTATATCCAACATCAAAGGTTCCCCAGTCGTCATGATTTTAGTAAAAGTGAAGACAGCTCATGGAACGAGTCCCCGGCTTTTGAAGATAGGCATCAGAGGGACCTTTCTCTCCCTCCTCCCACAACTTTGTACCTCTCCTGGCTCTGAATGTCCCACGCTAACGCGGTTTAATGATATGCAAATGAAATATGCATAAAACCATTCTACTGTATGATGATTAAACACTGGAGACATTAACAGCCGACGCTTCACTGTTTGACTGTAATAATCTTTCCTGAACATCCACTTTGATTGCGGAGTTATGGAAACCCATAGCAGTTGGCAGAGAGAGAGCGAAGGAAGGAGAGATGCAGGGACGCATCACCCATCTCTGCGTTTATCCCACTCCAGGAGACGTTCCCCCTTTGTACTGCATTCCTAGTGCTGTCTTTTGTAATCCACCCATGCGGTCGCATCAGGGCGATTAACGGGAAAAAACCTCTTTTCTCTTAATGTTTCAAAGCTCATTAGCCAAACGATTATTCCTCATTAACAGCGAAAGCTCATTCATTAAAAGGGAAAATATGCCCAAAAGATGCCAGCGCTGTTCATCCTGAGCCCTGTAGCTGGGCTGTAAATCCCGTGCTAGTATTTTCCATGCAAAAGGCACGCGCGCCAGTCCACGTTTTTTTAAAAAAGGAAAAGAAAACAGTTCGTGTGTTTTGTAAAATCCGCAAGAGAGGCCATCAGAATTCCCAGTGTATGACTTTATTTTTGTCTCTCCCTTTTGATTCCAGCGCCCGTCCCTGGCTCAGCGCCCGGTGCCAACAGAACACCTTTCAGGATCCACAGCAGCGCAGATAATGTAAGTAGCCAGCTGTCCCTGAAACCCGCTTCCCAAACCCCAAACCCCACAAAGCGTGTGTATGGATTTTCTCTTTCTCACCCCTCCAGTATGCCACCCGGGCTTCATAAGTAGCACCTTCCAAATCTCGCCGTCTTCAAGTTTGTGCATGTCTGCGTGGCATCCCTCCTCCTCCTTCACTCCCATAGTGGATCTTGTAAAGGGCTTCAGATCGGCCCCATTCATCTCCCTGGTGATAGCCGTGAGTGTAGATAAATCTCTGCCTGCCTGCTTGCTGCTGGAGTATGATTTTTATTTTGTCTTCTGTGTATACCTGGGTCAAAAAATGGGATGCACATGCACACTCGTGTGTGGGTGTGTGTCTCAGATACACACGTGTGTATATATAGAGAGAGAGAAATAAATACACACACACAGGTGTGTATACATAAACATACACATACCTCACATACATACACATGTGCTTGAAAATGTCTGAGACAGTGTGTGCATATGAGTACGTGTGTATATATACACAGATAAGCATCTCTAGCTATATCTAGATAAACATTCCCCCTCCTCCCAGCAGAGGCTGTGTGCATCTATGCTCCTGCCCTATAAGAGCTGTATTCCAGGCTTCCTTCGGAATTCTGTTTGGAGACCTTTGTGCTCCCTTTTCTGTCTCTTCCAAGCTGCAGAATTGGCATCTTTCCCTGAGGTTCTCCGAATGGCAAGTGGCATCGGCTGTAGCCTGCATTCTTGCAGCTTCCTGTGGCATTTCTCTCTCGATGTCGGCTACTCCCTTTTGTTTGTTGTTGATTGGGCTGGGGGTTTTTGTTTTATTGTTTTGTTTTTTTCTTTAGTTAATTTATAAATGAACCCGAATGTCAAACAAACCAACAGCTTGCGCAAAAAAAAAAAAAAAAAAAAAAAGCCCCGCACAAGCACCTTCTGCTGCGACAGATGCCCAGATTGCCCCTGGCACGGAGGATGGGCACAAGGGGTTTGTTGTTGTGGTTTCTCTTTTGCTGTTTTTGTTGTTCCGTTTATTTTTAAAGACTCCAGGATGCCGGCCTCGGCTTGGAACGCAGCGGTGTCATGGCGGAAACGACGGCCTTTGTTTCCCAGGGTGTGAAAGCATCCCTTGTGCTGGCTCCACTGCGGCAGAATGACGTGTACGGGGGGGAAAAGTGCTGAAAGTCAGATTTGTGCCTTGTCGGTGGGGGAGTCCCCCAGATCCCAAGTAGCTGAGTCCCTGTGTCCGAGGACGGGCTTTCAGTGGAAGAACCTAGTCTGTAATCCTGGCACTTGCGCCTTCGGTTGCTGCTTGCTGCTCCTGGGGGTCTGGATAATCTCCCTTAGCTTTACCGCACTGTCTGGCCCGCATACAGGGCCCCTGTAACATATACCCGCTGCTGTTATCACACGAAACTGTGGCGTTGCCACTGAATGGATGGCACTGTGCCAACTCTTCTGCCATCCGCCCTTGCAGCTTCTTTCCTCCCTCCCTCCCTCCCCTCCTCCTCCTCCCCCCATCGACTTGACGTTAATTAACACACGGGTTAATTGATTTTAAAAGCTGAAGAATTACAGTTAACTTTTCCCACAGGGTACAGACGCCAGCCGCTTGGCACAATTCTGCCTTTCACACTGGTGCAGGGGGGCAGAGAAAAGCCCTCAGCAAAACTAGCCACTGCTGTGGGAACATTGTCTGCTTATTGAAGTACAGCTGATGGAAGCCGACAAGCTATGGTCTCATCCTTTGCAATATGTTGCCATTATATTTTCTTATAAGTAATCAAAGCAACTCCTCCTCCCCTCCTTCCATCACCCGCCCCCTTTTAAAAATGAAAGTGCAGCGGAAGTTTTAGTAGGAAAAAAATGGCTTATTATAATAAACAAAAAAACCATCTTTGCTTTATTTAATTAAGTAGTTATGAAGGAGAGGGCTCCCCACCCCAAGCACACTGAAACGATGGGGTAGGCAGTTTGAATATTGCTGCCTTTTATACATTTGTCTTGTATCCCCGTATTTTTTGTCTCCTTAATTGGCTCAGATGTGTTGCTAGTTGTGAAGAATCTCAACCGGGGGAAAGTTGGCTCCTTGTAATGAAGAACAAAATTTACCATGTGAGAGCTTTGTTTTTTGATTTCTCTCTCCTTCACCCTAAATCTCTGCTGCAAATGAGGGCAAATTACAGTGCAGATGGGAGGAGACATGGTAATCCTGGGAACTTGCTGCTTTCACTTTTTTATGCTTTCATTTGATTTCATTTTGTTTTTTAAAAGCATGAAGCAAGTGAAGCGACAAGAGGAATCCATTATGCAAATCATGTCACATTTGCATAATGTCTCATGACTGGAATATGCAAATGGGCTGTATAATTTATGAGTGCCAGTGTCTGTCTAAAAGTGTTTCCCATAATTTAAAAAAAGTGAGCCTGTGAGACATGGGGAAGGCGGCTTGGCTTGCTGCCCTACCAGGGAAGCTCTAAGCTTTCTCCTCAACGTGCTCCCTGGCAGCAGCAGCAGAAATTAAACTTCCAAATGCTCATTAACCCATCAGAGGCAAAGACCCCTTTCGCTCTCTGTCTCTCCCCACCCTTTATTTTCTGTCCCTCCCTCCCAGTCCACCCACCCCCACTTCTAACTTCTCCACAACCACATGACTAATACATAGGATTTCACGACTCGTTGGAAAAGAGAGACGGTTTTGGGCAAGCTTGCTGTTTGCTTGCTTGCTTCCTTGTTTGTTTGAATCAGGATGACTCTGAGACAGTGGATGAGAAGAAGAGTCTACTCCTTCCAGCTGTCTTTGAGACAGACTGGCTTTGAAGACGCAGTGTGTATCAGGGAATAACATTTAAAGTTTCTGTACATGGCAGGCATTGTGGCATGTGTCAGTGAGATTGCTCAATGTTTGAAATGCGTTGTGTCTAACTCATTATTTCAGTAAGGGATTTGTGTCCGACTTCTTGAAGAGCTATGAAGGTCGATCTAGTGATGGCACTATCCAGCGAGAACGAGTTCATGGCTGGAGCTGGCAATCTCCAGTTCCAACCATAAGAAAGTCTTTGAAATGCTCTGAAAATGCAGGACTGGTATCAAGGCTCTTTATCCCCTTTATTTTTTACCCAGCACTTGTGAGAGTCCTGTTTGAGCCTAGAGTGGCTGCAGAGCTTGGGATTACAGTAAATAAAGGCGCACCCAGGTACTTTTCAATGGTATAATGGCACCCAGATGCTACGTGGATGTCTGCCTGAGAAAGACTTAGAATAACAGTAAGTAATTATTGCTAACGATATTTGGGAAGGCTGATTTTAAATTTTGACTCTGCTGTACAGATATGGGGAAGTTGTTTTGATCCCAAAGTGAACTCAGTGGTTTGGAGTTGTCTCTAAACATGTTATAGCCTGTGGATGTCATTGAACTCATAGTACTGGCATTCTGGAAGTGGGTGCTATGCTTGGCCTGAGTGTATGGCAGTGGTTGTCAGTTTTGAGTTGAAAAGGCCCCGTTCGGTTATGAAGCTGTTTTCTGTGTGGGAGAGAAGGGTCAAAAAATTTTCACAGGAGTCTCAATTTTCATTTAAAAATGAAGCAAGTTTCTAATCTTTCTGGTTTCAAAGAAAAGTTTCTGAATGTGAATGAAGCTGCCTTAATTGATGAACGTGTAATTAATGACAGCTTTCATATGAAAGCATAAATTCGTACTTTTAATATAATTGTGAATGTAAAGTTACCATATTTATATTCACTGTAATGTTGGCTTTGGCCATATGTGGCATAATGAGCTTTTAAAATATTAACAACTTATTATGTGTTACCATGTTTTTGTGTGTGGCTAAAACAGCACAATGGATTTCAGGACATGCGCACAACATGATTTTGAGGTGTGAGGTCACAAGAAGAAAAAGTAGGTGTTGTGACGGGGCAAGGCCGGATGGCCGTAGAAAAGCAGTGGGAGATAGATATGTTAGCTCCAGGCTAAACAAATCCCTGGTACCAGGTTAAGTGAAATGGCAGCTGCTCCAGGTCAATTAAGACACCTGGGGCCAATTAAGAACTTTCCAGAAGGCAGGGAGAATGCTAGGTTGATTGGGACACCTGAAGCCAATCAGGGGCTGGCTGAAACTAGTTAAAAGCCTCCCAGTCAGTTAGGTGGGGGTGCACGTCAGGAGCTGTGGGAGGAAGTTGTGCTGTTGGAGAGGCTGAGTAGTACACACCATATCAGGCACAAGGAAGGAGGCCCTGAGGTAAGGGTGAAGTGGAGCTTGAGGAAGTGAGGGCTGCTGTGGGGAAAGTAGCCCAGGGAATTGTATATGTCATGTTTCTAAAAGGTCAGCTACCATAGCTGATACTATTAGGGTCCCTGGGCTGGAGCCCGGAGTAGAGGGTGGGCCCGGGCTCCCCCCCGTTAAGGAAAAGTTAGCATATGTGACTCCATTTTGGTTTGGGGCCCACCATTGTTTAAATGCCAGCACATCATACACCAGGAGGAGTAATCCTTAGATACTGAATCCCTGTGAAAATCCTCCTCCTTGCCTCCAGCCTGCCTTGATTCCCAGTATCTGGTTTTTGTCAGTCTCTAACTCCCTGTCTCTTGGCCTTGATGTGAGGCCTCCCATCCTGATAATAAAAGTTACTGATGCATGGCTTTAGAACCATGCTGTGTAATTAACATACTGGTATAGCACGAGGAATGCACCAAGCAGGGATAGGTGGTAGATAAGACAAGGGTTTGTTTATTGGCTAAGGTTTCCGATGCACGAGGGCAACATGCTTTGCTAAAAGTATATAACCTTTGTATAATCTCTATTCAGGGTCCCCTCCTGGCTAGCAGGGGGGCACCACGCTCGAGCGTAATAAACTTAGTGTCTTTTGGGAACTCTGCAGTTGTGGACTTTATTTCTGTGCCTCAGCCTAGATTCGAACTGTGCGTGTCCTATCAGGTATAATTCGCAGCATTGGTGTGCGTGTCCTATCAGGTATAATTCGCAGCACTTGTGTGCGTGTCCTACCAGGTGTAATTCGTAGCACTTGTGTGCGTGTCCTACCAGGTGTAATTCGCAGCAGTTGCGTGCGTGTCCTACAAGGTGTAATTCGTAGCACTTGCGTGCGTGTCCTACAAGGTGTAATTCATAGCACCCCCCCACCTTTGCCCCCTGATTAATCACTGAGACTGGGAGACAACAGAGACTGTGCAGGGAACGATAATTTCTCCTCACCTCCCTTGCTGGCTTATGAGGAAAATGGCTCAGTAGACTGTGACCCTTGTCTCTAGAGAAAGACGGGTTACATGGAGGGTCACAGTGAGCCTCTGAGGCTAGCGAAAACCGCCAGGAAATGCGGGACCCACGGAGGCAAGGACAGAGCTTTGTCACAGTGTGTTTTGAATCTTAGAATCATAGAATATCAGGGTTGGAAGGGACCTCAGGAGGTCATCTAGTCCAACCCCCTGCTCAAAGCAGGACCAATCCCCAATTAAATCATCCCAGCCAGGGCTTTGTCAAGCCTGACCTTAAAAACTTCTAAGGAAGGAGATTCTAGCACCTCCCTAGGTAACGCATTCCAGTGTTTCACCACCCTCCTAGTGAAAAAGTTTTTCCTAATATCCAACCTAAACCTCCCCCACTGCAACTTGAGACCATTACTCCTTGTTCTGTCATCTGCTACCACTGAGAATAGTCTAGAACCATCCTCTCTGGAACCACCTCTCAGGTAGTTGAAAGCAGCTATCAAATCTCCCCTCATTCTTCTCTTCTGCAGACTAAACAATCCCAGTTCCCTCAGCCTCTCCTCATAAGTCATGTGTTCCAGACCCCTAATCATTTTTGTTGCCCTTCGCTGGACTCTCTCCAATTTATCCACATCCTTCTTGTAGTGTGGGGCCCAAAACTGGACACAGTACTCCAGATGAGGCCTCACCAATGTCGAATAGAGGGGAACGATCACGTCCCTCAATCTGCTCGCTATGCCCCTACTTATACATCCCAAAATGCCATTGGCCTTCTTGGCAACAAGGGCACACTGCTGACTCATATCCAGCTTCGTCCACTGTCACCCCTAGGTCCTTTTCCGCAGAATTGCTGCCTAGCCATTCGGTCCCTAGTCTGTAGCGGTGCATTGGGTTCTTCCGTCCTAAGTGCAGGACCCTGTACTTATCCTTATTGAACCTCATCAGATTTCTTTTGGCCCAATCCTCCAATTTGTCTAGGTCCCTCTGTATCCTATCCCTGCCCTCCAGCGTATCTACCTCTCCTCCTAGTTTAGTATCATCTGCAAATTTTCTGAGAGTGCAATCCACACCGTCCTCCAGATCATTTATGAAGATATTGAACAAAACCGGCCCCAGGACCCACCCCTGGGGCACTCCACTTGACACCGGCTGCCAACTAGACATGGAGCCATTGATCACTACCCATTGAGCCCGACAATCTAGCCATCTTGGAAGGGAAGGTGAGAGTTTTTGAGGAAACTTTGAGAAAGCAGTGACAACCTTACACATCTAGACTTCAGAAGGTTTTTTTGTTTTGTTTTTTTCCACCCAAGTACCTGGAAGTTTGCTGCCTTCTTCCTGTTCTGAGAAGAGAGGCGTCTGATGAACAGCCCCTGCAGTGCATCAGACCACACAGTTCCTCACTGGGTAGAGCTCAGGCTAACTTAGAATGTTCCGACAGGAAAGGTCTAAGTCTATGTATAGTGAGGATATGTGACCTTACACCATGAGCACTTGGACAAAGAGAATGGGGGCATCCTAGCAAGTGGCAGGGCACCAGCACCGTTGGGAGTCAGGAGTGGAGAAGCAGCAGCTGGCCAGAGAGGATGAGAAGGGAATGGAGAACAATGATGCTGTAGCACTGGAGAGTGAGGGAAAACCTGTTCTCCTGAGGAACAGTGAGGGAAGAAAGGCTTCCTTCGCAGGGTGTGGGGTGGTAGCACAACAGTAGGGTTTTAGCGTTGTGCTTCCGATGCTAGCAGTGATGAGAATATAAGACCTTAAAATGGGGGAGTCATCTTGCACACTAGTTAATCTATCATCGCATTATGTTACTTCTGTAGCAAGGCACTTTGTAGGCCGAGTACATTGCACACACCAGGGGATCCATGCCCACCACAAGCTCTATGTTGCTGTCCTCCATTTCAGACTTGCTGAGTCCCCCACTCCCTCTCTCATATGGGGGTTCTGCGTGCTCCCTCAACCTCAGTGACCCCAATTCCTCCCTCTACCCCCAGCCAAGAGCTCTGTGTGGCCCTTCATTTTCACCTTTACGCCACCATTCTTATTTCCTTTCTGTCTGGGAGGCAAGTCATTCAGGGTCTCAGTCATTGAAACTGTATTGGGCGGATGGGCAGAACAGAGATGTAGGGTATTGTGCTGTCAATGGCTGCCGTTGGACAGGCAAGCAGAGAAGTGTTGTGGAGCTGAGTGTAAGACCTTGCTTCACTCTGCCAGTTATTTATCATTGTTGTTTTTATAGCACACAAATATGTGCTCTGCCTTGCCTGGAAGCATAGAGCATAATCAAAATGAGCTATGATACACGGTGGGGTTAACAAATGGTAGGTAAGGACAGGGCTGAAGGACAAGCTAGAGCAGTAAGTTCATGCAGTTACTCAGGTTAGCCATGTACACATCCTGGGGTTCAATTAAAACTTATTTTTTAAAATACTGATTACTGTTGGCTCATTTCTTGGGCATCGTGGAAGAATTATATCTTAAGGACAAGCCAAGTAAGTCCTATCATTCGATGAGATGGGTTTAGGTAGGTATAACTATGCATTTCAAAAATGCCCACTGTATTATTTGCGCACCAAATACAATAATTAAAGAGCAGCACATTGCTGTCACCTAGTGACTGTTGTCTTCACTCTTCTCTTGGTTGGGCTGTGGTTCTTTGGGTTGTTTTGGAGGACATTGCCACAGAGAGAGGGAACCTCACTGGCCATGTTGTAGCCTTGTTTACAGAGGCAAGGTCTGTGCAAAGAATATGTCTCGTACTGTGCTCTAACCTTTGCTGACAGAGCATTCTGCAGCTGGGGACCCTCAGTGGAAAGGCTCTGTGTTTGGATCACAAGAGTATCTCCCTGGAGTCTCACAGCCATAATGTCTTGTGCATTATAGTATTGTAGGTGGTGTGTGCAAAGACAGGTGGTCCCTGAGGTGGTCGAGTCGCCTCCTGCTGGCTGAGAGCTGTGAAGATTAGGACGAGGACCTTGAAGGTGGAGGTAGCACAGAAAGTGGAGAGCTCAGTGACGTGCTCTGTTGGCTTGTTCTATGGGGGGAGACCAGCTTGCGCACACTGAGCCAGCAGGAGCTTTTTCAGCCTTCGGCTTTCAGGGGTGGGTAAACAGAGTGGTGGTAGTCTGGCCTGGAGATGGCAAAGGCATCTCTCACCTGAGATGGGTCTATTTGGCAAAGGGGTACAGTCTTCAAGTAGCCTGCTCGGCATAGGTGGAAAATGCATTTCTGCCTGCTGATGACATTTGAGTGTGTCTTTTTTCAGGACCCTGAGGAAATGCATTTGACAACTATGGGGGGTGGGGGGAGTTTTCTGCTTGTTTCAGTTCATGGAAGAGCTTCCGCCTTCCAACTAGCATTGCCTTGATGTCACCAAGTTACTCTTGAGTCAGCAGTTTGCTTCCTGAGGTCACTGGGTGGCCTTGCTGACAGTACCATCCACTCCATACAAGGAGTTGTGCAGCAGGATGTCATACAGTGAATGTTTGAGCACATGGCGTTATATGTTCTCCCTGAGCGGCCTGGCAGAGCTGTTGAATAGGAGGGGGAATAAAACTGAGCCTGGTGGGACTTGGCACACTGAAGCTTTTGGGGAGGAAGAATAATTTCTCATGATAACTCTGGTATCTGCCCCAGGGAATTCCTGATACCAGCTCAGTGCACCTCCCATGATCCCTGCAGCATTGTGTAGGTGGGCCTGTGCTGAAAGTCACTGATAAATGCAGCAGGATCAGCAAGTCTGTCTGTCTACTCTAAATGAACTGACCATACCAACCTGCATTTTGAAATTTGCCACTATCCCCACATTGCCCAGCTGCCTCAGATTTAAACCTCACCTCTAAGGCCCAGCCTACATCAAAGGACACACTGGAGACAACAGGCTTGAAACATTTCACATTCTGAAAACGAGGGTGTTTTAGAAGGAGGGAGGCTTAGCAGAAATGTCCAGCTTTGCCAGTAGCACAGGGTTGTAGCAGCATGGGGGTGGGCCCAGGCAAAGTTGTTGCCAGTGTGCCTGCTCCAAAAATAATTGTGCAATTTCTGTAACAAAAGCAAACCCTGCTTCTCTTTTCATTCACTGCCCAAACCCGGCTAGCAGTTTGGGTCCCTGTGAGTGATACAGACCTGTGGAGTATTCCTCTTTGGTGATCCATGGTATGACTCTGGCTGGAGAGTCAAATAAAAGGCATTCAGTCAGAATCCTGGCATTCACGGGAGCCAGCCTGAGGTCACTCCAGCTTCCTGAGCTCTCCCAGGCAGCCACTTGGAGTCGTTGTCATGCTCTCAGTCACTGTGTCATGCAACGATTCAAAGCCCTGCCTTTCTGAGCTGAGACACTACTCTGGTCTCTCTCTCTTTATGAGTATTACGAATTTTAAAATACTTTTGTCATGCTGTACCATGACAAACAAACCAGGTGGTAGATGCTGGTGTGTGAAACTGGGATTGGACTAATAGGACATCTGCTCTAATAGTAAGCACAGGTGGTTGTGGAGGTGATGCTCTTACATTTGAAGAGCTAGACTGACCCTTTTAAAGAAGTTACCAGGCAGAACTATCTGTAGCCTTGGATGGAACTCGCCAGGTGTCCGTAGGACAGGTGGGTTCTTACAGAATTACTGATGGTAATGGAAGAGTTCCCTTATCCTGTTGTCCAAGAGCAAAGCATCTGTGGGAGGTATTGCGGCAGTATGGAGGCCCATGGGAGACATCACTGAGAAGTGTCGGGGAAGAGGGGGACAGCAGATCTGTGGGAGGCATCACTAAGTTGTAGTGGAGGGCTGGGGCCCATGAGAGGCTTCAGCACTACAGCCTGTTGGGGGGATGGCCGACCTATGAGAGGCATTGCTACAGGCTGCCAGGGGGAGAGTGGGCCCACAGGAGGCACGGTGTATGGCCTATTGGGGGCTGGTGGCAGGCCTGCGGCAATTGTCTCTACAACCCGTTGGTGGGATAGTGGATCCATGGGAAGAACTCCAGAAGACTGGAAGAAAGCTAATGTTGTGCCAATTTTTTAAAAGGGTGGATGGGACAACCTGAATAATTATAGGCCTGTCAGCCTGATATTGATCCCAGGCTGATGCAGGACTCAATTAATAAAGAATTAAAAGAGGGTAATATAATAAATGCAAACCAACATGAGTTTATGGAAAATAAATCCTGTCAAACTAACTTGATATCTTTTTTTAATGAGATTACAAGTTTCATGGATAAAGGTAATAGTGTCGAGGAATATACTTAGACTTCTCTTGGTACTGCACAACATTTTGATTATAAAACTAGAAAAATATAAAATTACATGGCACACATTAAATGGATTAAAAACTGGCTAACTGATAGATCTCAAAATGTAATTGTATACAAGGAATTGTCATTGAGTGGGTATGTTTACAGTGGGGTCCTGCAGGGATTGGTTCTTGCCCTATGCTATTTAATGTTTTTATCAATGACCTGAAAGAAAACAAAATCATCACTGATAAACTTTACAGATGACACAAAAATTGGATGAGTGGTAAATAATGTCGAAGACCAGTCACAGATGCAGAGTGATCTGGATCACTTAGTAAACTGGGAGAAGCAAACAATATTCATTCTTCTTTGACTGCTTGCTCATGTCCATGCCATTGTAGGTGTGTGCGCTTGCCACATGCACCGGTGCCCCAAGATTTTCCCTCAGCAGTATCCATAGGGGATCGGCTCTGGTGCCCTCTGAAGTGGCTCTGTATGGCATAGTATAAGGGGCGCCGCTGGCTCCCCCCACCCTCAGTTCCTTCTTACCACCAGTGACGGTGCTGGAACATCTTGCTTTGGCAAGCTTTCTCGTTCTTAATCCGTTGATACAAACTTTTGCCTGTATATAGTTATTAGTTTCCCTTAGTGTAGTTAATTAGTTAGTCCCGGACGGGACTCAGTCTATGGACAGCACGGGCCTCCGGCACCTGGACGTGCCGTTGACACCCGAGGCCCTGCAGGTGCCAGCCACGGCGGTGCCCCATTCTAAGGGCAAACCCGCCCGGTGACCTTTCCAGCAGTCCCCATCTGTGCAGCACCACTCCCCACCTCAGGGAGTGTCCTGCCAGCGCTCGCCTGCACGGAGCTGCCAGGTCTCAGACGTAAGGAGGCCGGCCCAGAGGGCACCGGATTCAGGGCACCGCTTGCTGGGCTCGAGGTGCAAATTGCAGGTGATTTGGAGCAGGCCCATGGAGGTGCACCTGTCCCTGCAGTCCCGATATCAGGACTGGCCTACCTGCTCCCCTGGTGTGCGGCACCCTCCAGGGACACAGGCCAATGGTCCCAAGAGCCTTGCCACCGGTCGCCAGAGTGCTGGTACAGGTTGCCACGGTTGGGTCAACGCTCCACGCCTCACTGGTTGACTTGCTCCCATTTCCGCTCGATGGACTGGCACCGCTCAAGAAGTATGAGGCGTCGATCGCTGGGCTGCCGTCGCAATTCCGCCAAACGCCATTGGTCTCCGGGAGCTTGGCATGGGGATTCATCACCCTCTGACAGATTGCTGTCGCAAAGCTGGGATTGGCACCATCGCGAATGGTCAGCACCATCCTGGTCTCTGAGACGCGATCCCTCCTCTTGGGACTCGCGGGAGCAGGAGTCTATTCCTGCATGCCAGGGTCCTGCACTGGAGGTACCCACTCTGCCAGCGGCACTGCCCTTTGCATTGTGGCCCCCGGGCCAGTGGCCTAGCCCCTGGAACCTTTGGAACCCTTGGGGGTTCCCACAGCCCTCGCAAGGGCCCAGGTCAGCCTCAGGGGCCTCGGATAAACCATCAGCCACGGTCTCCCACCTGCCGCCCTGACACAGAGAGCTCTGTGGAAAAGACCCCTCAGCTCCACCCTGCTCCCATGGAGGAACCAGCCGAGCAGCCTTCAGAGGCGGCAGATCCTCCTCATCCTCACCTGACAAAGCGATTACAAGGCCCCTCATCCAGTCCCGCAGGATGATGCAAAGGCCCATCAGGAGCTGCTAAGAAAGGGCAGAACTCAAGTATCTTGTGCCTGCTAAAGGTTATGAGTACCTTTACACGCACTCTGCCCGAGCTCCCTGGTGGTCTTGGCCATTAATGAATGGGAAAGGCAAGGCCAGACAGGCACCACCCCAAAAAATAAAGGCTCGAGGAGGCTCAGTTTGTTCCGAAGAAAGATTTATTCGTCCTCGAGCCTCCAGCTGTGGGTGGCCAACCAGGCCGGATCCAGGGTGGGAATGATGGAGGCCAGGGAGACCATGCAGAACTTCAACTTCTTGAGATACTTGTTGAGGTCTCACAGGTCCAGAATGGGTCTCAGACACCCCTTGGCTTTGGGGATCAGAAAGTACCGGGAGTAGAATCCCTTGCCCCTGTACTCCTGAGGGACTTCCTCCACGGCCCCCACTTGCAGAAGGCTCTGAATCTCCTGGGCGAGCAGTTACTCGTGAGAAGGGTCCCTAAAGAGGGACAAGGAAGGGAGATAGAAGGGGGGGAACGGAAAGAAACTGAAGGGTATAACCCTGCGTCATGGTGTTGAGGACCCAGCCGTCCAAAGTTATAGAGGCCCATGCAGGGAGGAAAGGAGACAGGCTGTAGGAGAAACACAGGGAAGCAGGATCCGGGGAACAGGCTGGTAGGTCACCCTCGGGCACACCCTCAAAATGCCTGCTTACCACCCTGTTGGTTGTGGATGGAGCTCGACTGGGCAGAGGGCGCCGTCTGGTGACCTTGCCGGCTTTCTGGCTGGACCCAAGATGCAGAGGCCCAGGGTCCATAAGGTCGCCCAGGAATCCTTGAGCCCATGCAGTTTTGTGTCTGTCTGTTCAGCAAATAGAGCTTAGCCATCGAATGGGAGGTCCTGTATTGACTGTTGGACTTCCATCGGCAGACCCAGCCACTGCAGCCCTCCTCATCGAGATGGCCGAAGCCATGGTTCTGGCCGCGGAGTCTGCTGCGTCTGAGGCTGCCTGGAGGGCCGCTCTGGATACCGCTTTGCCGTCCTCTAGGATTGCTTGGAACTCCTTCTTGGGTTCCTCAGGCAGCAAATCCCCTAAGTTCCCTCTAAGCTGTGCAGCTGCACAGCTGCCTATTAAGCGCCGCGCAGGCCCCAGACCAGCCACAGGGCCCCAACCCAGCCCAACCCCGGACCTGCAGCGGCTAGGGGACAGGCACCCCTCCCCCGGCCCTGAGCCCGCAGCTGGAGCCCTGACCCCTGTGCACCTGAATCCCTCTTCTCTAGCCCTGAGCCCCTCATCCCTGGCCCCACACCAGAGCCCTCACCCCCCTGCACCCCAACCCTTTGCCCCAGCCCTGAGCCCCCTCCCGCACTCCAAATCCCTCAGCCCCGCTCTGCCACATTAATTTTGTTATGTGCACCAATATGGAGGTGCTGTGGGGAAAAATTCAAGGGAACACTGTGGGCCACACCTGACAAAGGTGCCTGCAGTTAGAAATGGCTTGTCTGCCTGACACTGATTGCTTACAACTGTTGTTCTCTACAGATATCAGGCAAAGTGTGTGAAATCTTTAAATCTTTAACAAATCTCTCATTAATCCCAGCTAAATAGATTAAAACCTACTGCAGGCTTTAAAAAGAAGCAAGCTGCTCAGTTGTAGGGCACTGAAAATATAAATGGTGGAAAAACAGTAAAAACAGCTTGACTTACAAATACCAGGAAGTGAGCAGTTTTCATGCAAGTAGTACCTAAGGAGGAACAGAGCAGGATGTTCCCAGTGCTCGGGGTACTTTCTGATGGGTGAGTGCAATGGGTAGTTAAATACCTAAGGACTGTAAAATGCACCCAGCTAAGGAAATTGCTTCTGTAATTGAAAATCAAGCTGAGATTTTGTGGGATCAAACTCCCAGTAGGATTTGTTTCAATTATAACTGAAGTGGTGGATTTATTCATTACAACCTTCTGTTCCTTTTCTAAGTTTAGACTGTTTATTACAGCTTTTTAAGAAGAAATTCTGAATGTAAATTCTCTAAACATTTTTATTTTTACATTTAATAAATTCAGGGGAAAAACCCCTCATGGCTCATGTTTTAGAATCCAGCTGTGTAGTTTTGGGCATGTTGTCCTTCAGCGACCCCTTTCTCTCCCTCTTTTTTCACCTGTCTGTCTGTGTGTCCCTGTCCTTTCTCACACTGTTTGTTTGCTGGTTCTTCTCCATTAGTGGGAGAACTAGAACTGTGAATGTTGGCACTTATATATCTTAAATCTGCTCAGAGTCCTTAGCCCCGGGATTTCAAAGAAACCACCATGACTGTTGGCAATGAGAATTCTGGGTTGAGATCTGATACCACGGAGTGTCATGTGGCTGAACAGAAACAATGAAGATTGCTCCTCAGGATTAAAGGTGACAAGCAAGGGAACTAGCAGGTTTACTGAGCTAAGTGAGAAGAAAGGGAGATCAGGAGACTGTTTGTGGGATGTCACTGGAATTTGAAGAAGCAATGTTGACTGACTGACTAGGCTGAATGCATCAGACTCATTTCTGCGTGACCATACCCACATCTGAGCCCAGCTTTGTAGAAGTTGAAGGCTCCTGCAATCCTCTCTTCTGCTGCTCACCTTCTCTGTTCCCAGGAATGCAGAGTCTTTAGTGTAAACTGCCTTAGTTCACAATCTCATGGGTCTGCACCGCTCTGGTTGATAGTGTTCAGTCAGCGGGGCCAATGGTAGTGGTTCTGTTTTGTACCATATGCTCTGAGATGGGCCAGAACAGTGATCTGAATGTGGATGATACAACTAAGCTCTTGATTTGCTGCACATTTATTTCCTATATGTTGGAGGAAGAGAAGCTCGTTGAAGGTTCTAATCCTGCAATAGCAATTGTTCTGTTAAAAACACTGGCACTTCTTGTTAAATAAAATGATCTTTTCTCCAGCCACATCAAGGAAATGGCTGAAAAATGTTCCTAATATGGTAAATAGCTCTTGTCATTTTCCTCAGATGATCACAGGGTATTGTAGTTAAATGCTGAGATCTGACCAGCCTGTTCCCCAAATGCTCAGTTTCCTGGCCCTGCAAATTGCCTAAGGGTGCAATAAGTAGGTTAATACTTGCTTTAGGGTTAGCCTGAGGGTTGGCATTCCCAGTAGGCAGAGCCGAGTTCTGTTTGTGGTGTTTTTGTGTGTGTGAGCTCATGCACATATAAGCCTGCAAGGTGATTTTCATTTGCTCCCATTTTGTTATTGTATGTTGTTCCCTTGTCATTTTTACTGCAGCAGTGGTGACAGCGATGTTTGTTACAAACAGGCTCCCTTCCTCCCTCCCCCCTCCCCCCCGCACACACAAAGGCTTGTTGATTATTAAATCGTTGATTTTTGCTGCAGTTTGCTTTTTGTATCTCCTCTGTGTTCACTGTTTGTACACCAATGCGAGGAGCCTAGGTAACAAAATGGAGGAACTAGAGCTACTGGTGCAGAAAGTGAAACCAGATATTATAGGGATAACAGAAACATGGTGGAATAGTCGTCATGACTGGACTACAGGTTTTGAAGGGTATGTGCTGTTTAGGAAAGACAGAAATAAAGGTAAAGGTGGTGGAGTAGCATTGTATGTCAATGATGAGGTAGAAGGTAAAGAAATAAGAAGTGATGGAATGGATAAGACAGAGTCTCAAGGAGCTTGGCTTGTTTAGCCTAACTAAAAGAAGGCTGAGAGGAGATATGATTGCTCTCTATAAATATATCAGAGGGATAAATACCACGGAGGGAGAAGTATTATTTAAGCTCAGTACCAATGTGGACACAA
Source organism: Natator depressus (assembly GCF_965152275.1). Lineage (NCBI taxonomy): Eukaryota > Metazoa > Chordata > Testudines > Cheloniidae > Natator > Natator depressus. Next base: position 42,754,752 of record NC_134245.1, read on the forward strand.
GAACAAATGGATATAAACTGGCCATCAGGAAGTTTAGACTTGAAATTAGACGAAGGTTTCTAACCATCAGAGGAGTGAAGTTCTGGAACAGTCTTCCAAGGGAAGCAGTGTGGGCAAAAGGCTAAGCTTGATAAGTTTATGGAAGGGATGATATGATGGGATAGCCTAATTTTGGCAATTAATAGATCTTCAACTGTTAGCGGTAGATATGCCCGATGGCCTGTGATGGGATGTTAGATGGGGTGGGATCTGAGTTACTACAGAGAATTCTTTCCTGGGTGTCTGGCTGGTGAGTCTTGCCCACATGCTCAGGGTTTAGCTGATCGCCATATTTGGGGTCAGGAAGGAATTTTCCTCCAGGGCAGAAAGGCCCTGGGGGTTTTTCGCCTTCCTCTGCAGCGTGGGGCACAGGTCTCTGGCTGAAGGATTCTCTGCACCTCGAAGTCTTTAAACTATGATTTGAGGACTTCAATAGCTCAGACATAGGTTAGAGGTTTGTTACAGGAGTGCATGGGTGAGACTTTATGGCCTGCATTGTGCAGTAGGTCAGACTAGACGATCCTAATGGTCCCTTCTGACCTTAAAGTCTGTGATTAGTTCCTACTACTGTCCTGCCCAATTTTTGACTCCTGGGTTGGGAACAGGCGGTGGGAGCAAGAGACAAGGAGAGAGAAGTGGAGGAAATGCAAACGTGGAATTTGCGCCTCTGATTGTGACTTGCTCGCTGCACGGACAACCTTATTACAACAAGAGGAAATGGATGCTGGTGTGTCTTATGCTTCCTAGCCATAGCCTGCATGCTGGATTCTCTCCTGGCTGACTAATGGCAGAACCCAGCTACAATGCACTGGCAGCAGAAAGTCTGCCTGGAAGAGGGTTGCAATAGCACAAGGCACCTGCAACCCCCATTATTTTGCTTAGGGACCCAGAGCCAGCCAGTGCTGTCCCAAAAGTGGGCAGCACCAGCCAAGAGCCCAGGAAATACATCAGATCTGCATATCCCCTAGGCATTATCCACCAGCAAGGTGTCTGTGGAACCTAGAATGTAAGTTAAAGCTCTTTCCTGCAGAATCCCTGTGAATAGCTCTGTGAAGAGCTGCTTCCTCCACTGGTTTAGGGGATGCAAATTGCATACCCAGCCTGTCTTAACAGAGGTGAATCGAGTACCACATATTCCCCTCCTGTGTAAAGCCTGTGGGAGAGGAAAACTCACCTGTAAATCTCAAGGGGTGTGTTAGATTGACAGTCTGCTGAATCTTCACCTTGTAGAGGAGGGGCTGGCAGCTCTGCAGACAGTACAAGGCGCATGGCTTGCCAAATGCTTTATTGGGCTGAGATCTGTAGGAAAACACCCTACAGATCCCTGTCCCACAAGAGAGATTCCCTCCATGCTACCTCAAGTCCCCACCACTCCATCTGCAGTCACCTGGCACACCATCCTACTGTACAGCCATTGATATGCCCTTGACAGCCCATCACCCCTCAGTGATATCCTATTTTGCACCATAAGCTACTGTGCCCTGAAAGGGGACCATTAATCCTTCCTTTCTCCTGGGCACACTGTCTTCTGAGCACCCACATAGCAGCCACAAAGGAGATGGGGTGACTAGGTGGTGGTGCAGAATGCTACCACATAGCTGTCTTCCCCCTCCCCCAACCTAGTCTTTTAGATTTTTTGTGATTTTGCTCCCCTTTGCACCATGCATTGGATGGGAGCATCTGGGTTCCTGTGTGGACAGTCACAGCCATGTCGCTGGTGTCTCTTTACCATACCCTACATACTGAAGACAGTGACTGTGTGTATAGGGCTTTTGGTGTCCCCTGCACAGGGTCCTACATCCTTTCTGCACCCTGCCTCACTAGTGTCCTTAGGAAGAGGCTCTGCCAAGCCAGACAGTGGCATGGGGGGGTAGGGATTGGGGCTAAATCCCAGCTGGGATTCTTCCTGACCTATGCAATCAGGAGCAGCTGAACATAAGCTTCGAAAGGGCTGTTGTCATGAGAGGCCAACCCTGGGGTTTGCTGACCAGAAGCAGGAGCTCTGAGATGTAAGAGCTGCTCTGTTTATGGTGGGTTTTTTTATTGTTTGCTAGAGTTTAGACTGTTCAGCTGCAGGAAGGAAAGGTGGCCTGAGACTTTGTATTTTGTCAGTTGAATCCTGTAAATTAGCAGTAGCTTCTAGAGAGGATGTCTTATTGTTTAACCTGGGCCACCTGTGCACGTTCTCTCTGGCTGCTAAGACTCATGTCACAAGGACATGTATCTGATTTCCATCTTTCCTCTGCCGGGAGTCCTTTTTCACTGGTATTTTAATTTGTTTCAGTGTCACTCCACCACAGCAAATAATGGAGCAAGAAGAACTGAGGGTTCAGCTGGCATCTAAAGAGCAGCTTATTCATCAGTTAAATGTCCATCTGATGGAGGCAAATCACAGCCAGGAAAAGTCAAAAGCAGAGGTAGGTTCTGCCTTGCTTGCAGATACCATGTGTCTGCTCTGAATGAACCACGCAGGAAGGTGTCTGCATAGCTGTTTCTTGCAACTCAACTGCTTGTAGCACTGCTGGGAAGCCTAGCTTTGTGAATCCTAAAAGAGTCCAGCCCATCACAGATGATGGCCACTTACAATTGACATTGGGAAAGGAGTAGCTGGTGGAGGTGAAAGATTCAGATTCCAGGCCACTGATTTACAGTGAGACAAGATGACACTGTGCTGAAAGGATTCCCCAAGAGACTGAGTGACCATAGATTGTGACTAGTGGTAACTGGGTTGATAGGGGGTGATCACTGAATCTGATCACAGGTAAGGAAAGGAAAGGATCTCCAGAGGCAAGTTAAGAGGAGTCATAACCACATAGACACTAGCACTGCGATTGAAACAGACCCTCACAATTCCCATTGCAAAATCAAGCTGGTCATTTTGATAGATCTTCCTTGGAGGGAACATGAAAACATCTGCTCAATGCGGAGTGGCAGTCAAAAAGGCTAACAATGTTAGGAACCATTAGGAAAGGGATAGATAAGATAGAAGATATCATAATGCCACTATATAAATCCATGGTACACCCACACATTGAATATTGCATGCAGCTCTGGTCACCCTCTCTCAAAAAAGATTGATTAGAATTAGAAAAGGTGTAGAGAAGGGCAACAAAAATGATTAGGAGTGTGGAGCAACTTCCATATGAGGAGAGATTAAAAAGACCGAGACTGTTCAGCTTAGAAAAGAGACAACTAAGGGTGGGGGAGACCATGATAGAGGTCTATAAAATCATGAACAGTGTGGAGAAAGTGAATAAGGAAGTGTTATTTCCCAAAACTCAAGAACCAGGGGTTACCCAATGAAATTAATAGGCAGCAGGTTTAAAACAAACACAAGTTCTTCACTCAGTGTATGGTCAACCTGTGGAACTCGTAGCCAGGGGATGTTATGACAGCTAAAAGTGTAACTGGGTTCAAAAAGGAATTAGATAAGCTCATGGGGGATAGATCCATCAGTGGCTATTAGTCAGGATGGGCAGGGATGGTGTCCCTAGCCTGTTACTGCCAGAAGCTGGGAATGGGTGACAGAGGATGGATCACTTGATGATTACCTGTTCTGTTCATTCCCTCTGAGGCACCTGGCACTGGCCACTGTCAGCAGACAGGATACAGGGCTAGATGGACCTTTGGTCTGACTCAGTATGGCTGTTCTTATGTTCTTATCTGCAATAGGTACACTGCCCTCATTTGTGAGAGAATGTATTAGCTAAGATGATCAGGCATGTAGCCCCATGTTCTGGGTGCCCCTAAACCTCTGACTGCTAGAAGATGGGACTGGATGACAGAGGATGGATCACTTGCTCTGTTCTGTTCTCTCCCTCTGAAGCATCTGGCACCAGCCACTGTTGAAAGACAGGATAGTGGGCTAGATGGACCATTGGTCTGACCCAGTATGGCCATTCTTATGTTCTTATTTTCTTCTGCATGCTTACATATGCATATAGCTAACTACCAAGCGGTGATGGCCAGGTGTCAGTTTGAATTGTGGGAGAAGATGGCTCTTTGCACAAGCATCTACCAGAGGACTAAAGGAAGTTGACATCATCCATTATTAACGAAGGCCAAAATATAGCCAGACATGCCCTTAGGGCATCATTTGCCATGTCTGATGCTGTCTCTAGATCATTGGCAACAGCAATAACTCTATGTAGACATGCTTGGCTATATTCCTCTCCTCTCCCACCGGATACCAGGCCCAAAACAGAAGATTTACCCTTCGACAGAGATGGCTTATTTAGTGTTAAGACTGATGATACATTGGTAAGCTGAAGGACACTCTGTTACAGCTAGGTCTCAAGAACTCATGCCACTTTACAGAAGAACTTCTACTCCAGTGTTCAGATATCACAGACAGCACGTACCAACTTCTTCATCCACTTCTTATCAGAAGAGGCAACTGTACCATCAGCAGCACCATCAGCCACAAACATTCTCAGATGCATGACAGGAAGAAACCCTTCAAACCTCATATGAGCACAAAGAATCCCTCAGCCGCATCTGCTTTGCCACATGCCAACCCTCAGGTCTGACCTGTTAGTTGACAGCTTCAAACCAATTTTAGTAAATCAATTTGGGAGCCTTCTGTCCAAATTTTACAATGCTTGGACAACTATCATCTTGGACTTAATGGGTTTTAGATATAGTAAAAGAAGGTTATACTATCCCATTCAGATCACTCCCTCTGTACAAATCCCTCCCTCCCTCTTCAGGGATCCCTCCCACTGGAGTGTGTTATGAATAGAAGTACAAGCTCTTCTTAGCATGGTTGCTATAAAACAAGTTCCCTTGGCTTCCAGAAACAAAAGATTCCACTCCCATTCCTTTCTAACTCCCAAAAAGAAGGGAGACCTCAGACTGATCTTAGGTCTCTGGGATCTAAACAAATACATCAGGAAGTTTCCATTCAGGATGCTTTCCTGGGATCTAATTATTCTGCTCTAGATTGGTTTGCTGCTCTTGAACTCAGAGGCATATTTCCACATTCCCATTAGATCATCCCACCAAAAGTACTTATGCTTTGTCCTTCATTTATACCACTTTCAATGCAGTCCTACCTTTCAGTCTCTCCACGTCACCCAGAGTATTTACAATGTTTAGCTCCAGTAGTGAGAAAGCAAGTTTCTTCTGTATTCCCGTATTTAGATGATTGGTTGCTAAAGGACCAATGCAAAGAAGAATTAGAGGCAGCCATTCAGAACACTTATTCTCTATTTGGAACCCTGGGTCTCATCAAAAACAAACAAAAATCACTTCTCATTCCCTTCATAGGGGAGCCCTTCGACTCTGTCAAAGGAAGGGCCTTTCTGCTGGAGGAGAGGGGTCCTAAAATAACAGATTCCATACCTTCACTGATGACACCCAGTTCACGTGGCAGAGCTTTTTCTGAAGCCACTGAGACTAGTGGCATTGATGACATTTGTAGCACCTATGCCATACTCAGAATGAGGCCTCTTCAGCCTTGGTCCTGAAGAATTCCTACCCCAACATTGTCAGGAGGCTGAAGAGGGTTATAGAATCGCTCAAGACTCTTCGTTCTCCAGCACAGTAGTTACATCCGCAGACTGTGTCCAAGGAAGTATTCAGCCCATGTCAGCCACAGTTAATAGTAACCACGGATGCATCCAAGGTAGGCACATCTTTACACTCAGGTAGTAAAGGATCTTTGGAGCCTCAAAGAATCCCAGGTTTCAGAGTAGCAGCCGTGTTAGTCTGTATCCGCAAAAAGAACAGGAGTACTTGTGGCACCTTAGAGACTAACAAAATTATTAGAGCACAAGCTTTCGTGGGCTACAGCCCACTTCGTCGGATGCATAGACTGGAACATATAGTAAGAAGATAGATATATACATATATATATAATATAGAGAGAGAGAAGGTGGAAGTTGCCATACAAACTGTAAGAGGCTAATTAGTTAAGATGAGCTATTATCAGCAGGAGAAAAAAACTTTTGTAGAGATAATCAAGATAGCCCGTTTAGACAGTTGACAAGAAGGTGTGAGAATATTTAACTTAGGGAAATAGATTCAGTATGTATAATGACTCAGCCACTCCCAGTCTCTATTCAAACCCAAGTTAATGGTATTTAGTTTGCATATTAATTCAAGCTCAGCAGTTTCTCCTTGGAGTCTGTTTTTGAAGCTTTTCTGTTGCAAAATTGCCACCCTTAAATCTTTTACTGAGTGGCCAGAGAGGTTGAAGTGTTCTCCTACCGGTTTTTGAATGTTATGATTCCTGATTTCAGATTTGTGTCCATTTATTCTTTTGCGTAGAGACTGTCTGGTTTGGCCAATGTGCATGGCAGAGGGGCATTGCTGGCACATGATGGCATAGATCACCTTGGTAGATGTGCAGGTGAACGAGCCCCTGATAGCATGGCTAATGTGATTAGGTCCTATGATGGTGTCACTTTAATAAATATGTGGACAGAGTTGGCATCGGGCTTTGTTGCAAGGATAGGTTCCTGGGTGGTGTATGGTTGCTTGAGAGTATTTGCTTCAGGTTGGGGGCTGTCTGTAAGCGAGGACTGGTCTGTCTCCCAAGATCTGTGAGAGTGAGGGATCATTTTTCAGGATAGGTTGTAAATCTTTGATAATGCGTTGGAGAGGTTTTAGTTAGCGGTATTCTGTTATTTTCTTTGTTGGGCCTGTCCTGTAGTAGGTGACTTCTGGGTACTCTTCTGGCTCTGTCAATCTGTTTTTTCACTTCAGCAGGTGTGTATTATAGTTTTAAGAATGCTTGATAGAGATCTTGTAGGTGTTTGTCTTTGTCTGAGGGATTGGAGCAAATGCGGTTGTATCTTAGAGCTTGGCTGTAGACAATGGATCGTGTGGTGTGTCCTGGATGGGAGCTGGAGGCATGTAGGTAAGTATAGCGGTCAGTAGGTTTCCGTATAGGGTGGTGTTTATGTGACCATCATAGAATTATAGAATATGCGGTTTGGAAGGGACCTTAGGAGGTCATCTAGTCCAACTCCCCGCTCAAAGCAGGACCAATCCCCAATTTTTGCCCCAGATCCCTAAATGACCCCCTCAAGGATTGAACTCACAACCCTGGGTTTAGCAGGCCAATGAGCTATCTCTCCCCTCACTGAGCTATCCCTCCCTAATCGCTTATTAGCACAGTAGCGTCCAGGAAATGGACCGCTTGTGTGGATTGGTCTAGGCTGAGGTTGATGGTGGGATGGAAATTGTTGAAATCATGGTAGAATTTGTCAAGGGCTTCTTTTCCATGGGTCCAGATGATGAAGATGTCATCAATGTAGCGCAAGTAGAGTAGGGGCGTTAAGGGACAAGAGCTAAGGAAACATTGTTACACACAAATGTATTGGAGCTACGGGCAATCCATCTGGCCCACAAAATGTTTCTCCTGCAGATACACAATACAGTTATCCAGCTTGCCACAGACAACGTGGCTGCAGTTTATTACGTGAACAAACAAGGAAGGACTTATTTGACCCACCTATTCAACAAAGCGATAGAGCTATGGGATTGGTGCATATAGTACAACATTTACCTGATTGCCTTACATATTGTAAAAGAACACAACAAGTTAGCAGATTGCCTCAGCAGAGAATTGTCACAAATGCACAGATGGTCCCCAAAGAATTCATTAATTCAGGATATCTTCAAACATTGGTGATTATTAACTGCAGGCCTGTTTGCCAGCACACTCAATGCAAAATGCCCTCTTCGCTTACAAACAGGAGTGGACAGGCTATCTTTGACAGACACATTTCTCCTAAACTGGGGAATGGATCTCATGTATGCATTTCCCCCATTCCCTTTAATTCCCAAAGTTCTAAACAAAGTAAAGCAAGATTCTGCCAGGATGACTGTAATCACTCTAGCATGGCTGAGACAACAATGGTACGCCGACCTACTCCACTTATCCCAAGGCAATTACAGGACTCTGCTATTATTGATGGATCTATTTTCACAGCCACAGGGGAAAGTGCTCCACCCAGACCTCAAATTGTTACCTCTAACAGCTTGGGTGAAAGGATGTGGATGGGAATAGAGCGCTCATGATCCACTGGGGTTCAGTGAATTTTATTAATGCGAGGAAACGCTCTGCTAGAAAATGTGATGACTTCAAATGGAAAAGATTCATGATATGGGCAGAAAATAGAAATGTAGATCCAGTTTCAGCCCCCATTCAGATGGTCTTAGAATATCTGTGACATTTAGAAACAGAGGGTCTATCGTTACCACCTGCTAGAGTACACTTCGCGGCTATTTCATCATACATACACGTATTAGGGACAAACCCATTTTCTCACATGACATAGTGAAGAGATTTTTGAAGGGTCTGCTGAACCTTTATCCATTCACCAGAGACCTTGTCCCCTTGGAATTTGAATTTAGTACGGCCTCAAATGAGGTCTTTTGAGCTATTATGAAATTGCTATTATAAAAGCTGATTTTAAAGAAAGTTAAAATAGGGAGCAATCACTTCTGCTATACAAATTAGTGATCTGCATGCACTCATGGCAGATTCCCCCCTATTCTATTTTCCATTGGGACAAGGTGGTCCTTAGGCTATATCCTAAATTCATTCCAAAAATTGTTTCCGATTTCCATGTAAATCAATATATAAATTTACCTGTATTTTTTCCAAATTTCATATAAGTAAGGGAGATGCTAGATTACATTATTTAAATGCAAAAAGAATGCAGTCATGTTACCTGGATAGAACTCAGGACTTTAAGTTGTTTATCTCTTATACCACCTATTCAAAGGGTAGGACCATTTCAGTGCAATCATTATCTAGATGGGTCAGACTTTGTATAAGGGAGTGCTATAGGGCAGCTTTGCTTTCCCCTCCCGGTCCCGTTAGAGCTCAGAGTATCGGGGAATGGCTGCATCTCCAGCAGTTTTCAAGCACGTTCCCATTATTGACATTTGCGAGGCCTCTTTATCTCACTTCCGTATTGAGGTACTGCTCACCAAACGTCCCAAGAATGGGAGGATGCAGAGGGCACTTGAAGAAATGAAGGTTACTTGCTTGTAACTGGAGTTCTCTGAGATACACTCTGCACATTCACACTCCCCGCCTGCCTTCCATGCTTCTGCAGAATCCTAATTGTATCATTACTCGGTATTTCCTGTTAACATTTTGAAGGAACTGAGGCAGCCATGATGCCAATGCCCCTTCTGTGGCCATGCCCCTGACTGGCACAAGCACTGGGCACAAGAGGGAAGGGGTGAGATGCCTCTAAAAGGCACTGCTCTAGAAGGTTCCACTGTCCTAGCTGCACCAGGCTGGTGCATCCCAAGGGTGGGAATATGCAGAGGGCACTTGAAGAAGAACTCCAGGTACAAGTAACCTCCATTTTCCAGTCTTGTTGATGACCCTTATGGGGCCAATATGCTTTCATGTGTTGGAATTTCTGGGTTTTCATTTGCTTTTTTTTTTAAACTACGATGTTTGTGCAACTTTACTTTGTCCCCGTTGTGTGCATGAATCACAATAGTCTTTAATTACACCATCATGTACTATTTTTTCCACAGCATCCCTGCTCCAGTCAGTGCAAAGGATAGACAGTGATCTGGGAAAGAATCAGGGTAGTGCAGTTAATGATGCTGATGTCTATAGGATTCTGCCTTGTTTGTTGGAGAACTTGTAAGGTGTGGAGTGAATGAGGGAAGAGACTGCAAGAGGGTCTCATGGTTCAGGCAGTTGAATGTCAGCCTCTGCCATATGGTACCTGTATGATTCTGGGCAAGTCACTTAAATCACATTTTTCACAGTTGCCCTCTAATTGTGTGTTCCTCATTTTCTAGACTGCCCAACTTGAAACACCTGAAATCTGATTTGCAAAAGTGCTGAGCACTCACACTGCAACTGAAGTCAATGGGCGCTGTGCTTTGAACATAAAAAGTGCTATAAAGTGAAATATTAGGCACTAATGTCTCAAATTGAACACCTATAATTAGTGGAAGTTTATGACAATTTTGGTCTTAATTTCTCTCTGCCTCTATTCCCCATCTGTAAAATGGGAATAATTATACCCCTTTTCCCTCACAGGGGTGTTGTGAAGATAAATTGATTGATTAATGTTTGTGAAACACTCAGATATTATACAATGAGCACTTGTGATGGGTTGTACTTAGGGTTACCACCTTTGAAATGCAAAAAACCCAGCACTCCCAACAAGGCAAGCCCGACAAGGCAAGCCCACTGCAACCCCAACCACAAGGTAACTCTGCAACTCCCCACTTTCAACAGCCACTTATAGTATCTAGAGAGATAACACATATAGATAAGATTGATAATATAATTGATGATAAACGGACGTTTGTATTATAGAATCATAGAATATCAGGGTTGGAATCATAGAATCATAGAATATCAGGGTTGGAAGGGACCTCAGGAGGTCATCTAGTCCAACCCCCTGCTCAAAGCAGGACCAATCCCCAATCAAATCATCCCAGCCAGGGCTTTGTCAAGCCTGACCTTAAAAACTTCCAAGGAAGGAGATTCTACCACCTCCCTAGGTAAGTGGGGGAGCTTAAACTGTGTTTGCAGAGCAAGTTGAGAAAGGTACCTGCTCATATGGTGGTTATAAATGCTGCACATTTCTCTGCCCAGATAAAAAGTGAGGTTTTTCCGGGCTGGAAGAAGATCATAGAATATCAGGGTTGGAAGGGACCTCAGGAGGTCATCTAGTCCAACCCCCTGCTCAAGGCAGGACCAATCCACAACTAAATCATCCCAGCCAGGGCTTTGTCAAGCCTGACCTTAAAAACTTCTAAGGAAGGAGATTCCACCACCTCCCTAGGTAACGCATTCCAGTGTTTCACCACCCTCCTAGTGAAAAAGTTTTTCCTAATATCCAACCTAAACCTCCCCCACTGCAACTTGAGACCATTACTCCTCGTTCTGTCATCAGCTACCACTGAGAACAGTCTAGATCCATCCTCTTTGGAACCCCCTTTCAGGTAGTTGAAAGCAGCTATCAAATCCCCCCTCATTTTTCTCCTCCACAGGCTAAACAATCCCAGTTCCCTCAGCCTCTCCTCATAAGTCATGTGTTCCAGTCCCCTAATCATTTTTGTTGCCCTCCGCTGGACTCTTTCCAATTTTTCCACATCCTTCTTGTAGTGTGGGGCCCAAAACTGGACACAGTACTCCAGATGAGGCCTCACCAATGTCGAATAGAGGGGAACGATCACGTCCCTCGATCTGCTGGCAATGCCCCTACTTATACATCCCAAAATGCCATTGGCCTTCTTGGCAACAAGGGCACACTGTTGACTCATATCCAGCTTCTCGTCCACTGTAACCCCTAGGTCCTTTTCTGCAGAACTGCTGCCGAGCCATTCGGTCCCTAGTCTGTAGCGGTGCATGGGATTCTTCCGTCCTAAGTGCAGGACTCTGCACTTGTCCTTGTTGAACCTCATCAGATTTCTTTTGGCCCAATCCTCTAATTTGTCTAGGGCCCTCTGTATCCTATCCCTACCCTCCAGCCTATCTACCTCTCCTCCCAGTTTAGTGTCATCTGCAAACTTGCTGAGGGTGCAATCCACACCATCCACCAGATCATTTATGAAGATATTGAACAAAACCGGCCCAAGGACCAACCCTTGGGGCACTCCACTTGATACCGGCTGCCAGCTAGACATGGAGCCATTGATCACTACCCGTTGAGCCCGACAATCTAGCCAGCTTTCTATCCACCTTATAGTCCATTCATTCAGCCCATACTTCTTTAACTTGCTGGCAAGAATACTGTGGGAGACTGTGTCAAAAGCTTTGCTAAAGTCAAGGAACAACACATCCACTGCTTTCCCCTCATCCACAGAGCCAGTTATCTCGTCATAGAAGGCAATTAGATCAGTCAGGCATGACTTGCCCTTGGTGAATCCTTGCCCTTGGTGAATCCATGCTGACTGTTCCTGATCACTTTCCTCTCCTCTAAGTGCTTCAGAATTGATTCCTTGAGGACCTGCTCCATGATTTTTCCAGGGACTGAGGTGAGGCTGACTGGCCTGTAGTTCCCCGGGTCCTCCTTCTTCCCTTTTTTAAAGATGGGCACTACATTAGCCTTTTTCCAGTCATCCGGGACCTCCCCCGATCACCATGAGTTTTCAAAGATAATGGCCAATGGCTCTGCAATCACATCCGCCAACTCCTTTAGCACTCTCGGATGCAACTCATCCGGCCCCATGGACTTGTGCTCGTCCAGCTTTTCTAAATGGTCCCGAACCACTTCTTTCTCACAGAGGGCTGGTCACCTCCTCCCCATGCTGTGCTGCCCAGTGCAGTAGTCTGGGAGCTGACATTGTTCGTGAAGACAGAGGCAAAAAAAGCATTGAGTACATGAGCTTTTTCCACATCCTCTGTCACTAGGTTGCCTCCCTCATTCAGTAAGGGGCCCACACTTCCCTTGACTTTCTTCTTGTTGCTAACAAACCTTATCAGCACGTTTGCCAGTACAGTACTTTGTAGTGTTTTGTTTAGCCAGTTGCCATTGAATGTGCAGTTTCTGATGCGAGTATTTTTTTTTTTTCGGGAGTGTAGTAAGATCACTCGCACCATCGCCCTGATCTTTGATTATTTAATACGCCTCAGGTGTCTCCTCACTCTCACGTGCCTCAAACCCTCTCTCACATGCACACACAATGGTGGGCAGACAGCTGCTGTATTTTCAACAGTTTTGATCTGTCATCGCTTAAACTGGGAAGTTGGAACACTGCAGCATTTTTAGCTGGACACAGAAATTTTTACCATTCACTATCCCTGTGTATTGTGATGATGATGCAAATCTTTAGAGCCACTTAAAAAACCCCAGCAGATTAAATTATTTTTCTGGCAACTAGCAAATCCATAAAAAAACTGATAAGGCTAGTCAAATACCAGCTGGGTTATAACCCTAGTTGTACTGGGGTCTTTGAGGCCCCCTGCTGGAGGCCTCATGGTGCTATCATACTCTGCCCCAAAAAAGGAGCAGTGAAAGTGGGTCCTCCAGTGCTGCCTAGAAAGGCTTCAGGGAAGCAGCCAATTAGAGCACAGCAGACTCAGTTAAAAGGAGCTGCAGGGCCTGAGCTGACCAGTTGCTGGCTGTGACCAGAAGGGTGAGGAAGGAGTGGAAGGCTGTAAAATGCCACGGGTAATGGAAGAGAAACCCTGCTCAAGCAGGGACAGGTCTGGGAAGCTCTCCAGGCACAGAGACTTCAGAAATTAAAAAGGGGGCAGAGACTGTTACAAGCTCTCCATGCAAAGAGGCCTGGGCAAAGACCCTGAGAAGTCAGGACAGGGATGGATCAACTCTTCAGGCAAGGAGGCCTGGGAGAGGCCCTGCTCAAACAGAGAACAGACAGAGTAGCCAAGCAGGTGATGGGACAGGGTGGGAAGCAGCCCAGGTAGAGTGACCAGATGGCAACTGTGAAAAATAGGGACAGGTGGGGGGTAATAGGTACCTATATAAGACAGCCCCAAATATTGGGACTGTCCCTATAAAATTGGGACATCTGGTCACCCTAAGTCCAGGCAATGCAGTAGCAGCAGCTATGAAAGAAAGTAGCCCATGGCTGCTATTTGCAGGGTCCCTAGGTTGGGACCCAGAGTAGTGGGCGGGCTCGAGTCCCCCTACTTGCTACTGGGGAAGTGACCTAAGCCCCGAGAAGGTGATAAGACTCAGCACTAAAAGCGCAAGGAAAGGGCTAGAATTTAAACAGACCTACAGACAGAGAGAGCGCCAACCATTTGTTGGACTGTGTTACCCCAGAAGGGGTTCTTTCATGTATGTGACACTGAGCTGGGGGGAGAGGTAGATACGATGGAGGGTTGGGATAGGGTCCAGAGTGACTTAGACAAATTGGAGGATTGGGCCAAAAGAAATCTGATAAGATTCAACAAGGACAAGGGCAGAGTTCTGCACTTGGGAAGGAAGAATCCCATGCACCACTACAGGCTGGGGATCGACTGGCTAAGCAGCAGTTCTGCAGAAAAGGACCTTGGGATTACAGTGGACGAGAAGCTGGATATGAGTCAGCAGTGTGCCCTCGTTGCCAAGAAGGGGAATGGCATATTGGGCTGTATTAGGATGAGCATTGCCAGCAGATTGAGGGAAGTGATTATTCCCCTCTATTCGGCACTGGTGAGGCCACACCTGGAGTATTATGTCCAGTTTTGTTCCCCCCCTCCCCCCACTACAGAAAGGATGTGGACAAATTGAAGAGAGTCCAGCGGAGGGCAACGAAAATTATTAGGGGGCTGGGGCACATGACTTACGAGGAGAGGCTGAGGGAACTGGGGTTATTTAGTCTGCAGAAGAGAAGAGTGAGGGGGGATTTGATAGCTGCCTTCAATTACTGGAAGTGGGGTTCCAAGGAGGATGGAGCTCGGCTGTTCTCAGTGGTGGCAGATGACAGAACAAGAAACAGTGGTCTCAAGTTGCAGTGGGGGAGGTCTAGGTTGGATATTAGGAAAAACTATTTCACTAGGAGGGTGGTGAAGCACTGGAATGGGTTACCTAGGGAGGGGGTGGAATCTCCTTCCTTAGAGGTTTTTAAGGCCCAGCTTGACAAAGCCCTGGCTGGGATAATTTAGTTGGTGTTGGTCCTGCTTTGAGCAGGGGTTGGACTAGATGACCTCCTGAGGTCTCTTCCAACCCTGATATTCTATGATTCTATGTGACTGTGTGTGACTTGGCCAGAGGGCTGAGCCACTGACAGGCAACAGCCAACGAAGGGGGGCACCCACAAGAGGTTATGGAGCAAAGACATGAGGTATCTGAAGGGAAAAGCTCAGACTTGCAGATGGAAGCAGGACTGAGGAATTCTGAGGAGAGACAGCTGGGTAAGGGAAGTGGTCAGTGGAAGCGTGTGACTAAAAGAACCAGGCAGAGGAAAAGACGGGCTAGTGAAGGAGAAATAGAGCTCACAAATAGGTTTTCAGAGTTGGAAAATGAAGAAGGGGCTCAGCAGGTAGTCACTGAAGGTGGAAGGGCAAGGAAGAAGAGAAGAGCAGCTAGTCCTATAGGAAAAGGGGAAGAGTTAATGGAGACTACACCAAATATGAGCCCCAGGAGGATACAGGATGGGTTAAAGAGGATTACAAGGGAGAACAGGAATGGAAAGAACTTGCAGCCAGAGGGAACAGGGGATAGACTGGAGAATAGTACTGTCACCAGGAAAAGGCAGGTCTATGTGATTGGGGACTCTTTACTGAGAAGAATAGATAGGCCTGTAACCAGAGATGATCCAGAGAAAAGGAGGGTATGCTGTCTTCCAGGTGCTAAGATACGGGATGTAGACCTGAGGTTGAAAAGGATTCTAAAGGGAGCAGGAAAGAATCCCCTAATTATCCTTCATGTGGGAACAAATGATACGGCTAGATTCTCGCTGGAAAGTATTAAGGGAGACTATGCTAGGCTGGGGAAGACACTTAAGGAAATCGAGGCTCAGGTTATCTTTAGTGGGATTCTGCCTGTTCCTAGAGAAGGGCAACAAAGGTGCGACAAGATTATGACTATCAACAGATAGCTTAGGCAGTGGTGCTATAAGGAGGGCTTTGGGATATATGGCCACTGGGAGGCATTCATGGACAGAGGACAGTTCTCTTGGGATGGACTTCATCTGAGTAGGGAAGGAAATAGACTTCTAGGATGGAGGCTGGCACAACTGATTAAGAGAGCTTTAAACTAGGAATTTGGGGGAGATAGTTGGGAGATGTCCAGGTAATCTCCACGCCGGATTTTAGCATTGAGAGGAAAGAAAACGAAGTAAGAGAGGATACAGCCGTGGGTAGGAGGAAGGGCAGTGTGGATACCAGTCTAATAGGTCATACTGGCTGTAGAATGACTGTGCCTAATAGGGTACAGAATGTGAGTGAGGCCAAACAGCAAAAATTAAGATATTTGTACACCAATGCGAGGAGCCTAGGTAACAAAATGGAGGAAGTGCAGGAAACCAGATATTCTAGGGATAAGAAAAACATGGTGGAATAGTAGTCATGACTGGACTACAGGTATTGAAGGGTGTGTGCTGTTTAGGAAAGACCAAAGTAAAGGTGGTGGAGTAGCATTGTATATCAATGAGGAGGTAGAATGTAAAGAAATAAGAAGCGATGAAATGGATAAGACTGAGTCCGTCTGGGCAAAAATTACATTGGGGAAGAAAACTATTAGAGTCTCCCCTGGGATAGTGCTTGGGGTGTGCTATAGACCGCCGGGATCTAATTTGGATATGGATAGAGCCCTTTTTAATGTTTTTAATAAAGTAAATACTAATGGAAACTGATCATGGGAGACTTTAACTTCCCAGATATAGACTGGAGGACAAGTGCTTGTAATAATAATAGGGCTCAGATTTTCCTAGATGTGATAGCTGATGGAGTCCTTCATTAAGTAGTTGCTGAACCAACTAGAGGGGATGCCATTTTAGATTTGGTTTTGGTGAGTAGTGAGGACCTCATAGAAGAAATGGTTGTAGGGGACAACCTTGCTTCAAGCGATCATGAGCTAATTCAGTTCAAACTAAATGGAAGGATAAACAAAAATAGATCTGTGACTAGGGTTTTTGATTTCAAAAGAGCAAATTTAAAAAAATTAAGGAAATTAGTTAGGGAAGTGGATTGGACTGAAGAACTTGTAGATCTAAAGGCGGAGGAGGCCTGGAATTCCTTCAAGTCAAATTTGCAGAAACTATCAGAAGCCGGCACCCGAAGAAAGGGGGGAAAATTCATAGTCAGGAGTTGTAGACCAAGCTGGATGAGCAAGCATCTTAGAGAGGTCATTAAGAAAAAGCAGAAAGCCTACAAGGAGTGGAAGATGGGAGGGATCAGCAAGGAAAGCTACCTTATTGAGGTCAGAACATGTAGGGATAAAGGGAGAAAGGCCAAAATCCATGTAGAGTTGGACCTTGCAAAGGGAATTAAAACCGACAGTAAAAGGTTCTATAGCCATATAAATAAGAAGAAAATAAAGAAAGAAGAAGTGGGACCGCTAAACACTGAGGATGGAGTGGCGGTCAAGGATAATCTAGGCATGGCCCAATATCTAAACAAATACTTTGCCTCAGTCTTTAATAAGACTAAAGAGGATCTTAGGGATAATGGTAGCATGACAAATGGGAATGAGGATATGGAGGTAGACATTACCATATTTGAGGTAGAAGCGAAACTCAAACAGCTTAATGGGAGTAAATCGGGGGGCCCAGATAATCTTCATCCAAGAATATTAAAGGAATTGGCACATGAAATTGCAAGCCCATTAGCAAGAATTTTTAATGAATCTGTAAACTCAAGGGTTGTACCGTATGATTGGAGAATTGCTAACATAGTTCCTATTTTTAAGAAAGGGAAAAAAAGTGATCCGGGTAATTATAGGCCTGTTAGTTTGACATCTGTAGTATGCAAGGTCTTGGAAAAAATTTTGAAGGAGAAGGTAGTTAAGGACATTGAAGTCAATGGTAAATGGGACAAAATACAACATGGTTTTACAAAAGGTAGATCGTGCCAAACCAACCTGGTCTCCTTCTTTGAGAAAGTAGCAGATTTTTTAGACAAAGGAAACGCAGTGGATCTAATTTACCTAGATTTCAGTAAGGCGTTTGATACCGTGCCACATGGAGAATTATTAGTTAAATTGGATAAGATGGGGATCAATAGGAAAATTCAAAGGTGGATAGGGAATTGGTTAAAGGGGAGACTACAACGGGTCCTACTGAAAGGTGAACTGTCAGGCTGGAGGAAGGTTACCAGTGGAGTTCCTCAAGGATCGGTTTTGGGACCAATCTTATTTCATCTTTTTATTATTGACCTCGGCACAAAAAGTGGGAGTGCGCTAATAAAGTTTGCGGATGATACAAAGCTGGGAGGTATTGCCAATTTAGAGAAGGACAGGGATATCCTACAGGAAGATCTGGATGACCTTGTAAACAGGAGTAATAGTAATAGGATGAAATTTAATAATGAGAAGTGTAAGGTCATGCATTTAGGGATTAATAACAAGAATTTTAGTTATAAGCTAGGGACGCATCAATTAGAAGTAACGGAGGAGGAAAAGGACCTTGGGGTATTGGTTGATCATAGGATGACTATGAGCCGCCAATGTGATATGGCCGTGAAAAAAGCTAATGCGGTCTTGGAACGCATCAGGAGAGGTATTTCCAGTAGAGATAAGGAGGTGTTAGTACCGTTGTACAAGGCACTGGTGAGACCTCACCTGGAATACTGTGTGCAGTTCTGGTCTCCCATGTTTAAGAAGGATGAATTCAAACTGGAACAGGTACAGAGAAGGGCTACTAGGATGATCCGAGGAATGGAAAACTTGTCTTATGAAAGGAGACTCAAGGAGCTTGGCTTGTTTAGCCTAACTAAAAGAAGGTTGAGGGGAGATATGATTGCTCTCTATAAATATATCAGAGGGATAAATACTGGAGAGGGAGAGGAATTATTTAAGCTCAGTACCAATGTGGACACAAGAACAAATGGATATAAACTGGCCACCAGGAAATTTAGACTAGAAATTAGACGAAGGTTTCTAACCATCAGAGGAGTGAAGTTTTGGAATAGCCTTCCAAGGGAAGCAGTGGGGGCAAAAGATCTATCTGGCTTTAAGATTAAACTCGGTAAGTTTATGGAGGAGATGGTATGATGGGATAATATGGTTTTGGTAATTAAATATTCATGGTAAATAGGCCCAATGGCCTGTGATGGGATATTAGATGGGGTGGGATCCAAGTTACCCAGGAAAGAATTTTCTGTAGTATCTGGCTGATGAATCTTGCCCATATGCTCAGGGTTTAGCTGATCGCCATATTTGGGGTCGGGAAGGAATTTTCCTCCAGGGCAGATTGGAAGAGGCCCTGGAGGTTTTTCGCCTTCCTCTGTAGCATGGGGCACGGGTCACTTGCTGGAGGATTCTCTGCTCCTTGAAGTCTTTAAACTACGATTTGAGGACTTCAATAGCACAGATATAGGTGTGAGGTTTTTTGCAGGAGTGGTGGGTGAAATTCTGTGGCCTGCGTTGTGCAGGAGGTCAGACTAGATGATCATAATGGTCCCTTCTGATCTAAATATCTATGAATCTAAGAGGTGAGCGCGCCCCATCACAGCACCACAGAAAATCACATGAGGAAATTAATAACTATGTATTCAGTGCAGGGTTTGGTGTGTAATAAAGAAGGCTGGAGCCACACATTGAATGATGAGAATTAAAAAAAAAAAAAAAAAAAGAATAGTTACCCATTCTCTGAGCATTATTGATCCTGTACACTCATAGACAGGTGTCCTGTGGAAAAATATGATCATGTAATTAAAGACTGTATCATAATGCATATGCACCAGGGGACCAAATTAAGGTCACATGGGCAACCTTAATGCTGGCATTTGCAAACTTTTTGTGTGCTTGACTTTGCAACCTTAGTGTTTTTTTAAAATAGCTCTGTTGTATGTAATATTTTTTAAATGAACGAACTACCTCTGTTCTCATGAATGTTTTCATTCTCACTCCAGTTAATGAAAACTGCACTGGTCAGGCATTCTTTGAAAGCCTTTCTCAATAGTTAATGTTCATAGAGACACCAGAGCATTCTTTCGGCTATTAATCTGAAGATAATAATAGGCCCATTTCTTAAGTACACACAGAAGAAGGAGAAGAAGAAATACTGGCTATGACACTAAATGAATTGTCTTCCTCCATGCCCTTGTAACCTAGGGCATGTAGTGCAGGCTGGCAGCCATTGTGTTACAGATTTAAAAGTGCTGGAATCTCTCAGTTCCGTAGCATGTTGCCTGATGGATTGGTGAGTAATGTACTTGAGGAGTGCATTACTAAGCCTCAGACTAATGGCTAGCTGTTGCCCATGGCTCTTGCTACAGATCATTCATTGTGCTATTCATAAGCTCTCTGCCAGTCTGTGTCTGGCACTTATGCTGTCTGTGCTGAACACCACCTGTCTTCCTGCTTAACCCTGGGAAAGTATTTCCCAAGTTTTCTCATGACTGATAGGCTCCATTGCACCTTAGCCTCCTGTTTTCTACTTTCTTCTCACACGCACTTCTGGAGACTATGGTAGAGGATGGGAAATAAACCTGCCACCAGCTCTTTCCAGGATATATTCACGCTACGTGGTGGGAAATTTGTATCCACCAAATTTCCTTTTTCAAGGAGAATGAAGTTCCAGAATACAATGAAAAATCTGAGGGAAAGGGACATCATGTGTGGTGTGTCTGAATATAGTTTCTGAGAAAGGAACTAGCCCCTCTCACTCTCTCTTTCTCTCTCTCTGATGGCTTATCAACTAATTACATGCTCCAGTGCAGCCTGGTAGAAATGCCTAAATACAGGCACCAGCATATACCTCTTCGGTGAGAGAACTGTGGCATATGTATAGCCAAACCTGATGAAAAATACCTGCCTCAATTTCTGGGTTGAATTTTGTTGGATCAAGCAGATGTTATGTGTTTGAACCTTGGATGTTCTGAATGAGTAACCCATAGAAAATATATTCCTGAGTATTGACCCCTGTCTGGTTTCCTTTTCTTTTCTTTTTAAAAATTGTAATGCCAGCGAGGCTCCCGAGGACAGCATAGGAGATGTATGTCTCTGTTCCTCCCCCAAGGAGATACAAGCTTCCTCACGCTGCCCGGCTGTGTAGTCTCAACCTGATGTGGAAGAGGGATATTCAGTGTGAAAGCATCGTGCATTTCCATGGCTCATTACATCCTCGGTGCCTTAAGGCATGTCTACACAATCCGCAGCAGCAAACCTCGACAGACTTAGGTTAGCGGGACTCGTGCTAGGACTCTAAAAACAGCCATGTAGGCAGCACTTCGAAGCTGCAGCTTGGGCTCTGGTGCCTAGGGAGGGAGGAGGCGTCTGAGCCAGAGTTGCCGTTTCCAAGTGTGCTGTGTGAATGACTGTTTTTAGAGCGCTAGTGCAAGCCCCATTAGCCCATGTTAGTCAGCCCAGGCTGGGAGGCTCGCTGCTGCAGGCTGTGTAGACATGCCCTCGGTGTATCAGCAAGCATGCCAGTGAGTGCTGCTGGTGGGGTTGAGAGTCCAGCTGGACTGAGACCCCCTCCCAACTCATTTCACAAAGGCAACTGAACGGCCTTCAGAGGGTAGCAGCTTTCAGTCATTACCAGTTTGAACTGGAGACCTGGAGGTAAAAAGCTGTAATACCTCATTTCCAGTCACCTGAGCCATCCAGTGCCCCTGTTGGTCTCTGTCGCAGGCCTTGCTGAACCAGAAACTTTAACTCTTGCTCTGCTGGCCTGTGCTCTCGGGCTGTGTAATCATACAGTAAGTTGTTATAAAGCTAAACTTTTGAACTTCAATTTCTTTCTGCCCAGCCTATGGAGGGGAGAAAAGCCTACCTTCTAAGGAATTCCTCCCAGAGGGAGGATCACTGTTGTTTGTCTACTATTAAAACTGCATTAGGGAACCAAAATGGTGTAAACAATGTAAATGCTAAAAATCCTACAATATATAAAAAGTTATAGGACTAGAGACCTCCCTGACTGATCAAGAAATGTTTTATTCCACCCATAGAAATATTTTACATTTTGAGGGAGTAATTCTAATTACCTTAAAGTGTTTTGGGCTCCTGAGTATAATTCAATGGTAAGAGAAGGTTTTCTTTTCAGTGAGGGCTATTTTCTTTGTGTTCTCCTACAGATATACTAAGTATAGCTTTTTATTGCCCTGAGCAGAAAGCAAATCCTGGTTCTTTTCAACCTTCACATTAATTGTGCAACCAAAAGTCTCGAAGCACTTTGCACATAGAAACCAGGTGAGGGATGTGGAGAGTTAGACCAAAAGAAACGCCATTAAAATGAAAATTCCCAGTATGTATTGTCAGTCAGATTATTTGCATGCTCTTTTGGAACATGCTTCCGGTAATAGTCATCACTCTATTATTTCTCCTGACCGCTCTTTCTGTCTCTCTGTTTTCCTATACAAAATCCGACAATGGCTTATATTTAACTGAGAATATTCTTTGCTTGCTTCCCTGTCTTCTTGCTTGAGTTTTCTTTCTTTAACAAGCATAACAGCATGCTGCTGTATCTTCAAAGAGGAAATTAATTCTGTCCGCAAAAGGGTCAAGTGCTAGAAAGTGCATAGCAATGCAGTTTGCATGGCAGGATACAGAAGATATGATGCTAATAAGATTCTAAGATGAGAACAGCAGACTGGCTCTAGGGATTCAGATGAAGGGTTCTGTAAATTTTAAAAGAAATGGTCTCCAAAAACTAATGATGTCTGCTTTCCAATTCATTAGTAATGTGGAGCGGGGAGATGGGAGTGAGAAGCGGGCCATGCTTTGAAATATCAAAATGTAACGAGGATGAAAACAGTGAGAGCTCATCTCATTGGGGTCATAAAGCTGAGAGAAGGAGGCAGGCTGTAGGGAAATGTAGTCAGTGTCGAGGGGGAAGGGAATTGTACCATGGTAGACTGTATGTATATTTACATGCAGTCACTGTACCAATGTAGATACAAAGTTCTTATGCTGAAAAAGTGTTGCAATATTTATAAGACTTTTTTCAGTTTTCCTGTTTAAGATTACTTATTGTACAGAGTGTCTGAAGGATTCTAAAAACACAAGTGAATTGTCTTAGCATATTTACAAACGGCTCTTGGTAAACCTTGCCCTTCACCTTTTTGCATTGTGTGCACGAAACTGAGTAACAAGAACCTGAACCTTGTTTGTAGTTAATAGTGGGAGAAAACCCCTCCAGCAAAGCCTAATGAACCAAGAGCAATTCTGAGCTCTTCTCTGTAATATCTGCAGAGACTGTGCCTTTCCAAGAGCTGCCTGGACACATCGTGTGACCTTGCTGCTTTACATCATTAAGATTTCCCATTACTGGGATAGTGTTGCATGGAGGTGCTGTTGTGCAGATATTCTGCCGGAGTCTCTCTCCTGCATGCAGAGTTTGTAGCTGACAGAGAAAATGTCTCTCCGCTTGGACAGGTTTCAGAGCTGGGAGGTGTGCAGCAGAAGAGTTTAGCTGTGGCTTTTATTTTGACAAAGCTCTTACATTTTGCAGAGCGAGGTTAAGGTTTTCCTCCTATCTTATTTTATCTGTGTGATATTTTCTCATCATCTCTAACCCTCAGTGACGACTGGCGAGGTTCTGGGGGAGCAGACTGTGCCTCAGAGCCTCTCCACCGTCACTAGTGCTCTCAAGCCAATGGGCAGACTGAGTGGCTCAGTAGTGCTCAGCCGCAGAGTCCTTCCCGTGGCAGTGGCTCAGAAGGGCAGGCCCTGGGGTGCCAGATCTGAAGCCTGCACAGTCACGGCCACTGCTCTGAGACTGACAGCCTTGGCAATTGAAGTGCAATCGTGTTCTCAGATGCAGTGAGGTGTGCCTGCCACATCCACTGTGCTGGCCTCAGTAGTCCTCAACACTCAGTTCAAGCTTTGGTTTTGACTCTGGCAGGTCATTTCTTCACCCGCCGTGAAACTGGATTATCTGTTTGCTCTACTGTACTTCACTGAAGCTTCTGCTGCTCTGGAGGTTTATTCTTAAAGTGTACAGATCCCAGAACTCAATTGTGTGATTAATTTTGGTCATATCATCTCAGCACCAAGCCCTACTCCAGATAATGAATCTTTCTTCTTGGAAAAGGTCAGGTTTCAAATCCATGTATAACAGGCTGGCAGTGTGTGCCTGCAACACTGCCACCCTATTGGCTGGTGTGTTTTCTTGGTGGAAAAGGTTTCAGTGGGTCCTGGTGGTTTACTGAGGTGAGTGAGGAGCTGCCTTACCTGGATATCAGAGAATGAGAGTGGTCTTCTGAGAAGAGAGGACTGGGGTCTGTGGAGAAAGCTCGGGTGAATTGTTGTTACTTTATTACATCCAAAGCCCAGGAAGTGGGGGAGCTTAAACTGTGTTTGCAGAGCAAGTTGAGAAAGGTACCTGCTCATATGGTGGTTATAAATGCTGCACATTTCTCTGCCCAGATAAAAAGTGAGGTTTTTCCGGGCTGGAAGAAGATCATAGAATATCAGGGTTGGAAGGGACCTCAGGAGGTCATCTAGTCCAACCCCCTGCTCAAGGCAGGACCAATCCACAACTAAATCATCCCAGCCAGGGCTTTGTCAAGCCTGACCTTAAAAACTTCTAAGGAAGGAGATTCCACCACCTCCCTAGGTAACGCATTCCAGTGTTTCACCACCCTCCTAGTGAAAAAGTTTTTCCTAATATCCAACCTAAACCTCCCCCACTGCAACTTGAGACCATTACTCCTCGTTCTGTCATCAGCTACCACTGAGAACAGTCTAGATCCATCCTCTTTGGAACCCCCTTTCAGGTAGTTGAAAGCAGCTATCAAATCCCCCCTCATTTTTCTCCTCCACAGGCTAAACAATCCCAGTTCCCTCAGCCTCTCCTCATAAGTCATGTGTTCCAGTCCCCTAATCATTTTTGTTGCCCTCCGCTGGACTCTTTCCAATTTTTCCACATCCTTCTTGTAGTGTGGGGCCCAAAACTGGACACAGTACTCCAGATGAGGCCTCACCAATGTCGAATAGAGGGGAACGATCACGTCCCTCGATCTGCTGGCAATGCCCCTACTTATACATCCCAAAATGCCATTGGCCTTCTTGGCAACAAGGGCACACTGTTGACTCATATCCAGCTTCTCGTCCACTGTAACCCCTAGGTCCTTTTCTGCAGAACTGCTGCCGAGCCATTCGGTCCCTAGTCTGTAGCGGTGCATGGGATTCTTCCGTCCTAAGTGCAGGACTCTGCACTTGTCCTTGTTGAACCTCATCAGATTTCTTTTGGCCCAATCCTCTAATTTGTCTAGGGCCCTCTGTATCCTATCCCTACCCTCCAGCCTATCTACCTCTCCTCCCAGTTTAGTGTCATCTGCAAACTTGCTGAGGGTGCAATCCACACCATCCACCAGATCATTTATGAAGATATTGAACAAAACCGGCCCAAGGACCAACCCTTGGGGCACTCCACTTGATACCGGCTGCCAGCTAGACATGGAGCCATTGATCACTACCCGTTGAGCCCGACAATCTAGCCAGCTTTCTATCCACCTTATAGTCCATTCATCCAGCCCATACTTCTTTAACTTAGTGGCAAGAATACTGTGGGAGACTGTGTCAAAAGCTTTGCTAAAGTCAAGGAACAACACGTCCACTGCTTTCCCCTCATCCACAGAGCCAGTTATCTCGTCATAGAAGGCAATTAGATTAGTCAGGCATGACTTGCCCTTGGTGAATCCATGCTGGCTGTTCCTGATCACTTTCTGCTCCTCTAAGTGCTTCAGAATTGATTCCTTGAGGACCTCCAGAACAGTGGTTTTCAAACTGCAGGTCGTGACCCAGTATTGGGTCGCGGCGGCTCCGGTCAGCACTGCTGACCGGACCATTAAAAGTCCCGTCTGCGGTGCTGCCCGGCTAAGGCAGGCTAGTCCCTATCTGTTCTGACACCGTGCTGTGCCCCAGAAGTGGCCAGCATCAGTTCCGGTTCGTAGGCGGGGGGCCACGGGGCTCCGTATGCTGCCGCCACCCTGAGCACTGGCTCCACACTCCTGGGGGGTGGTGCCTGTGGGTGAGAACCACGCGGAGCCGCTTGCGAGCCTCCGCCTAGGAGTCAGACCTGCTGCTGGCCACTTGCGAGGCGCAGCGCGGTCCATGGTGCCAGGACAGGGAGGAAGCCTGCCTTAGCTTCCAGTCAGCGGTGCAGCATGGGTGCTATCTGAGGTAAGCCCACACACCAATCCCCTGCCCCATCCCTTAGCCTCCCCAAACCCAGAGCCCCTTCCTGCACCCCATACCCCTCATCCCCAGAGCCCTGACCCCCTGCTGCATCCCTGCCCCAGCCCAGAGCCCCCTCCCACACCTGAATCCCTCATTTCCAGCCCCACCTCGCAGCCCTCACCCCCGCACCCCGACCCTCTGTCCCAGCCCTGAGCCCCTCCCACACCCCAAAACCCTATCCCCAGCTCAGTTGGGTCGCAGGCATCAACAGTTTTCTTCAACTGGGTCACCAGAAAAAATGTTTGAAAACCACTGCTCCAGATGACCCTAAAGCAAGCCCTGGCATCTGACTTCACTCTTAGAATATGGCTTTTGTTGTTTTTTCCATTTGTTTCCCTGTTTCCAGTTAACATAATCAATCCTTCTTTATGGACTTTTCTATGAATTGTGAGGATATCACCATGTGTCAAAGACTGCGTTCTTTGACCTTCTCTCCTAAGTGAAATGCTTCCTTGGAGAGAGGAGATGGGGAATTTATTTCCCCAGGAAACCTCAAGACAGATGCAGCAACAATTTGCTTTGAAGTTCAGTGGAGTTCCTGCGTGTTACCCAGTTTTTCAGCTGGATGATTGAGGCCCAAGGATATTAGATTGACTTGCCTAAGGTCATACAGTGAGTCAGTGGAGCATACAGAAGCAGGGCTGCCTGGCTGTTCTATAAGGTACAACCTATGTGTATCCTGACTCTCTTGGGCCATATATAAACATATGGAAAAACAGCAAAAATTTGGATGCCCTTTTCGTCAAAGAGCTTGACCAAGACTGAATTTGCAGTGGTAGTTTGTGTCAAGCTCCCTTTATTCTACTGATGAGAGTATTACTTTCTGATTTGCAGCAATTTGCTGCTGGACAGTTGTTTCCAAACTTCTAATGCTGGTTGAATCTAAAAGATGAAAAGGCAGTAGTATCTGCTGGAGAAGCCAGACAGTGGTTTCTGGAGACCACTTGAAGTTTGCAATAAAAAGGGACTAAAACTGGATGAAAGGGTTGCAATATTACCGCAGAATAATCTTTCTATATTTGGCTTAAAAGGAAGAATAAACATCTTATCCCCATAAAGCACATCTGTTGCTTTCTGCAGCACTATACGAGTATGCTCTTGCATATGATTTGTTTATCATATGATATCCTGTTTGTCAGAGGGTGGAGATGGATGGCAGGAGAGAGATCGCTTGATCATTACCTGTTAGGTTCACTCCCTCTGGGGCACCTGGTAATGGCCCCTGTCGGTAGACAGGACACTGGGCTGGATGGACCTTTGGTCTGACCCAGTATGGCCATTCTTATGTCCTTCTGACAGTGGCCAATGCCAGGTGCCCCAGAGGGAATGAACAGGACAGGTAATCATCAAGTGATCCATCCCCTGTCACCCATTCCCAGCTTCTGGCAAACAGAGGCTAGGGCCACCATCCCCGCCCATCCTGGCTAATAGCCATTGACGGACCTGTCCTCCATGAGCTGATCGAGTTCTCTTTTGACCCCTGTTATAGTCTTAGCCTTCACAACATCCTCTGGCAAGGAGTTCCACAGGCTGACTGTGCGCTGTGTGGAAAAAATACGTACTTTTTTTTTTTGTTTAAAACTGCTGACTATTTATTTCATTTGGTGACCCCCTAGACCAAGAGAACCTCAGTCCCTAGAATCAAAATCAATTCAAGTCAGCACTAAGGAAAGTAACCCTAGCTACTGCATTCACTGTGGACAGCTCTAGGAACTCTCTGAGGCTGGCAATGAGAGCCAGGGCAGCTAACTCTGTCCAGACCCATAACGCTGGTTTATGCTCTAGACTCATAAACTTTAAGGTCAAATTTTGTCTAATTTCTAGCTTAAATTTATTGATGGCTAGTTTATATCCATTTGTTCTTGTGCCAATATTGGCTCTTAATTTCAATAACTCCTGTTCCTTCCCGGTGTTTATGCCTCTTATATATTTATAGAGAGTAATCATATCTCCCCTCAGCCTTTGTTTTGTTAGGTTAAACAAGCCAAGCTCTTTAAGTCTCTTCTCATAAGGTAGGTTCTCTATTCCGCTGATCATCCTAGTTGCCTTTCTCTGCACCTGTTCCAGTTTGAATTAATCTTTCTTAAATGGGGGGACAGAATTGCACACAGTATTCCAGGTGAGGTCTCACTAGTGCCTTGCATATTGGTAATAACACTTCCCTATCTCTACTGGAAATACCTTCCCTGGTGCATCCTAGCATTGCATTAGCCTTTTTCACAGCCACAATCACGTTAGCGGCTCATAGACATCCTGTGATTGACCAATACACCCATGTGTTTCTCCTCCTCTGTCACTTCCAAATGATACGTCCTCCATTTGTAGCAAAAATTCTTGTTGTTCATCCCTAAGTGCATGAGTTTGCACTGTTAAATTTCATTCAATTTCTATTACTCCAGCTTTCATGGTCATCCAAATCTTCTTGTGTAATATTCCTGTCCTCCTCCACATTGGCAATACCTCCCAACTTTGTGTCATCTGAAGGTTTTATTAGCACACTCCCACTTTTTATGCCAAGGTCATTAATGCAAATGAAAAACAATCCTTGAGGAAGTTCACTAGTAACCTCCCTCCAGCCTGACAGGTCACCTTTCAGCATGACCATGGATAGACAATGGAGAGTTATTCAAAGCAAATCCTCCTACACATCCTTCATCTTCTCCAGCCTGTAACCAGAGCACTTTTCCATCTCTGCATGAAGAGAAAATGTAGCCTTTATTCTTTGATGCAGGATCTCGCTGCTGTTACTTCTGCTTTGTTACTCAGATTAGGGGGTTGTAACGCACTCTCCATGGACCAGCCAGAAAATAAGCTGGAGCAGAAAGTGTCTGCTCACTTATCAACTAGGGTTTCTGACCAGGACCGTGTTGCACCAGTGCTCTGGGCTCCAGGCTGGCTGCCAATGCATTTCTGACTAGATTTTTAGATATTGGTGTTCACCTATGAAGCTCCAAATGGTGAGGGACCTGGTTACTGAAAGGAACACTTACTGTCACGTTGGCCATCAGCAGCTGCGCTTCAGGCTGGAGCTCCCTTGTTATAACGGGGGGGAGCTGCCAGTAGGGCATTCTCCATGTGAGACCCTTTCCCTTTGGAACTTGCGTCCCCCTTGGCTGCCAGAGCCCAGATTTGTTAACCTGCCAAGCCCATCTTTTTTCCCAGGCTCCAAAGGAGGGGGTGCGGGCGGGGTTTCAATGTATTTTGTAATCCTGTTTTTAGCTGGTGCATATTTAGTGCATTTTATTATTGTGAATTACCAATTTAGGGGAGCGGTGCCTATTTGTGGAAATTGTCAGTGGTGAATGCTGGAAATTTTGGCAGCTGGGTAGGGGCATTTTGGTCCTTTTGGAATGTGAGAGCTTGTTCATGGCATTTTTGCACTGTGGACTTAACACATTAGCTGGATATAGCTGCTAAAATGATCAGCAGTGAAATAACTAATACTGTTGACTTTTAAACTGGTAGCTTTAGGTTACAGAATTAACAACCCATTATGCCAAATGGGATAACACACGCTTTTCGGGACACCATTTTGGGTTATCTATAGAATCAAGACACAATTCTGGATTGATTTACACTTGATGTACATTTTAAAAGTCTCCTCAAAACCATGGGGCTAGAAACACTGGTAAAATTAGAGATTCTGGAGCACAATGCTGCAGCCAGCAGGGAATTTCATGGCAAATTCTGTGGCCGTGGAATTGCAGAACACAGACCTGTTACTAATGCTCCTTTTGCCTCCCTGTTTCCCATTCCGGTGCGTTATGCTTTCAGTTTGTATTTCGTAGGTTCTGGAGAGGGAAACTAAGATTCAGGAGCTGCAGGAGATAATCACAGACCTTCACCACGAAATTTCCCGGAAGGACTCGGAGGCAGTCAATCAACTGCAGGAGAAGCACCTTCTGGAGACTACAGTGCAATCCCTCAGGCAGATGGTAAGGGAAAGCTTTCTCTGCACTCCATTGTCTTTGGTTGCATTTATTTGCAGTGTGGCCCCAATCCACTCCCTTCATGGTATGGCCTGTCACTTTCTCACCTCTTTTACCTGGACTTTCATCTTTTCCCTGTAGAAGCAGGCTTGAATTTAACTCCATGCAAAGAAAGTATCAGGAGCTATAGCATTCTGCAGCTTGGGCCTTCCCTCTCTGGAAACCTAGGGTCTCATTTGCAGAGGTGCCGAGCAGCAATAATTCCAGATGAAATTTATAGGATCTGCAAATTTGCATCATCGCCTTTGAAAATCAGAGTGTCTGTCATCTTCAGAACACCCTTCATCTCTTCTAGCTTAAACCCCTCCTAGACTATATACATTCTACATAGCCTAATGCCCCAGCTGCACGCTGGAGGCTGCTGTGCTTAATAGCCTGGGCACACTCCGTAGTGATCCTTTTGGCAGTGGCCAGGAAGACAATGAGAGTAATGCTGATCGTCCTGGTTTCCTGCAGCAAGAGGGAATTTCCCCATGCTCCTCACCAAGTTAGACTGTTTCAGTACTGCTCAGCCCATCCTTATTTAGTTATACAAAAAGAGATGTGTGTCTGAAAACCCTGGGTGCCCCGCTGCATTAGCCAAGTATGTCAACTACTTGCTAACCAAGCATCCCCTCCCCAACAGCCACAGCAACTCCTTAGTAGCAGACCAGATCAGAACGCCCAGTCATCATGCAAATCTTCAGCTCCATCAAGTGCCTTTTTCAAAAGACTTGGCTCCATTCTAGCTGATAATGACAAACCTCAAAGGCCAGAGTGTGAGTTCAAGAGCCTTAAGTTTGCATGTCATGGTGAGGAGGGGTATATGTGCGTCCGTGCATTCATGTCATAACAGTATATTTATTAAGTCAGGTCATTATTAACTATTACTCAGGTGTAATCATAGAGCTGCACAGCACCTCACAGAACAAAGACCAGCTCTGGGCCTGAGTCTCCCCTCCTTACTACCAGATCAGAAGGACTCTACAGAAGATGGGTATTTTACACCCATTCTGCACAGGAATACACGACTGTATAAGCATGAAGAATCAGGCCCAGAGCCCTTGCCCCCAAAGAACACCAGCAGGACACAACAACACAACGGGTTCTGAGACAGAGAAGACAAATGCACCTTCGCATCAGAGGGAAATGCAGTGTTGGGTTTTAGTTTTTTTTATTCTCTCTAGTTTTTTTAAGCTTCTGTCACTTTGGGCTTTAGGCAGTTAAATTAGAGCTAATGTATGGTATTGGGCCTCAAGTGACATGGATTGCAGCCGTCTGTTGGCGCTCTCTAACCTCGGGTTTCTAATATTATCACAAAAAGCTTAAATTTGCCAGTGAGAGGAACTTCAGAAATTTGCCAAGATGGTTTGTATGTCTCTGTGGTAGCCATTGTCTTCCTCTCCTGTCCCTGGATCATTGCAAACAAGGTACCTCTTGCACTGCCCATCTTCCTCCTTCCCTGGACCAGCACGCCCAGGACATGTTTCCCACCAGTCACCCAACCCAGAAGTGTTACTAGACAGGCACAACGGGGAGAGACAGGTGAAAGGCCTTTCGTGGTGACCATGCAGGGTAATGGATTAGGCTTGAGGTGGTACTGAATTGTTAAATGACCCTGAACAAGTCACTCATCCTCTCTGAGACTGCATTTCTTCATTTGTACAAAGGAGCTAATAGTACTGTGGAACATGGTTACATGTTTGAAGTATCAGGGTCAATGGCGTGGAACTAGACCTCAGGAGTTCACAGCTCCCAACCCTAAGCTCAAGCAATTGGTTAGCGCGCAGTACTTATAATGCTGAGGTTGTGAGTTCATGCCTCACCTGGAGCACTGGTTTGGGGGGAGGGATAGCTCAGTGGTTTGAGCATTGGCCTGCTAAACCCAGGGTTGTGAGTTCAATCCTTGAGGGGGCCATTTAGGGATCTGGGGCAAAAATTGGGGATTGGTCCTGCTTTGAGCAGGGGGTTGGACTAGATGACCTCCTGAGGTCCCTTCCAACTCTGATATTCTATGATTTTAGGGAGCCCCACCACTCCAGGAAAAGAAAGCTTACAAAGCATGTGCCATGCGTGCTCTGGGACTTCCATGGAACTCCGGACATGCATGTTAGCCACGAAATGTCCACTGAGCCGAAGGTACCAGGCCCCACCCAGGCTGACAATTAGTAGTTTATAGACCAGTCCATGTTTGGAGTGATCTGATGGAGGCCCTATCTTTGTGGACAGACTGACTGCCTCTTCCATTCCTTCTTAGTGCCGCATGGCCCGAGTCCAGTGTCTGGAGCTGATCCTCTCTCTCCTTTCTGCAGATATTCAAAGCTATATATTATTCATGGTGACTGGCTTTGTTAAACAGTCCTAACTAAGCAGTTGTTGTGCACCTTGCAGTGCCAATTTTTATATTCATTTCATTTTGTTCTCATCATGTTTTCAGCGTGCTGTTGATTTTATATTGAATAGATGTTCATTATACAGATTTATCCGGGGGAGAAAGTGGGGATGAGGAGCAGGTTAGGGGTCCGTTGGGTTTTGGATATCTAGGAAGATGTGGCAATGGTTTGGAGATGGGATGGTTGGGGTTGTGTGGAATAAGCACACTAGATGGCTGTTTCTCGTGAAAGCATCAATACTGAAATAAAGTTGTCATTAGGTTTCAAAGTGAACAAACCAGTGATATTAATGAGGCAACTCATATCTCTTGAAGCTATGGTTTCCGGCTGTCTGCAAACCCCAAAAAAGGAAACTATCTCAGTTTATATTCAGCCCACATTGTTATAGGTTTCCTCACAACCAACAGACTAGAAACATTTCTCTTGGACTGACATTAACTTGACAGCATTTCTCTGCTTGTCTATCTGGAAAATGATTCCTTTTGAACGCCAAAGCTATGCAAATCCAAAATTTTAGGAAATGTTCTAGTTATCAATAGGAAGATCCCTGTTGAATTTGGGGAAAATCAGAAAATTGAAAGAGGGAAATGGGGGAGCCCCTGGCATCTGGTTACTAGAGCTGTCGGCTTAACTATGTTTGTGATTGTCTGTACATCACAGATCTGTTGTTGGAGAGACAAGGTGGGCAAGGTAATAGCTTCTGTTGGACCAATGTCTGTTGGTGAGATGGATGCGCTTTTGAGCTACAAGGAGCTTCTACAGGTCTGAGGCTGAAGAAGAGCTCTGTGTAGCTCCAAAGCTTGGTCAAATAAAATCGCTAAAGATGCACTAAAGATTCATATGTCCCTTTATACTGTAACCACCATTCCAGGGGACATGCATCCATGCTGATGATGGGTTCTGCTTGATAATGATCCAAAGCAGTGTGGACTAAAGCATGTTCATTTTCATCATCTGAGTCAGATGCTGTGATAAATAAAGTGGGGGGGGGGGGTGAGGTAACTCCCTTTGATGGACACCCAGCCAGCCAGTTAGCTGTAAAATCCCTCCTGGTAGCTGTTCTCTACTTGCTTCACCTTTAAAAAGTCCCCCAGATAAAGAAGAAAAAAGGGTGCACCTGACCAAAAGAGCCAATGGGAAGGGAGAACTTTTTAAAATTGGGAAAGAAACTTTCCCTTTGTTCTCTCTGGGCTGTAGGGACACGGAGCAGCCATGCTGTAAGCAGGAATGCTGCATAAGATTGAACCAGATATGAAAAATTATCTTCCATACCTAGAGGGAATCATTTGGATAGGGAATGTTTAGGTAAAAGCAATCAGATTTATTTCTTTATTTTGGCTTGTGAATCTCCTCTGTGCTAACCCCAGATGCTTTTGTATGCTTGTAACCTTTAAGCTGAACCCCCAAGAAAGCTAGTTTGGGTGCTTCATTTTTGGAATTGCTCTTTTTAAAAATCTAGCAAAAGCCTAAATTCCAGATGTATTTTCTTCCTTTTTGTTTTTAATAAAATTTACCTTTTTTAAGACCAGGATTGGATTTTTGATGTCCTAAGAGGTTTGTGCAGATGCTGTTTGATTAGCTGGTGGCAACAACTGATTTCCTTTGTTTTCTTTCTTAGCTCTTCTCCGGAGGGGGGGCGGGGTGTGAAAGGGCTTGAGGGTACCCCACAGGGAGGAATTCCCAAGTGTTCCTTCCTGGGTTCAAGGGGGGTTTTTTGCATTTGTGCAGTGGCAGCGTTTACCAAGCCAAGGTCAGAGAGAAGCTGGAACCTTTGGGAGTTTAATACAAGCCTGGAGTGGCCAGTATTACTGTTTAGAATCCTTGCGGGCCCCCACCTTCTGCAATCAAAGTGCCAGAGTGGGGATTCAGCCTTGACAGATGCCACCACCAGAAGGTTGATTTTCTTTTTTGGTGGTTCGGGTTCTATAGTTTCCACATTGGAGTGTTGCTCTTTTAAGACTTCTGAAAGCACACTCCACACCTCATCCCTCTCACAGTTTGGAAGGCACTTCAGATTGTTAAACCTTGGGTCAAGTGCTGTAGCTATCTTTAGAAGTCTCACATTGGTACCTTTTTAGCATTTTGTGAAATCTGCAGTCAAAATGTTCTTAAAACGAACATGTTTTGGGTCATCATCCGAGACTGCTGTAACATGAAATATATGGCAAAATGCGGGTGAAACAGAGCCAGGGACATACAATTCTCCCCCCAAGAAGCTCAGTCAAATTTAGTTAACTGATTATTTTTTTAATGAGCACCATCAGCATGGAAGCATGTCCTCTGGAATGGTGGCTGAAGCATGAAGGGGCATACGAATGTTTACCAAATCTGGCACATAAATACCTTGCAATGCTGGCTACAAAAGTGCCTTGCAAACATCTGTTCTCACTTTCAGGTGACATTGTAAACAAGAAGCGGACAGCTTTATCTCCTGCAAATGTAAACAAACTTGTCTGAGCGATTGGCTAAGCAAGAAGTAGGACTGAGTGGACTTGTATGCTGTAAAGTTTTACATTTGTTTATTTTTGAACGCAGTAATTTTTTTTGCCATAATTCTACATTTGTAAGTTGCACTTTCATGGTAAAGAGATTGCACTACAGTACTTGTATGAGGTGAATTGAAAAATACTATTTCTTTTGTTTTTACAGTGCAAATATTTGTAATAAAAATAATATAAAGTGAGCACTGTACACTTTGTATTGTGTGCTGTAATGAAATTAATATATCTGAAAATGTAAAAAACAGCCAAAATATTTAAATAAATGGTATTCCATTATTGTTTAACAGTGCAATTAATCGCGATTACGTTTTTTAAACTCTTGACAGCCCTAGTGCAAACATGTTGCTTCTAAGGTTATGGCCACCACATTGCTCGTAACATATAGTCTCGTGCAGAGGCTGCCAATTCTAGGCAGGGCCGTTTTGAGTGCTGGTCCCTGTGCGTATTCCATTGTGGGTAGTATCTGCTCCATGTGCCTGAGACGGAGAGTTCTTGCAATTGGTTAGTCTTGTCCACTGGTCCACGTGTACTCTTCTCATGCTCCTCACTGAGGCTATAAGGGGTGGGGCGGACTGACCACCTCCCCAGTTCCTTCTTAGCATAGCATGGCCTGAGTCGGAACCTCCAGTGTCTGGAGCTGATCCTTTCTCTTCTTCCCACAAATATTCAGTTATATTTTATTCTTATTTGTTGTTAATTAGTGTTTTGATAGTTCCCCAGTTAGTGTTAGAATCCCCACCCCTGGAAACCCTCCCAGCACAGGACTTAAATTGTGCCCTGGATACAGGGCTTCACAAACTGCATCTCCTGACTCCGCTCTTTCTCAGTCAGTGATGACCACCAGCACTGCCTCTGCTGCCTTGAAGAAGCTCATATCTTTGCTAAGTATGGAATCTGCTGCTCTTCTCCCAGCCAAATCTGACAGGTGTAAGAACTCCAGCTTCAGAAGCACCCTATGGAGCGCCCAGCGAAGCCCCAGTCAGACCCAGGCCAAGGAGACCCCCTTCTACATCAGCTAGAGTCATCAAGGTGCATGCCACCTCATACTATGCTGGACTTCAGAAGGAAAAGGAGCAGAGGGAAAGACCCTTCATCTGGGCCCTCTCATGAGAGTAACGGGCACTCTCACAAACATAAAAGCCAATCCCCTCTAGACCCTCTAAGAGGAGAGATCCCTCCCAGACCCAGTCCAGATCAGGTGAGCCTTCATGCCTAAGCCACAAGGACTTAGGCCCCGCAAGCCTTATGGACATGATCAGAAAGCACACAGGAGCGAGGCTTCTTCTGTATTAGCCTCGGTATCAACTTTGCTGTCTGTGGTACCAACTAAAATGAAACTCTGGGACCTGAGGACCAGGAACTGCTGGGACCCCCGAAAACCACCAGATCAGAGACTCATGCACTGACAGTACTGTCACAGCCCCATAAGGAGCCGCCATCTACACCTACTCCGGCAGTACACAACATCTGAAGGGGCGGGTGACTTATACCATTCCGGAGGTAGAGCAGAACTGATACTCACAGGGAGATTCTAATACCAGTGAGAATTGAAACGTCTGAGAGAAGTCTATCTCCCATCCCATCCACTAACCGTGATGTCCCCTCTACAGAACCAGCAGCACTGCCGATGGAGCCATATGGGACTTTTTCATCACTGGGCTAGTCAGACATACTGGTGGAACCAGCTTCACCTCCACCTAGAGAGAGCAGCCCAGACAGGGGATCAGGAGTCTCCTGGAACCAGGCTAGGCCATGCAAACATGGAGACCCTCCATGGGACTGGTGGTACCCCACGCCTTGGGGACCATTGCAACCTGCTTTTGAACTCTCAGACTGGCCCTGCTGGGGACTTGCACAGTACTTGGAATCTATGCAATCCAACAGAGTCTTACCCACCCCCCTTCTTCAAGGGGTCAACCAGAACCTCCCTGTGAGCCCATGGAAGAGGAGCAAGATGAGCCGGACCCACCGGTACTATCAGTACCAAAAGGAATTATCACTCTCATCATCCAATGAGGAGGTTGCTCCAGCCTCACCGTCTCTCCCAGATGATCATAGCCAATTTCAAGAGATGTTACAGCGTGGCAGCCGAACTCCAGGTTTCCTTAGAGCAGGTCCAGAGATCTCCACATAAGCCCCTGGCTACCCTACAGCCTACAGAATCCCGTTGGGTCCCTCTCCCATCAAATGAAGCCATACTAGAACTGGCAAGGGCTGTATGGCAAATGCTGGCAACCTATGCCCCTACCCTCAAGGACAGAAAAGCAATATTTTGTCCGGGCTAAGGGAACAGAGTTCTTGTTCAGCCACCCTGAACAAGACAACATCCAAGGGCCATCCCTGCAGGTAAGGAGTCCGGGCATGTAGATCTTATGGGAAAGAAGGTGTTTACATTTGCCAGCCTTCGGTGTAGAATCTCAAGCTATCATGTCCTTCTCACCAAATATGATTTCCTGAATTTCTCTAAAGTTCCTGAACTTTTGGGACAAAATATGGAGAACCCACTCACTCCTGCCTCTGCTTCAGTCTACAAACCGCTCAGACCTGTGCAGCTGATTTACAACGTGGGATCCCACCACACTTGTACAGTATACAGCTCTGCTCCAGTAGTCCTAGGGAGTCCTCCGCTCCTGAGACAGGTGAGGAGGAGCAATCTCTCTCTCCTTCTCACTGCCTGCTTTCCTCCTTCTGCGTCCTCCTTATGTCTTTTTGTAGCCTCTGCCAAATGGCTTAACTAGCCTTTCGGCTCTCCTCCACCCACCAGTTAGGCCCAGCTCTGCTTAACCAGGTCTGTTCTGCAGTGTTTAATTGGAGCTGCAGTGACCAGAGTGCTGGCTCAGTTGTTGTTGCCTAGCACTCTGTCACAACAGGGCTCAAACCCCTTACTGCTGACATAAAAACCATAGTCAGAGAACCAAAAAAAGTGCAGTGGCTAAACAAAGTAAAAGAAGCAGTGAAGTTCTTTGAGATGTGTGGTCCCTATCTATGTTTCACACCCCGTCCTCCTTCCCCTCTGCTTCAGATCAGGACAAGCTTCATGGTAGAGAAGGAACTGGAGAGGTGGCCAGTCTGCCCCAACCCTTATGCCCTTGGTGCGGAGCACAAGGAGAGCAGGGGTGCAGGTGTGGACCAATGGACACAGCTTTCAAGAATTCTCACATCTCGGACACCTGGAGCATGTGTGTTCTCGCAGTGGAATACACACAGGGACCACACATCTGGAAGAACTGCAGTCACAATAAGGTGAGTAATTTCCCTTACAGAGTTCTCCCAGGAGATGTTTCTCCTGCTCCCAGGGCAACATTATGTAATCATTTCAAATCTAATGCTCAGGCCTTCCCTTGGCTGTTCCCAGGCTCACTTCCTAGCCACTGTGTCAGGACACCACTGTCCAACCGAGGCCTGTGGGATCCCTAGCCTTCATGCCACAGAGGTAATGCTGAACCACGACCCCTGACCAGCAGCCTTCGGGCAAAGAATCTGCAGCTCCACAACAGCCAAGCCCCTGATTGGCTGGACAGGCAGCATTCCCATTGGATACTTGGCCTATATGAAGACCCCAGCAGGAAGAAGAAGCAGTCTCAGCAATAGGCCATTGCAGATTACACTCCTCATCCGACCTCACCTATCTATCATGCCAACGTGGCCCCTTGGATTGGATCTCATGGCTACCAACCCCTGCGAGAAATCTGATTGTTACCTCGGATTGCTTCTAGTACCCATTGACCTCCCAGCTACCAAATCACCTGCATACCACTTCACTACACCTCTGGATTGCCCCAGCCCTCTTCAGCCACTGGGCATTGCACCCTTCTGGCTTCAGCACCAGCTAGAATTTGATTTATTGGCAGTTTGTGTGATGCAAGGGGATCTCAGCTTCTTTGGTCTAATGAGAAGCCTTCAATAACTGAGTGCATGTTTGTAAGTTGTCCATCTTTAGCCCATTTCTGGGGGGAGAAAAACCCATTGACTTTTCAGCGGGAGTGACTGCTGATCAGCAGTTCTGTGTTTTGATTCCTGGAAGATCTGTATAATTTTTTTTCTAGGTGAGTGAGTGGAGAGCTGAGCTGTACTACAGAGCAGTTAGAGGAGCTTCACTCTAGAGCCCTCATAACGCAGGATGTAGCTGTGAGTGTATATAGTTAAGGAAGCTACACTGATGCCATCCGTGGGCAGTAGCTGGGGTCTGGGGTCACTGTCCCTCTAGAAGACAGGTTCTGCTCCTGGTCAGATGATATAAATCTGGATTAAGTCATTGCTGCTGTTCAGCACATTCATGAGATTAGAAGGACGGTGGTGGAATCTGTTGTGATCCTTACAGGCTGGGTGTAACACACACTGTATTTCAGGGTCTTAAAATCTCTCCTGTAAGGAAATAGAAGCTCCTGCTTTGCCAACCCTAGCTGCACTCTGGTACCAAGGAGCTGATTCAGGGCAGGGCCCTCCAAACAAATGTTGAGTAGCTGTGGCCTCTGGGCCTGACCCGCAGCCTGGTGACGGACAGGTGGGCAGGCACTGGAGGAGGCTCGGTGATCTTTTGAGGAGTCAGAGCTCTAAGGTTGGTAAATAGTTGGCAGGGCAGCTGCCAGACAACTGCACGGTGTCTTCTCTAGTTAATTCCTCTGTCTCCCAGCCCCTGCACCTCCCTTCTCCTTGCCTTGTTATTCCTTTTGACCACTTTGCTATGTTCTCAGGTCAAGGGCTTGCCCTACAGAAAGGAAAAGCTTAGCTGAAAATTAGGAGGTTTAATCAAAGCTTTTCCAGATGGCAGAACCGATCCGCAAACATTGAACTGGACAGAATGAAATGCCATTCAAATGGAAACAGAGGGGCTTGCACATTTTCCCTAACAAAGAACTTGACTCCAGCACCCCCTCCCCACCCTGAGTCACTCTTTCCTGCAGAGGGTGGGAATGAAACCTGGGGAAAGCCAGGCTGGGGGTGCAGTCACACAACATTATTTGTCTGTGCAGCTCAGCATCCAAGTCGTTACTCTTCGGTGACAGTAGCAGGAGACCATTAGAATTTGCAAAGCTCCCCTTTCTCTTTATGGCAGTGGTTTTCTACTCTCAGAAGTTGCCTGGCACTTCAGGTGACAGCCAGGTCCCAGTGTGTAATTTCCAGACTCTGACCCCAAAGGGGACTAAGTGTGGATCTGAGTGGGGAAAGGAAAGCTGACAGCCGCGCCGTCTGGAGTACCCTGTTTAGTTCCCTCCCCATGGGGTTTGTGCATGTGCCATCTCCTTGGTGTGACAGGTGCATGGCAAAGAAGCACATCAGCTTCCTGCTGGTTCTGAAAATCTGCCCTTCCCCCGTGCTCTCGGTGCATTGATAGGTTTAAAAACAGCACAAGTGCAAAGTGGATTGGAAATCCCCCCCCCTCCCCTTGCTTCTGTCGCAGAGCCCTGCAAGCACCGACGAGGGGGCAGGATTTGCTCCTCGGGAAGGGCTTGAGTACATAGAAGAGCCTTGTCTTGTGCCTTGCCAGGGAATGGAGCCAGTGGGAACCTTCCTTGCCCCTCACTGCCCAGGAGGTGGGAGGAGTGCAGTGGTGCTCTCCCCCACCCCCGCACCACACACGACGTGGGCTGGATTTTCAGCTTTGCCAATTGTGCCCAACACTGCGGGGGACCCTTGTTGTGCCCGCACATTTGACTGTGAATTGTTGTGTGCTGGGGTTGGGAGGTCAGGGAGGGGCTGTGCTCTCTGCACACTCCAGTGCTGTGTATGCAGTGCCAGTCCCAGGATATTAGAGAGACGACGGGGGGAGGGAATATCTCTCCAGCAGCACTTGGTCCAGTAACAGAGATGACCTCCCCCACCTCGCCTCTGCACTTGTCAGGGGTGTCAGGCATGCTCCTATGAGCAGAATCAGGGCCCTGCTTGTCTCTCTGTAACACAGGCAGGCAAGGGGCTGTCGCACCTTGTGCTGCTCCAGAGGGATGTCCATGCCCCCTCCTTGGCAGAAACTCTCCGCTGGCACGCTCCCCCATTCAGGCACACACCTTCCGCTCATTTACCTGGCTGTGCAAGTAGGGGCTGCTGTGAGAAGCAAATAATGGGGCCTTTGGGATCTTCTTGGTGTGCCTGCTAGTGCTGCTCCAGTGACACGGGGTTGCATGAGAGGCCGTGTGCACAAGGACTCTGGCTGGGCAGGTCAGGGAGGGAATAGCTCTGTCGCTGGCAATTTAGATTCAGCCGTTTCATCTGCAGTTCCCTCAAGTGTTGAAT
This sequence comes from Natator depressus, assembly GCF_965152275.1. Lineage (NCBI taxonomy): Eukaryota > Metazoa > Chordata > Testudines > Cheloniidae > Natator > Natator depressus. The sequence goes on from NC_134245.1 coordinate 42,795,620, forward strand.
TGAATAAAACCAGCAGCAGCAGTGGGGGAGGGGCTCTGAGCTAAATGAAAAGAGCAGGCAGCTTGTAAAAGAGAATCACATCATTCCACTGCAAATCCAGCTCCAGCAGGAGGCTTGGCACGAGCCTGGCAAACCCATCCAGTGCAGCAGGGAGGGCTCTGTGCATGTCTGCCACTAAAGAAGGGCATGGTCCTCCAGGGGTGCCAGCCCCAGGGCTTTAGAGGGAGTCTCACACCAGCTAGAGTCACGTGGCAGTGGCAGAATCTCAGCCCTAACCAGCAAGGAAAAGGCCATTCCAGCTGTCCTGGCTGTGGCTCAAAGGCAGCAGGGAAACAAAAAGATCCCCCATTTATTATTTTGCAAATACTCAGTGCTGGGGCTTGACTGCTGGCTTCTGATACATGACCGGGGCAGTTGGAGCATCTCCCCTCTCCACAACCAGCTTCTATGGAGTAGCTTTTGAGAAAGGGGTTGTGACTCCTTCCCCTCTGCTCTGCCCGTCATCTCTACTCCAAGTGCATTTTCCTTCTGCGCCAGGCTCCTGGCAGGGACTGTCCTCACTGACAGTCACTCAGCTCAGTGCAGGCATTGAAATAGAGCAAAATGTATTGGAGAAAATCACAGAATGAAGCAGAACATAGACTCGTAGGGCATGATTTGCCTCCCATGGGTGCAGCTTCATTCTCATCTAGGAGGTACTGCGATGAACCCCCAAGTAACTGACAGAAGCATCAGGCTCCCTGGCCCTACACTCCATCTCAGAAAGAATTGCCTCACGATGCAGAAAGCCCTTTGGTTTGATCCCCACCATCAAAACTATAACCCTTTAGATTCTGTGCATGCGTCTACCTTGGGAAAATGAGGGCGCCCCCCAACCCCAGGGTTGAACATATCCAGGTCACGCCTCTTATAAATATTGATGCCATTGTTTGTATGGTACAGGGCAAGCCACATCTCTGCCCCCGCTTACCCTCCCACCGTCTCTCTGTATATGCCTCCTCCAGTGTCAGGCCTCGGGCCTTTATATCTGCTGGGGTGGAATCATGCCATTCTTGCACGCATCCAGTGTATCCACCAGGCTTATCCACCATGTCTGACTTAGGTCTGACACCTGCAGCCCTTCCCTTCGGGAGTCTGGAAGCAGTGGGGCGACAGGGACCAGCCAGCCTGCTTAAACCACAGCATGGATTATTTTAGCAGTAGGAACAAAGCATTTAGAGAGCATTTAAAAACAGCCTGTCTATCTCATCAGAAGGGTTATTGCCATCCTGTGCTGGCAGGCCCAGCGGGCCAAGTTTCTTCAGACACTCAGCGGGTGCCAATCTCTATCTGAACAGTTCCCGAACAGCTACTGCGCCCTAGAGAGAGTGTCACTTCTTCGTCAGCCAAAGCTGTTTGTTCTTCTCCATTCCCAGCTGTTGGCCCTCTTTGCCCAAGCCAGTCTGGTTGGCTCAGTGGGAGTGGCTTTCCCATTAACAGCCTTTGTGTGTTTGCTGAGGGGGATCTTATTTGGAGCCATTGTGTTGCCTTTCTGCTTGTTTCCCAAGAGTCCTGTTAATTTAACCCAATATATTCATACAGCAACCATCCCAATAACCAGGCCAACATACAGGATTAGTAAATTATTCTACAGCAGCTCCATGTCCATCATAGTCTGTAGATGGCACTAAGGAGTGTTTGAAAATGTGTTTGCTATCACATTCTCGGACACCATTCCTTTTCTCAGTGTAGACGAAAGTGTGTGCGCACATGTACAACTGTGTGTTCCTCCCAGTTTGTCACTTGAGGCTCACATCCAGGTCTGAGCTCAAGTCCTTTATTAACCACAACTCCTATTTCTTAGGCCTTGTCTACATGAGAAAGTTGCATCACTTTAAGTTAAATCGGATTTTTAAATCATTTTAGTTAAACTTGTACAGACCCCTATGTGGGCACTCTTATTTCAGACTGGATCCACACAGGGTTTGCTCCACTATAAGTAAAAACCAAATTAAATTAGTGCAACTTCCTCATGTGGACAAGGCCTTAAAGGGGCTCAATTCTGTAACTCCCCACTTTTGCATTATCTCCATCAGCAGCAGTGCTAGTGTAGATGGGGCACAAGCATTTTTACCATGCTGACATTGTGACCTTCTCTGAGCGGAGTTAGATGTCGCTGTGGTAAAACATCCGCACCATGCAACAGCAGAAGATATTAAAGAAAATGTGAGTGTAGCTACAATCTTACAGACTCTTCCCAAGGGCCAGTTTACATTAGCATTTCAGCATGGCATAGTCTGAGACCAGACTCCGGAATACTAGAACTGGCCCAGTTTGTATAGCTCAGATATCTTTTGTTCTCCCAAAAGTCCTTCATCCACACACGGCAGTTGATTGTCTTTGGAAAGACGTCCTTCCAAAGTCATATTCTTCCCACACCCACAAAGGTAGGGTCTTTGGTGTCTTTTCTCTGTGATTTAATGACCTTAGCACATCACTTTGGTAATAGACCTTTGGTTAGTATGTACCAGGTAGCTCCTCCTCAGACCATGCGTAAACATGCAGTGCAGAGCTCACTCCTCCTCGATAACCAATGCACACGGATATCACATGGATTTTAGGATACAGTGCTCTCCAAGGCTTAGTGCATCAACATGCAGAAATTAGATACATTCCTGTGTAACAGAGAACTAGAAATCAGGAATTCATATTCTGCAGTCAGCCTGTGTGTGTGCGTCTGTGTGTCTGTGTGTTCAGCAGTCAGCCTCTGTGTCTGTGTGTGTGTGTGTGTGTTCGTGTTCAGCAGTCAGCCTGTGTGTGTGTGTGTGTGTTCAGCAGTCAGCCTGTGTGTGTGTGTGTGTGTGTTCAGCAGTCAGCCTGTGTGTGTGTGTGTGTGTGTTCGTGTTCAGCAGTCAGCCTGTGTGTGTGTGTGTTCATGTTCAGCAGTCAGTGTGTGTGTGTGTGTTCAGCAGTCTGTGTGTGTGTGTGTGCGTGTGTTCAGCAGTCAGCCTGCGTGTGTGTGTGTGTGTGTTCAGCAGTCAGCCTGCGTGTGTGTGTGTGTTCAGCTGTGTGTGTGCGTGTGTGTGTTCAGCAGTCAGCCTGCGTGTGTGTGTGCGTGTGTGTTCAGCAGTCAGCCTGCGTGTGTGTGTGCGTGTGTGTGTTCAGCAGTCAGCTTGTGTGTGTGTGTGCGCATGCGCGTTCAGCAGTCAGCTTGTGTGTGTGTGCGCATGCGCATGCACCAGCCACTGGATGCATACTGTGTCTGTGTGCATAGTTTAACTGGGCACTGGCTTCTTGTCCTCAGTTTTTTATACTGCTTAACTGATATATGTAGTTTGAACTAACAGCGTGTGAAGTGGGTTCCAGGAGGCTTAGGGCCTCTCTACACAGGGAGAAGCCAGCAGCAGCCGGCGCACGCACTGCTCCGCAGTAGTTCCCTGTGTGGACTCTTGCTGCGCACAGTGCCTTGGTGCACATTCGCTGAGAGCACTTTGGCCAAGTACGAAGCTAAACCCCCGGAGGCACTCCTTGTGTGCTGTGTGAGTATCCCCCCAGGGAGTGACTGCGGGGGAGCCTGCTTGCTTTGAGTTCACACCCTCGCTCCCTCTGCACTACCTTGCCTGGGTGGACAAGCGCTTAGACTAAACCTCTGTGGTGCCACAGTGTGGACTCTCGTGGTGTGACCTGCAGAGTGCACCACAGTGTCCCGTGTACACGCTGCTGGCATGAACTGGGACTATATTAATGCAAACTAGGTGCCTTTTATTTCACACCAGTAGTGTCCACATGGGGCAGTGAGAGCACACCACTTTGTGGTTTCTGCAGTTCACACCCCTGTAGTCCACACTGTAGACAAGCCCTAAGGCCTGGTCGGCACTCAGTATGTCTACATTGCGGTCAGAGGTGTGAGTGCAGCATGTATAGACATACTCGAGCTAACTTTGATCTAGCGAGCTCAAATAACAGTAGCTTTGAAGCCAAGGCAGCATGGCCTAGCCATTCAAGCGTAACACCGACAGACCCTGGTTGGTGGCGGGCAGGATCGAACCTGGGACTGCTGAAGCTTAGTATATGAGCCTCTACTGCATGGGAGCTACAAGCCACAGGTCTCTTCGCCAAGGCTGCAGCAGACTCACCAATCTCTAGATAGTCTAGGTGCCACACCAAGCAGGCAGGGGCGGCGAGTTATATGGGCCCGTGGTGCCGGTGCTCCAGGAATATCCAGGGCCTGGGTGCCCGGCTCCACCAATGTTCGGGGACGGGTCTCTCCCCGACCCCACCTGCCACCCCCGGCCAATTTAAAAGGGCCCGGGGCCCCAGGCCCCACCGGCAGCACAGCGGAGTGAGCTGCCCGGCCTCACTCCATGCTGCTCCCAGAAGCGGTCAGCACATCCCAGTGGCCCCAGGGGAGGTGGGGGTGTCTCTGCGCACTGCCCCCGCCCAGAGCGCCGACTCCGCAGCTCCCATTGGCCAGGAACTATGGCCAATGGGTGCTGCAGGGGCCGTGCCTGCAGGCAGCCACCCGCAGAGACTCCCCTCCCCTCCCCCCGTCTAGGAGCCGCTACCAGAGGGGTGTGCCAGTCACTTTAGGGAGCCACCCGAGGTAAGCACCGCACCCCTCACCCTCTCCTGCACCCCAACCACCCCCTGCCCCAGACCAGAACCCGCACCCAGATTCCCTCCCAGAGCCTGCACCCCACAGCCCCTCTCGCACCCAGACTCCCTCCCAGAGCCCGCACCCCCTCCTGCACCCAAACGCCATCCCAGACCCTGACCCCTCACCCCTCCTGCACCCAAACTCCCTCCTCGAGCCTGCACCCCGCATCCCTCCTGCACCCAGAGCCTTCGGCAGGTGGGGGGGGGGGATGGGCACCACCAAAAGACACTGGGTGGACGCACTGCTGCAGCTGCATGGCTCCGCTCTGCGCACACTTTCTGCAGTGGTGCTGAACATGGTCTGTGCCCTCTGCTTGCTGTTAAACTGTCCTCAGCACTGACTGAGCTGCACCCTTTGCTGAAGCAAGTGTAAATGTGATCTAGTGCTTCGATAGCAGGGCTGGGAGTCGGGACTCACGGGGGTGGGACACTGGCAGTGCCTCACGCTTCTCCTTCGGTAGTGACTCTGACCTACTTCACATGGTTTGGGGAGGCCTAATTTTCTACCGTTTATGAAAGGGCTCTGTGTTCCGGTGACTCTGGATCCAAGGGGTAGAGCCTGAGAGAGGCTGCTGCTGTGAGCTTGTGTTTTGCGGCTCTGGTTTCCCCCCGCATTACGGCTCTGGTTGCTTGCCTGCCGTTGTGGCTTATTCGTTTTAAAACATGGCTATTTTTCATGCTGTGGTCTCCGTGTGTTTGGGGTGCTTCTCATTGTCCTTGCTTCACCAAAACTGAGCATTCCTGTATGTATTTCCTTGTGTGAAACGCTTGCACGTGTATGTGTGCGTGTGTGTGAGTGTGTGTGCACAAGGGAGATGGAGCTGCAGCTTCAGCTACACTAAGCAATTAAACTCCAGCAGCTCAGGGATGAGCAGGAGGCCATGATTTTCCTTCCCTTTGCAGTAATTGCCTCAGCAATCAGCTTTGATCACCCGAGAGCAGAGGAGATGAGGGTTGCAAGTTGACATCAGTGGTTTTAATATATCCATTTACATATACAGCAGCATTCAGCTTTCCATAGCATCTCTGACCTGAAACCATTGCAGCCCCATAGACACCTCATTGAATTTAATACTTCGCCGCTGCGGAAGCCACAGGACGAGGGTGGGGATGGATAATCAAGCCCTCGCTCGCTCGCTCTCTGTGAATGTCTATAGAAATGACATGAAAGTAATTGCTTTTGAAAAGCAAAGCAGAAATGGCACAATTGATTCCACTTAAACGAGAGAGGAAGGGGAGTGGGGGGAATGTTCGCCCTAAACATGTCGCCGACTCTCCTGCAGCAAGCAAATGGACTCCTGTTTCTGAGGGGAAGAGGGGAAGGTGGGCAACATGTGGCTGTTCATGTCTCTGGCTGGCAGGAGAGGGGCAGACTGTCCCAGGCTGGCAGTGCTGCAGGATGCACTCTTTTGTCTAACTCTGACCAAATTGGTACCTGCAGCCCCCTGCCCTGTGGCCCCCTGTGACAGACTCTGGTAAGGGAGAGCTGCTACGGTAACCCCACTTCTCCTTGCACAATCCACGTGTGAGACCACAAGTGGATTATTCCACATGCCAAGGGAGTAGGACGTGCACAGCAGGGAAAGTCTGGGAGATAAAGCTCAGTGCCCCTGGCTGGTGCACCCTAACCTGACCTCCATGAGGCTTGTTTGGAGCTGTAGTTGAAATGCACCCCGCCTGCCCAGAATAGTTTATCTGTGCTGTACTTTCTGTTACCAAACTCCACCCTGTAGGCCACAAAAGGCAGCTAGTCCTCTCCCATGCAGGCTCCCTTAACCCTCAGAGGAGACTTGGTCTGAGAACGGCTGAACCCCTCACTCCTCAGTGCAGTTCATTAGGATGAAAGAGCCTCGGACTGTAAAACAGGAGCTCAAGGCACAGGACTGTCCTGTGTGTGAACACTAGATGGTGGGTCCTGCTGAAGGAGATGATCCATCTCCATGTTCCTTCAGACGCCCTGAAGCAGGAGTCCCAGCGCAGTTTAACTCTTTAATGTGACTGCGGCTAGTCCCATCATCCATCCAAATGTCCTCTCCTTTTTAGAGTCCTGCTAGGCTCTTGGCCTCAATGATATCATGTGGGGGTGAGTTCCACAGGTCATCTGTGTTGTGTCCATAAGTAATTCTTTTTTCAGTGTTCAGTCTGATGCCTTTGAGTGCTGTGGACTGTCCCCTTGTCCTAGTCTTATGAGAGAGGTGTATGCGCTACTTCCTCTACAGCCTTCTTTATTATGTATCCCTCGAATATATCCCCTTTCCTATTCCTCTTCACCTTGGGTAAAAACTCCAGTCTGTTCATTCTCTCGCCTTACGGAAGTCTCTCCAGGCCTCTAATCATGGCTGGTATTTGGCCCTGTGATTTGGCCAAGCCTCCAGAAAACTGCAGGATGTTCGTTAGGCCTGTGACATGCAAGAAAGGACAGAGTAGGTACAAAGCCACAGGCTGGTGGACCATGCCTGAGTTTGCTGGATGCATGATGAGGCTGGTGCCTGCACCCGCTAACCCCGTGTGTCCTCTATGGCAGTGGTTCTCAACCAGGGGTACATGTACCTCTGGGTGTACTCAGCGGTCTTCCAGGGGGTACTCCACTCATCTAGATCAGTGTTTCTCAGCCTGGGGTACGCAGCCCCACGGGTGGTCATGGGATGGGTTTAGGGAGGTCACAAATGGTGGGCTGGCATTAGGAGATGGCAAGCAGAGCAGTTGCCCGGAGCCCCCTGCAAAGCTGAGTTAAATGCTTCAGCCCCGGGCAGCAGGGCCTGGGCTTCAGACAAGGCTCACAAGTGAAAAACAGGCTCAGTATCACGAGGAAATGTAAGTACAATATTTATATTCCAGTGGATTTATTTCATAACTATCTAGTAAAAATGAGAAAGTCAGCAGTTTTTCAGTACTAGTGGCTGTGACGCTTCTGTATTTTTATGCCTGATTTTGTAGGCAAGCAATTTTTAAGTGAGGTGAAACTGGGGGTATGCAAGACAAATCTGACTCCTGAAAGGAGTAGAGTCGTCTGGAAAGGTTGAGAACCACTGCTGTATGGCTGATAGCCACCTGCCTTGTGTTTGTCAGAACCACTTCCTTGTGCGCAACAAATGGTCTGAGAGAGGGTCCCTTCTTCCATGCCCTTCTGATCAAGGCCTCTGACTAGGGTGAGATGTCAGAACCCCCTCCCTTCTAGGGGCAGTTTCTCTCTTTGGGGCACTCTGCACAAGTCACCCCACTGGCTGGATTTGGTCTCGGGATTCAGAAAAGACTGAAAACCGTATTTAAAGAACTAGCTTGCAGAACATATCTAGTACTAAACTCAGCACAAGATAATGTAGATGCGGAGCCTTGGCTTAGTTACAGTCGAAATAAAAGGAAATCCTCTATGTTTCTAGGGGCCTGCCAGCCTGGCATCTGTCCCAGGAACTGCCTTTTCCACATCGCACCCCCATCTCGCAAGTCCTCTCCGATTCTGGCTGTTCACAGAGGTGGTTGGTAGATCACGATCCCAGATTTACAGACACACAGTGGTGTCCCTGGAGCCATTTAGGGTTTTAGCATTTGCTGGGTTTTGAGTGCTTACCTGTGCAACTCCAGCTGTTTCCCATTGTAGTTGTAATGGGCTGTGCGTGTATAGCAGAAGGCAGCACTAAAGCATTACAGCTTTGAGGAAGGCAAGATATTATGATGATGGTGGCTCCATTACAGATTTAATTTAGATATTAAAATCGTTTTATGTTAATAATATTCAAATTAATTATGAATGTATTTATTGAATGTTGACAACTTGGTGACAGTCTTCAGTAAATATATTTTTATTAATCAATTAACATTTAATTACTATATGAATTCTAGCTAGATTTAGTCAGATAGTTACTAATTAAACGCATCTTAGCCATTGGGTGCATTCAAGGCCGTCTCCAACATGTTCATAGGATTTGGCTAGATTTCCCCAGAGCTCTTCAGCCGCTGTGCAGGGGACTGAGTGGGCCTGGTGGGGGAGGGGGCAGTGTGGGCAGCCACGTGGGCCTGTTTGTAACACACTGGCAGCATGAGGCACAAAGACGCACAGTGCCTGCCCCAGACAGGATACCCTGGGAGCCCCCAGAGGGTAATGCTAACTGGCAATACCTTGGGGGAGGCAACGGGAAGCGTGGCAGAGTTGGAGAAGAGCTGGTACAATACTGACATGGATTTGCCTTTGGGAGCTTCCAGAAGTGGGTTTTCAAGAGAGGAGGTTTGGCACATAGTGCCCTGGGGCAAAAGGGGGCTGAGGCTGCCAGAAGAAGGCGCAAACTCACTGCTCTGGGTATGTGCAGTGCCTGGCACAGTGGCCTGGGTCAGGTTTCTAGGTACTACTGACCACACATGTTGTTGCCAGTAATAACGGTAAGGGTGGAAGTGGTGAACAAAGGAGCGCCATAGCCAATGCCTCTGCCGCTTGCGTCTCCCCCACCGTGCTGTCTGCTGGACAGTGCAAAAAGTTTTGAGTTCTGCTCTTTGTGTACCGACCTGCAGCCATGCCAGGAAGGGAGGGTGCAGACTGCCTGTGTGTTCAGCAGGAATCACTAGTGAGCTCATTGTGTGAGGCCAGACATTGGCTAAGCCAGACACAGACAAAAATCCCGGAGTTCTGAGCAGCCAGGGCCTGGGAGTGTGGCTGCCAGGAGACCCCCTTCTTTTAGGTAGGGCACTTCCTGAAATCAGCCAGGGTTCCGGGGGAGCTGGCTAGTCTATGATTTTCTGCCCCATGGTAGGGCGAGTAGGTTGAAGGGCATCCTTTTCTGGGTCCCAGATTCCTGTTGGGGTGGGGAGGGGGGGAGAAGGGGCCTGATGAGAGCGAGATGTTCCTCAGCCCAGTAGGAGTCAGGGGTGGGAAGGGCAGCCATTTCTTCTGGGAGAGTTTGGTCGGCACAGGCGGGGAGATGGGAGAGATTTCTCCTTTTTGGGGCACTCATGGCAACCAGGCAGAGGAGTCTGCAACATGGGAGCTTGGAGGCCTTTTGTCACTCGTATTTCAGTCCTATATTGTTTAGTCTGTAAACACTTGAAGGCAACCGAAACCTTCAGACACTCAGGGGATGAGGGAACTGGTGACATCAGCATGGGGTGCTCCAGAAGGCTGCAGCCTGGAGTGGAAGTTTTCACAGACTGGCTCCAGGGGCCACAGCTGCTGCTGGGCTTTGCGCAGTTCAGGAGGCATGACTGGGCTCTGTTTCCGAAGGGGGTGATGTGTCAGATCCCAAAAGGCTGGCCCTGGGGAGGGGCTGCCACCTCTCCCCCGCTGCTGGCCAGAGTTAGTGCTGAGAGCATGTTCTCGGTGCTTCATCCTTGGGCTGTGACGGGGACAATGTACTTTGTTGAGCCAACTGCTGCTGTTTGTTTGTCTGTCTGGGCAGCCTGGCAGCCAGTGCCTGCTGTTAACCTACGTGATGTTGTGTTTTAGGTTAGCAGTGCTCCAGGATCCCGTCCTTGTGAAAGTCTCCCCTCGTCTTCCCAAACCAATGAGCTCCTGAAAACAGAGGTAAAGGCCCCTGGAGACTAATTGTGTCGAGAGAGACCAGCCTGAGCTGCACTCCCTGATCAGAGACCAGCCTTGTTTAACAATAAACCCCAGTCTCCAGGGCTTGATCTCTCAGCCTGGCGGCACAGGAAGCCCTGGCGTGCTGCCCATTACTTGGCCTGGTGGTGTTAGTTTTATAGAGCTGCGCCAAGGTATGGAGCTGATTGAGCTGCTAGGCGCATCTTTGTGAGGCACCTGCACGGAGGGCTCAGGGCAGCAGCTGGAGCCCCTCTGCAGATGCACCCCTTCCAGATACAAGCAGGCCTTTGCAGCACGGACATGCAGCCTGCTTAGCAGTGCTGTTGGTTACAGCTCTGTGAGCCGAGGCTGACTCCTGACATCTGGGGGAGAGAATCTGATTCCTGTTGCAGACACAAGCGTGTCTCTTTCCACGTTCCCCTTCCACCACTGCTCTTTGGGCTGGGACCCATGTTGTGGCTGTTTGTCCCCCACTGTCCTCTGTTTGAGTTCAGCCATGTGGAGCTCTGGGCCGTACAGGGCACTGGGGGCCTGAGGAGGTGCTGTGGGCTCTGCAGGGGAATTCTGGACCGTACAGGGCAGTGGGCCCCACGGCGGGGAGCTCTGGGCTGTACAGGGCAGTGGGCCCCACGGGGGGAGCTCTGGGCCATGCAGCATGATGGGGACCTGAGGTGTTGTGGGCTCTACAGGGGAGCTCTGGGCTATACAGGGCAGTGGGGACCTGGGGAGGGGCTGTGGGTCCAACAGGCCACTCTGGGCCATACAGCACCGTGGGGGACCCGGAGAGTGCTTTGAGTTCCGCAGGGGGAGCTCTGGACAAGAAGCAAGAGTGCAGGGACCTGGGCATTTCAGCGCTCATGGACTTGTCCAGGCCTTTGTTCTTCACTAGCTCTAGGAAGAGATTTCTGTGGTTGAGCGTAAGCGTATCATGCCTGGGGCGCTCTTTTTATGGGAAGCCTTTGAGTGGGTGAGCTTAGTGAGGCTGAAGCTTTCTGTATCCTTCCCTGCTGGAGACAGGAGGGTGGGAGAAGCTCTGGCAGGAGCTATCCATGGCTAATTTCCAGTGGGAGGATGATGCAACCATGTCCTTTCTAAACCCCATGTCTCTCCTCTCATGTGACCTGGTGCTTGGGAGGCTGTTACTATATTTAGTTAATGTGCATTATTTGTTTAGCCTTACTAGATCACGGAGGATAATCTATTTTCTCCTAAAACAAGCCCTCCTCTGGGCCACCCCAGACCCCAATAAAGAGGTGCGTTGATATCACCTGTAGAAAGGGACAAGGAACAAAAGTAGTTCCAACCCCAGCTGTCATGTCAGGATATTGCCACGTTACTGACCAATCACTGCAGAGGATTTCCCAATGCTGAGTTTAAAAAAAAACTCTCAAGATCTGTGGCCAGCAAAATCTGTTGCTTCCCAGTCGCTGTCTGCTCTGCCAGCAACAGAAGTCACTCCTGGCCATTGCAGAGAGGAATTAGTTACTGCCACCACTTCCACCTTGCCTGTCCAGAGAAAGTCCCCAGCATCTGAGATGCCGGTCAGTGATGGGGCCTGCACACAGCTAGCTTTGGGGATCAGTGCTTTAGTCCTGTCATAATAATTGCTCACTGGTTGGCATTCATGATTCTTCCTTTCTCCCTCTCCATGTAAACACTTTCCAGCTGGAATGCCGAGATGCAAAAGTCTGGACTCTTCAAAGCCAGCTCCTGCTCCTGCTCCTGCAGGACAAAAGGGATGGGCTGTCTGCCGAGGTACCAAGGCTCTCCTTTCTCTTTTCTCTGTGCAGACAATGCCAGAGGAGAATGCCCCAGCACTCCATAGCACACAGCAGAGCAGCCTGGAGCTGCAACACGTAGCCAGCGCTGGGAGCTGTTTGTTTGTTTGTTTTATTTAAATAACTTTGTGTTTGCGCGATTGCCTTCTATTTCTGTCCCTTGTTCAGGCTCCGTAGAGCTTCCCCCTGAGAACGGATGAGGGCAAGTGTCCCTCAGAGGAGTGTCTGCAGCTCCCTGCCTCCCGTGACTTGGACATGTCAGTACTGCGGCTGGCGTGCTAGCAAATCGCACCTACCATATTGGCTTCCTGTCCCTAGAACATCAGGTTCTTGCAGCTAGTGGGGGGTGTTTCTCCTCCCCTCAGTCCCCACCCCCAGTAGCATCAGGCCTGTGCTGTTCAGGGTTTTGTTAAGCCGTTTAGTATTAATTGATTTTTTTTTCCATTTTTTCTTTCTTTCCCTGGGCGGGTCAATAGCTGGATGCTCAAGAGCAGAGGATCTATGAATTGCAGACCAAGCAGACGGAGAGGCAGGCAGAACTGGAGCAGAAATGCAGCCGGATCCAGCAGCTCAAACAAGACCTGGAGGCCAGTGGCAGGCTACAGGAGGAATCCCAGAGGCAGGTAAGGAAGACTGCACTCCAGCTCTATAGGCCTGGTTCGTAACTTTATTTAATGCACTAGCAACCTAAACCAGCAGCGGTGACATGCTTCTGTTCTTGTGCAAATGATGCAGGATGAGAAAGGGCTAAAGACCTGAAAGTGGAGGCTCCCAGTGAGGATGGGAGAGCGTGGGGAACCAAGGAGAGACTGCTGCATTGCTGGCTGCAGCCATGCACTCTGCCCAAACCCTGACTCCAGGGTAGCGGCTGCAGATGAGCAGATGTCCTAGGTATTGATCCCTGCATTCTGCTGTCAGATCCACTCAGAGTGAGGAATCGGGTGGCCCTGTGGAGGACAGGAGGGGGACTGCACCCCTGGAAAGGAGCTGTCCTAATGGGTGGTAACAGTGGTAAGTGGTCAGCCAGGATGAGGCTTGTTCAGATCTATTGGTCTTGGCTCCCTGAGATAGAAATCTTTAATTTGCTTCAGAAGATACACATCCTTATAATGAAACTCTCCCATTGCTGCTGCAGACCCTGGCAACGGCCTCTCTGCTGGGCAGTATTTGTGCCTAGCTCCTTTGTAGCCCCAGGGTCCCCTTGTAGCATTTTCTGCTCCCCTTCCTGTATCCGTTGGGTTTCCTGCCCTTACAGATCTCTCTTAGCAGGCACTGTGCTTCAGAGTCTTCCAGGAGTCAAACCCTTTGCTTAGGCAACTTATTCCTGCTGTGTGTGACTCCAGCTGGGGAGGGCATGCAGCCTCCACCGGCACCTCCGCCGCAGAGTTCCGTGCTTGCTGGCTTTCCGGGTTCCAGTAGCTGTGAAGGGTATTGACCACAGCCCTCATTTGAATCAATATGGCAAGTGGACTCTGGTGTGATGGTAGCCAGTGCTGAAAGTCCGCAGCTGGTCCCACTGTGCACTGCAGGACTGCTTGCTGAACCTGACCATGTGACCCATTGGACCCAGTGCTGCTCTTTCAGCATCCCATAAGCCTGAGCAATTGGTCTGCCTGTGTAACAAACTGATAAGGAAATCGCTCCAAATACTGGAAGATTAAACCCCAGAGGATCAGGTCCCTGCTTGCTGGACAAGAGTGAGCTAACCACGGCAGGGATTATCCAGAACATGGCAGCATTTCAGAGTTTTTAGCAGAAAATGGAATTTGTTTTATTTTAAGTAGCTTGGTGGTGCTGTGATGCTGCTCTGGCCCTGGACAGGAGTGTAATGGGATATTGCTCCTCCTGCTGTCAAGTCGTTCGTGGGGGGGGGGGGGGGTGTACAGAAATGTGGGTGGAAACGCATGCTGCAGCCCTGCTCTCTGGTTGTCAGTAGCTCTGGGGCATGTACTGTGTGAAGATGTGTGAATTTGTCTGTTTGCATGTGTGTGAGTCTGTGAGTGTATCCGTGTGTGCACGTTTCTCTGTTTGTGCATCTGTCTGTAAGTGTGAGTCTGTGTCGGTGTATGCGGGGGGAGGGGGGGGAATCAGGCTGGCTGTTGATACTCTGTCTCGTTCCCTGCTTCCTCTGCCCTTCGTGGCTCACGCATGCTGGCTCCTTTGTGTGCTGTGACAGGTGGAGGGGAAGATGGCCATTCCAGCTCACAGTCAGGGTTTCAGGAGCCGTTTGCTGTGAAACTCCCAACTCAAATGCAGCATACCGAGTGCTTCCGCTTGTGTCATTGGCCACCAACGTGGAGGGTTGCCCGGAGTTCAAGCATTCAGAATCAGTACGGTGATCTCTGCATTCCAGCTCCACCAGTGATCCCCTCAGACTGTCCCAGCCCCAGTCTGGGGACTCCCCACCGTTCCAGGCTCGCGCGGCTGGGGGCTCCCCGCTGTTCTGGTCGCACGGGGCCAGGCCCCAGGCCCAGTGATCATCGTATTCCAGCTCCATGTTTACTTGAACAAGCCATTCAGCTAAAGCTGCCATCACTGGTCCCCCTTTCCAGGGCTGCCTGTGGGGCTGCAGTGATCACACCTTCCAGCCCCTCTCTGGCAGTTCTGGTGAGTCTGGGTAGCCCCCTGGAATGCCACCTGAGCTGGGAAAGGCGTTGCTCAGCCTGTCTTCTACCCTCGCTTTGCAGTTTATGCTCTGCTCTCTCCTGGCTCTCTGATGCTTATTGTTTTCTACTCTCCCATGTGTGCCTCTGTGCTTGTTTTCACAGCACCCTGTATGCCTGGAGCACTACCTTCTCTCTCTGCATGAATCTCCTCCTCTGCTCCTGCAGAGCCCTCCACACATTGTTCTTCTCTCCGCTCCACTCGGTGCTTCCTAGCCCTGCCCGTGTGCTCGCCATAACATACGAAGCAAACACACAACAAGGATAAAGCCACTGATCATGTGGCATGGATGGGACACAGGAGAGCCTGTGGGAGTGAAGAGGACAGCGCTGTGCTGGCTCTAATCATTTCTATTGGACAGAGCCCAGAAAGCCATGTTTGGGCCTGTGCCTCCTCACCCCTGCAGAGCATCACAGGGGTCAGTATTCTCTCCCCTTCTCTCTAACCTCCACGAGACCAGATCACCATCTGTGGATCCCCCTCCTTCACAGCATCAGGTTCAGACTTCTTGTCCTAAACTTCAAGGCTATGTAGCAGGAGAGACCAGGTGATTATAGAGGTCTTAAAATCTTTGAATCTATGAAAACAGGCCATTAACTCCAGGACTTATTGCTCCTGGGGAGGCCCCAACCTAACCCAGCAGGGTTCACCATCCTGCACCTCATCTCCTAAGCCTGGAGCATGCTTGGACACCTCGCTCCACTGGCATGCCAGAGCTCTACACCCCACACAGACCATGGGACAGAGCATTCTCAGGGCAGGACCACAACTATGGAAATCCTGCCAGAAGAGATCAGATTATCTGCAAGTCTGTCGTCCAGCCCTACCCTGTTCCTGTAGCAAGGTACCTGGGGAGTGTGTGGCTGTCAGGAATGCTGGGAAGGGTAGCGAGGGAACAGGAACAACTCCCTTTCTTCCAAGTGGAAAGAGATCTGCAGGGAGCGGGAGCTGTTGGTAGGTGTCTCCAGTGAAGAAACTAGAAGGAGCCTGGAAAGGAGCAGGCTTTAGCTTTCTCTACTGAGAGTTACAAGGAAAGGGATAGGAGTTCTCTCTGTCTGGTCAAGACACTTCGGAAGAGGCCTTGGAGGAGGCCAAACAGAAGGGGAATGTTTGAGTGGGCTTTGTTACAGAGCCCTTAGGAGAGCAGAACTGGGAAGAAGTAACAAAGCAGACTGGCTAGGGAAGAGCCCTGAAGAGACTGTCCCTGGCTGGGGATGTTCCTGGGATGCCTCGAGTAGTGGGTGCAGAATTTGGCTGGACAGTAGACATAGACAAGTCCCGAAAGCAGACTTTGCTAAGGGACTCTGGCTACAATACTAATGGCCTTGGAGAATGAGAAGCAGGGAGAGTTTGGAGTCAGACCTCGTGTCTGGTTCATTGTCTGGGACCCTGGTGAGGTGAGGCTAGAGAGCTGGAGATTGGAGAGGAGGGAGGCCAGAAGCTCCCTAGAAAAGGGATCGGAGCTGGAAGGTTTGCACAGACTCGTGAGGACAAGCCTGTGACGTGGGGTGGAATGGGGCTGCAGAATATGCTTGGGTTGGACTTAGCTTCGTTTTTGTTCTTGTTCATCAGAAAGGGGGGTGGAGGGAAGGAAGCAGCTTGTGTTTTCTCAAGAACAGGTAAGACCATGTCGGGCCCACATCCCTCCCCCTTGAAACCAGACTTTCACCTGGAACAGCACCAGTAAGTACTAACAAGGAGGAAGAACAGCATGCCATTCAAACAGCCCTCTATGCGCAGGAACCAACACAGCTCACCCCATTTTTGTTTAGTCTCAGTTCAGACCCAATGGTGATAGGCACCATAAAACACCTCACATAGCTAGCTAGGAAAATAAGAAATATACAAGAGAAATTAAGGGATATGATCTGCTGTACGGCCTGTTTCTGTTGTCTTCCTCCTCCCATCCCTGAGCCCTAAGGTCTGCAGTCATTTCTCATGATCATCTGCCCTGTTTGGATTGTCAGCACCACGGCCAGGAACCTCATTGCCTTACTTGTCTGTAAAGTACCGAGCACAGTTATGCCCCTAGACAATGTGGCAAACTGAATCTGCTGCAGAATCATGGCACTGGTCAGGGCCTTGGAATCCAAGGGGCATGGAGCATTCTGCAGGATTGTAGGTCCTAACTAGAGCAGAGTTCACTTCATTGCATTATTTACCATTGTGCTGGCCTAACTCCATGCCTGGGTGCTGTATTGCATCAGAGAGAGAACAGAACAGGGCAATTACCGAGTGATCCATCCCCTATCATCCAGTCCCAGCAGTCAGAGGCTCTGGGACACCCAGAGCATGGCGTTGGATCACTGACCCTCTTGGCTAATAGGCAATGATGGACTGATCCTCCACGAACTTATCTAATACATTTTTGAACCCAGTTATGCTTTTGGCTTTCACAACATCCCCTGGCAAGGAGTTCCACAGGTTGACAGTACACTGTGTGAAGAAATACCTGCTGCCTGTTCATGTCATTGGGTGACCCCTGGTTTTTGTGTTATGGGAAGGGATAAATAACACTTCATTATTCACTTTCTCCACCCCAGTCATGATTTTAGTGACTTATATCATATCCCCCTTAGCAGTCTCTTTTTTAAGATGAATAACCCCAGTCTTTTTAATCCCTGCTAACATGGAAGCTGCTCCACACTCCTCATCATTTTTGTTGCCCTTCTCTACACCTTTTCTAATTCTAATCTACCCTGTCTGAGATGGGGCGACCAGAACTGCCTGCAGTATTTCAAGGTATACACATACCATGGATTTATATAGTGGCATTGTGGTATTTTCTGTCTTTCCCAATGACTCCTAGCATTCTATTAGTTTTTTGACCGCCACTGCACATTGAGTGGATGTTTTCAGAGAGCTAGCCACAATGACTCCAAGATCTCTTTCTTGAGTTGTAACAGCTAATTTAGACCCCATCATTTTGTATGCATAGTTGGGATTATGTTTTCCAATGGGCATTACTTTGCATTTATCGACATTGAATTTCATCTGCCATTTTGTTGCCAGTCATCCAGTTTTGTGACTCTTCGCAGTCAGCTTTGGATTTAAGTATCGCAAGTAATTTAGTATCATCTGCAAACTTAACCACCTTGCTGTTAACCCGTTTTTCCTGTATGACAGAGCCTTCAAGGACTGATTAATAGGGGGATGTGTGAGTTGTGTTAAGGACACATGAGAGTTGCACTTGCCACTGGTTTGCAGAGACATGCAGTTGGTTTGTTGGTATGATGATGAGTGTTCACTTGATGGATCACCTGATGATTCCTTGTTCTGTTCACTCCCTCTGGGGCACCTAACATTGGCCACTGTCGGCAGCCAGGATACTGGGCTTGATGGAGCTTTGATCTGACCCAGTACGGCTGTTCTTATGTTCTAAGGTGGAGCTGAATGTCTAATATGTTTCCTTTCTCTTCAGCTTGGGGAGTGCAATGTGCGTCTGGCCCAGGTAGCAGGAGAGAATGAGGCTCTACAAGGCCATCGGCTTGAGCAGATGCTAGAGGTAAGACAGCCTGAGTGTATGGAAGACAAGCTTGTTAGAAACAGGACAGTTTAGTAGTAATGGAGATCACGTAAATAGACCTGTTCTTAAAAAGAAGATAAAGACTAGTTGGGGGGAGGAGGAGGCAGATCGAGGGGGCATAGTGGGAGGTAGGGGGCAGGAGTCGGACTGAGGGAGTGTAGGGGAGGGTTGGGTGTAGGAGACGGCCTGAGTGGGAGCTGGGGAATGTTGGGGCAGAAGGTGGACTGGGGTGCAGGGGAAGGAAGGAAGGAAGGAAGGGGAGCAGGAGGGGTACACGGGTGCAGGGGAAGAAGCCGGATGAGGACTGTGGGGTGCAGGGGAAGGAAGGAAGGGGAGCAGGAAGGGGTAGGGGAGTGCAGCGGAAGGAGGGGGAACGGAAGGGATGGGCAGGACAGCAGGAAAGGGTATGAGGTGCAGGGGAAGAAGCAGGAGGAGGGCTGGGGCTGCAGGTGAAGGAAAGAAGGGCAGCAGATGGGGGTATGGGGGTGTGGGAGTGCAGGGGAAGGATGGGAGGGGATGGCATGTAGGGGAAGGAGGGACAGCAGGAGGGGTACAAGGGTGTAGGGGAAGCCCCAGGGGTGCAAGGGAGTGAGGGGGAGCAGGAGGAAGATGTGGGTACAGGGGAGAGCAGAGGCTGAGGCGGATAGCATGAAGTGGAGGAGATTGAGGGGAAAGGGAGGGAAATATGAGGGCAGTTAATGTATGGACAGGTGGGGGGCAGAAGACCATGAAGTTGCCCAGAGGGAGAATATGAGGGGACAGCTGTGTGGGCATGGTGGGGTACTGAGAGCCGAGGCTGGCAGCTCCCCATAGCCCAGGGGGAGCAGAGGTCAAAGGTCCCCTCTTGTCAGGGTGGCCTGTGTTTCCGGTTTTGTCGGTGAGGCCTGACTGTGACCCTGATCTGATCACACACGAACGGGGGTTGCGGGAGCAGGTGAAAAACACCCATTTGTTTAAACTTGTTATTTCGAAGCTTGTCTCATGATGTGGGGGGGTCTGACTCCTGACTGGTGAAGGCTCGGGACTGCCCATTCAGGGCTATTTCAGCTGGGTGAGGTGCCGGAGCCGAGGCCTGGCATGTCAGGTGTAATTGAGCACTAGGAGCATGAATTATGGGCCTGCCCTCGAGGCGAGCAGCTCAGCCCTGCCTGTCAGCTGGGTCCCCCTGCCTGACAGGGAGTTCGCCAGGTGCATGAATCAGGATTTGGCACATCATTGTTTAATACAGCCCCATGCTAATGTCTTTTTGAAATGAACCCAAGAAAGCTGTTAACCTCAGTTAGCCAGCTGTCCTCTCTGTGACCTGGATAAATCACCAGGCGGGGACTTCGAGGAACTCCATTCTCATTACTTGGGAAATGGACAGCTGTGCAGGCTAGGAGCAGCCAGGGGAAGGGCAGAGCTTCCAGTCCGGGCAGATGAAGCTTTTCAGCTCCCGGGAACGTGCAAGGAGTGCAGAGATTTAACCATCCTTCGTACCACGGGCACCTCCGGTATTGTACAGCTGGGCGCTAAACTTAGCAGAGAGCCACTAGCCCCCTGGCATACCTACCACACCATCGTTTCTGCCCTCCCTCCTCTGCCCCAGGGGCTGTCCCAGTGCGGGGTGCCCACCTCTGTCTGGCAGCCCTACAGAGACTGTGCTGCTGCACTGAAAGAGAAACCGAACCAATTTGTTATATCAGTGGAGAGTTCATTCCCTTGCAGTGCAGCCCCCCGGCTTGTACCCACCCCGCAGTGCAGCCCCCCCACTTGTACCCACCCCACAATGTAGGAGCACAGGCAGGTCCCATCAACCAGCCCCTCTGCTTGTATCGACTTCCTCTCTGATGTAGGGGCACCAAGCTGGTCCCACCATACAGACCCCTGCCCCTTCTTGCCTTTTCTGCAGTTCAGGGAGGGCCATCTCAGTCTCTCTTTGTCTGTGGGCACAGCTAGCTAGGCCTTTCCCTGTCCGTGGCGTCTGGCCCCAGATTTTGCATTCCCTGTCTTCTGGTTTGGAGAGGCCAAGAGTGAGGGCTGAGTTTGGCCTCCGTGAACTCTCCCAGTGACCTGTGAAGCAGGGAGAGGCAGAGCCAGATATCTTCCCAGTGTAACAAGGGTGTGGCAGATATTGCACCTGCTTGTGATGTCTTTGGGGACCATCTTGCAATAAGTTTTGTGTCAGTGTGGGTTAGGGATTGTATGCAGCTCCAAGGGAGAGGGTTCCCACTGCTCCTCCAGGAACCAAACACAGTCACCAGTGATTAAGGTGGATCACGTAGTTGGCACACAGATAGGTGTTCCCCCTCCCCAGAGGCTTGCATGGACTGGTTCAAACTGGGTTTTCCAGAGACAACTAACAAAGAAAGGGATGTTGATATAAAAAGGCAACGTTTACATTGACTTAGGGCCTTCTTCCTGATCCAGCAACTGGACAGGACCTTTGGTCCAAGGGGGGCCCAACCTTCACAGAAGACTTTGACCTCTGGGTAGCTGTTAGCATGCATATAGGAATGTGTATTGTTTTTACAGGTTTTCCCTGTAATGCTTTTACGTTAAGGATCAAAGTGTGTGCTTAGGAAGAGCTGAGTGGTAACCGGTAATGGCCATCAAGCCCTGCTCAGAGCCCTGGGGGAGAAGCAATGCTCAGGCACTGTCCGTTACACAGAGCTGGCTTGCTAGGGATATCACAGTATAAGGCAGGGAGCTGGGCAGCCCGAGAACCCCCAGCCAGAAGGGAGTGGGACAAGGGTCCCACCCACAGACAGGTGGCAGCTGGAGACCTCAGACCAGGCTGGGCATTCCTGGAGTGGACCACACAGGGCCTGTACAGATGCAGTTACCCTGAAAGTGTGGCAAGGTCACAAGTGCAGACAGGGAAGGGGCTGGACAGCTTGTCGTTCTGTGAGATTAGGAGTGTTTAACAGAAATCTCTGAGGCTGCTGCTTGGAAGCACTTCCTCTGAGTGCTTCTGACCTGAGAAGGTCTCTGTCTGTTTCAGTCACCCTGCAGCAGCCCTCTGGGGACTCCGTCACTCTGGCTGGGCCAGCAAGGAGAAGATAATTCCCATGATCTAAAATTGCTGGGGGTCTCCTGAAAGAGGGTGGGAGGAAGGGATCCTCTCTCTCTCTTCCCGGGCAGACGCTGTCATCCCTGGCTGGGACATTCCCTGAACCTTCGTCTTTTAAATACTTAAAAATTTTATTAAAGCTAATGTTAAAAAATTATATAGTACACAGGTTAAGAAAAGAGTGTCTGTACATCTGGGTATAGTGCTTAGATTGTCCACAAATACAATTTGTTTTGAAAGTCATGAGATACATATAGTACATAATCAGCAATAACCCACATTTAGGTGAATAAATTTAAGAATACAGTTTAGATATTAGCATCCAAGTATTCGGGTACATCACTCATGAAAAGTTATACCGAGAGTTGTTTGTGGAAAGCATATATAGCAATGAGTTTCCACTGGATTCTAAATCACACAGGGACTTGGGAGCCAGACCATCAGAATGAGGCCACGCGTCTCTGGGAAAGCAGGGCTGCAGACTGCACCTGAGGGCAGCAGGGTCTTCTGTGTGCCCAGTGCTGGCTGCGGGGCTGCCAGGCGGGGCGAGCCCCAGGCTTCCTTTGGTGAGGTGTGTGCGTCTCCCCGCCAGATCGAGAAACTGCCGTCCAGCCTGAGGACCTGGGGACAAGCCAGCGGGAGTCTTTCCTGTGAGATGCCAGCACGCCAGTGGGAGGAGCAGGCAGCCGAGCAGGCAGAGCTGCAGCAGAGACTTGCTGGTGTTCAGGATGAGCTGCAGGAGGAAGAGACAGCAGCGCACAGGCTCCAGGCCGAGGTGCGGGCCGCTAGCCGGCTGGTAAGACACTCACTGAAGCACCCAGCTGGAGAATATCAGCTGCATAAGGGTTTGCCCCTTTCTCGGCTGTGTGCACAGTACCTACAGCTGGGCCAGAAAGCTGTGCTCTGTTGGGGTGCCTCGAGATTGCCACCGCGTATGCTAGAGAGATGATACTGCCATTTCTTACTGTTGCCCCTTTTCGACCTGAGTGGCTAGCGGCAGTTTGAGGTGCTGTAGTGTTCCAGCAGGGAGCAGAAATTGGTGAGAGTCAGGTATTTCTTTGACGCAGTTTTAGCTGTTTATAAAGAATGCACAGAGTCCTGTGTCTCTGAACACAGAAAGAATCAAACAGCAGGAAACAGCTTCTTTAGATAACAATCCAAAAGTTCTCTTGTACCCCAACACAAAAACATCTCTCCAGGTCAGATACTGTGCTTTCAGCTGCTTCTGTTAAGAGGGAAGGTCCCCTTATGGAGTAGTAACTGGTTAAAAGATAGGAAACAAAGGGTGGGAATAAGTGGTGAGTTTTCACAATGGAAAGTGGTAAATAGCCAGGTCCCACAAGAATCCATGCTGGGATCTGTGCTAGTCTGCATATTCATAAATGGTGTTGGGGTTAACAGCATGGTGGTTAAGTTTGCAGACGATACTAAATTACTTGCGATACTTAAATCCAAAGCTGACTGCGAAGAGTCACAAAACTGGATGACTGGCAACAAAATGGCAGATGAAATTCAGTGTCGATAAATGCAAAGTAATGCCCATTGGAAAACATAATCCCAACTATGCATACAAAATGATGGGGTCTAAATTAGCTGTTACCACTCAAGACAGAGATCTTGGAGTCATTGTAGATAGTTCTCTGAAAACATCCACTCGATGTGCAGTGGCAGTCAAAAAAGCGAACAAAATGTTTGGAATCATTAAGAAAGGGATCGATAATAAGACAGAAAATGTAATATTGCCTCTCTATAATATAAATCCATGATACGTCCACACCTTGAATACTGCGTGCAGATGCGGACATCCCATCTCAAAAAAGATCTATTAGAATTGGAAAAAGTACAGAGAAGAGGAACAAAAATGATTAGGGGTATGGAACAGCTTCTATGTGAGGAAAGAGTAAAAAAATAGGGACTCTTCATCTTAGAAAAGAGACGATGAGGGGGGGATACGATAGAGGTCTATAATGACTGGTGTGGAGAAAGCGAATAGGGCAATTTATTTACACTTTCACACAATACAAAATCTAGGGGTCACCCAATGAAATTAATAGTTAGCAGGTTTAAAACAAATATAAGGAATTATTGCTTCATGCAACACACAGTCCATGTGTGGAACTCATTGCCAGGGGATGTTGTGAAGGCCAAAAAATAACTGGGTTCAAAAAAAGAACTAGATAAGTTCATGGAGGATTGGCCCATCCGTGGCTATTAGCCAAGATGGTCAGGGGTGCAACCCTATGCTCTGGTGTCCCTGAACCTCTGACTGCCAGCAGCTGGGGTGGACAACAGGAGAGGGATCACTCAATAATTGCCCTGTTCTGTTCTCTCACTCTGAAATACCCAGCACCGGCCACTGTCGGAAGACATGCTCCTGAGCTAGATGGATTGGTCTGACTCAGTATGGCCATTCTTAAGTTCCTTCCGGCTGTCTCTGCACGTGTCTACACTGCATCACAGTACGGACTACAGGGGTATGAATTGCAGAGCACACCAAAATGTTGGGCTGTAATTGTCCCATGTGAAGACTTCCGGCACAAACTAAAAGATACGCCGTTCTCATTAACGTAGTCCTCTTACAAACTGGGAGAACCTGTTACCAACCAGAGACTCTCTCACTGGATTAGGAGTTGTGCAGAATGTTGTTACATCTTAGCTCACAAGCCAGTAACTCCTGGTAGGAAGACCCACTCCACAAGAGGCACTGCAGCATCAGTAGCCTTCTTCAGACAGATTCCCCTGGTGGTGGTGGTTTGCACAGCAGCAACTTGGAGTTCAGAGCACACTTTCACCAGACTGCTCCTTGGGCTTAGCATTACACTCCAGTGCTTGGTGCTACTGTCCATATTTAGCTAAGAACTCCTTGCCCATCGTCCACCTGGTGGAGCTCTGCTTGCCAATCTCCCACAGAGGCCTTCAAAGAAGAAAGCGAAGTTACTTCCCAAGAGTTACCTCTGTGCATTCAAATTACCCGCCCGCTTTCCCTCTACCTCAGAGTTCTGTTCAGTGTCAGGGCTCTGGAGTCTACGGAGAAGGAACTAAGGCTGTTGAGGGGGGTGCACCCCCTCACTGAGTCGCATGATGATATCATCCTCATGTCAGTGGGCATGGCTTTCCAAGGTAGTTCCACAGCTTGCCGCCAGGGGCGCCGTAGCCTACAAGTAGGAATGCTCAGGGGAAACTTGCAGAGAACAGTTACTAGTGAGTAATATCCCCTTCTGCAAAGGTGGGCACCCTGAGCAGAGCCCTCCACCCCAGGGCATACCTCTCTCTAAAGCCCCTCCTGCAGCTCAGTTCCTTCTTTATAAAGTCCTAGTGCTACTTACTGCTCCTTGCTCATCACCTTCTAGGAGTTGATTCCCATTGACACAGAGACAGCTGGTCAAGCCCTAGATGCTGAGTGAATTTTTTTTCTTAATATTGAGGCTAGCCTTAGACTCACCCAATTGTAACTGCAGGCATGATTGTTCCTGATTTGGTTCATTCATGGGCCCATTTCTGTAGTACCTTTGGATTCACGTCACTTGGCTCTGCTGAACTGAATGTGTTCAGCTTTCCCAAAGATTCCTTTCTCTGATGTTTAGCAATAGAATCATAGAAGTGTAGGACTGCAAGGGACCTTGAGAGGTCATCTGGTCCAGTCCCCTGCATTCATGGCAGTACTAAGTATTATCTAGACCAGGGGTTCCCAAACTTGGTTCACGGCTTGTTCAGGGTAAGCCCCTGGTGGACCGCGAGACGCTTTGTTTACCTAAGCGCCCGCAGGTACGGCCTCTTGCAACTCCCAGTGGCTGCGGTTCGCTGTTCCCGGCCAATGGGAGCTGCAGGAAGTGGCGCAGGCCGGGCCACCACTTCTTGTCCTATCCTCAGAGGTTAAGGAGAACAATTTTTCTCCCTCCTCCCTGTAACAACCTTTATATACTTGAATAGTTCTTTTAATAAGATATTCTTGATTTCCTAGTTGTACAATCTTTTTTCCCCTTTATTTCTGCTAGAGAGATCTAGAGTCCAGTTTCAGCCATTTTAGATGCATTCTTGGTTTGTCCCCCTTCTTAGCTTTTAGCTGGGGCGCGTCTTCTCTGGATAACTTTGTGAAAGTGCTTTTTAGTTCTCTTAATGCTTTTGGCAACATTAACTCATTCTGCTTTCTAGCAACTTTCCCTTTCCTCCTTAACTGACTCTTTGTATCTGTGTGGTTCCCTCCCCGGCTGTCCACACCCCAGCAGAAATCTTAACTGTAAATCTTGGGGCATTCACATGCTCTGGTGATGGCAGTACAGAACCCAACACAGAGTCAGCCCTTAGCCATGTTCCTGTCCTTTTCCTTTTCTGAAGAATTGTAATCTGCTATGTCCTAATTATGGTGACAAATAAGATCTCCCACGCTTATGGATTTGAATTATTCCTCCAATTACATCTTTCTCACTACATTTCTTGATTGTACATCGTTTGCTTTCCCAAAATCTAATGCCTGCGTAGTGCTGGATTTGGTGAGCTCCCCATTCCTCACTGTGCTCAGCTGTCAATGGTTTCACCGTCTCTATTATTCGCAGTCAGTCTGATCAGTAAGAAGTAGATGCAGGATGGTTCTCTTCTGGCTAATTCCCGCCCCCTTCTGCCCCCCCAAGAAAATCATACAATTGTTCTGTACATGATCTGGGAACTCTGGGATTAGCTCTAAGCACCCAGGCCCTTATTTAGGCATCTTGACTCCAGTGAGCGCTGCTGGCTGCTCAGCATTTTGAAAATCAGGCCACTTATTTAGAAGCCTAAATATGGGTTTAGGGTCCTAACTTTAGGGTCCTACGTTTAAAATGTGCTACTTGTTGAGGAGAGGTTTGTAATAGTTACACATTGATTTCACTGCCAGTAGTAGGATGTCTGGACAGTGCTCTAGGTTCTCTGACACATGGCACGACAACAGAATCCCAGCAGCAGTATAATAATTATTCAGAATTGAACTCTGTCTGCCAGCCAACACCTACAAACAAAGCTCCTTTCTGTCCGGGGAAGCAGACCCACACCATTCTCTTGTGGTAGGCCATGAATTTGGGCTATTTCAGACCAGTTGAGAAGAGCAAGCTCCTGAGTCCTGCCGGTTTCCCTGTCTCTTTGATAACAAGGGACTCCAGCTCAAGCTCCTCTGCGGCAGTACGGCATGGGGAGAGAGGGGATCCCTCATGCAGGCCAATCCAGGGCATTTCTAGTCTCAGTGGAAATTAGGCTTTTCTGCTTTCCCAGTTTTCACCAGTGTCAATAGGGTTCTGACTAGAGTGGGAGGAGGGGACGCTCAGCCAATGTGAGCAATGAATTGTGCAGTCCTCTGGTGGGTTGTACCCAACACCCTAAACTCCACCCGGAGTCCATTGGGCTGCCAGTGCAGATCCGGGAGCCCTGGGCACAGGCTCCCAGCAAGAGGCCCTGCTCAGTAAGCCAGGCTGTGGTTCCTGCACCAGCGCCAGTCCTCAGGTGGCTTTAAG
This sequence comes from Natator depressus, assembly GCF_965152275.1. Taxonomy (NCBI): domain Eukaryota; kingdom Metazoa; phylum Chordata; order Testudines; family Cheloniidae; genus Natator; species Natator depressus. The sequence continues at coordinate 42,822,282 of NC_134245.1, forward strand.
GGGTGGCCCCACGTAGAGCACATAGTGACCCCGTCAGCATTGGAAAGAAAAGAACTCAGCCTCCTCACCGGTGACTGGGCCACTGCTGTAATGTGATCGTCAGACAGCAGCTGGTGGCTAAAATCAACCCTTAGCTGACGATTCTAATAACTAGCGGCCGACATACTCCCTCCGTCACAGGGATAGATATCATCTCCACCATCTCCTCCGGCTCCTTCCCCCAACCCACAGCATCACCTCAGTCCTGTGTGCACTGAGTCGTGGCCAGCTTGCTCTCATCTGTGACCTGATCTCCACCAGGAAGTGGCTGAGTCCCTGAGCTGCATCGTTCAGGTCACGTGATATGGAGGCATACAGCGTCAGCATACAGAAAACACCAGACCTCAGGCCTCCTCATTAATCTTGCTGCTGGCCCCAGGTACACCTGGAAGAGGAGGGAGAATGTCACACTCTGCCACCCTTCGTCTGAGCGCTCTTCAGGCAGAGGAACCGTTGTGCCTGACTACCTGCTCAGACCTCTGAGAGAAAATGGAATTGTGGGTCCCCAGGTGAGTCAGCAGCATGACATGACCGGTGGTAACAAAGGTAGCCGACAGATCTGATAGCCGCACGGACACAGATCTTCGTCCACAGCCAGGAGGAGATCATCAACCACCATGACTAGTGCAGTCCGCATGCCCTAGCCAGGTCTCTACCTAGATTGATAAGGGGCAAGGCGATCGAGGACATCTAGATACTGAGAGAGTTGTCTCTCCACAAGGGTCCTCAAGCGCTGTAGGTTGATAATTAGCTAGATTGTCTGAATCGAGTGTTGACTTCTTGAGCAAAGGCCACAAAGTTGCATCCTTCAAAGCAATAGGCAGCCAGCCCTCTTGGAGAGGCATTTTGACAATCACCACAAGCTAGAGGCTTAGTACTTCTCCACTGGCCTTCACCAGCCAGGAATATGTGGCTCCAAAGCACACGTTATGGGACAAAGTTCTCCCAACACCTCCAATACTTTAGCGAGCATCACCATCTGGGACTTTTGCAGAGAGGACAGGGTCTTGCTTCCCCTCCAAAGAAGCAGATAACTCATCCCTAATCTGATCAATCCTGTCTCATAGACTCATAGATATTAAGGTCAGACGAGACCATTATGATCATCTAGTCTGACCTCCTGCACAATGCAGGCCACAGAATCTCACCCACCCACTCCTGCAATAAACCTCTCACCTATGTCTGAGCTATTGAAGTCCTCAAACCATGGTTTAAAGACTTAAAGGTGCAGAGAATCCTCCAGCAAGTGACCCGTGCCCCATGCTACAGAGGAAGGCGAAAAACCCCCAGGGCCTCTTCCAATCTGCCCTGGAGGAAAATTCCTTCCCGACCCCAAATATGGTGATCAGCTGAACCCTGAGCATGTGGGCAACAAGCAATTTCCTCACATTAGGAGGCACTCAGACCAGCTACCAAGCTGAGGCAGGACTGATTTACCAGACTCTCTGACTACCACTCAAAACAAACCTGCTATCCAAGGTTTTTCTGGATGCAACAGTGGAGGAAAAGAATTAGTTCTTTTCCCCCTGTGCAACTGATCAGCCTCAGCACAGGACTTCCACCACCAGCACGCCAGCTATCTCCCCTCTCGCTTCATTTATTGCAGATCATCTGTGAGCCTGGGTGACCTTCTGAGAGCAAAGCCAGTGAAGAAGGTGCCATGGGACCACCGCGTCAGTGGTGGAGAACACAAGAGTGTTATAGTGTCCTACCAAACCTTCATGGGATTAGTCAGTGGAACAAGACTCTCCCTCTGAGCTCTCTGTAGCCCTTCTGGCTCAATTAATCTCTGACGACAGACCATTGAAACAACAGGCGAGATGAGCCCCAGCCTCAAATGCAGGGGTAATGGCCAGCCTGGGGAGGAGGGTGGGCTTCGGAGCCCAAGTTCCAACCTGAGCCCAAACATCTCCACAGCTGTCTTTAGTGCCACAGTGCGAGCCCCAGTCTGTTGACCTGAGTTCTGAGACACACTGCTGCGGGTTTCTCCTTGCTGTGTAGGCATACCAGGAAATCCTAAGCCAGCGCAGAAGATTCATCCTCTGCATGCAGACTGAAATCTCCAAGAACTATCAGTCGGTGCCTTTCCAATGCCATGATGGTGAGGAGCTCATTCAGCTCACTGAGCAATTTGGCAGTGCATCAGGGCAAGCAGTACACCGAAACCAGTCCCATCGTCGTCCTCATCTTAAACCTGCTCTGTCTGATCCAGTTTTGGAAAGAGAGAGCTGTTACACTTTTCACAGATTCCAAGGCCAGAAGGGACCATTGTGATCATCTGTCCGACCTCCTGTATCACACAGGCCAGAGAACTGCCCCACAATAATTCCAAGGGCAGATTTCTGAGAAAAACATCCAATCTTGATTTAAAAATGGTCAGTGATGGAGAATCCACCACAACCCTTGGTAAATTGGTCCACTGGATAATTACTGGTTTCAGAGTAGCAGCCGTGTTAGTCTGTATCCGCAAAAAGAAAAGGAGTACTTGTGGCACCTTAGAGACTAACCAATTTATTTGAGCATAAGCTTTCGTGAGCTACAGCTCACTTCATCGGATGCATTCAGTCCAAAAGATTTTTTCCCCCCACCTCTCCTGCTGGTAATAGCTCACCTTACCTGATCACTCTCTTGTTACAGTGTGTACGGTAACACCCATTGTTTCATGTTCTCTCTGTATATAAATCTCCCCACTGTATTTTCCACTGAATGCATCCGATGAAGTGAGCTGTAGCTCATGAAAACTTATGCTCAAATAAATTGGATAATTACTCTAACCATTACAGATTTATGCCTTATTTCCAGTCTGAGTTTGTCTAGCTTCAACTTCCAGCCATTGGATCGTGGTATACATTGCTCTACTAGTCTGAAGAGCCCATTATTAAATTTGTAGATACTTACTGACTGTGATCAAGTCACCCCTTAGCCTTCTCTTTGTTAAACTGAATAGATGGAGCTCCCTGAGCCTATCACTATAAGGCAGGTATCATTCCTTTGGCTCTTCTCTGAACCCTCTCCAACTGATCAGCCTCCTTCCTGAATTGCGGGCACCAGAACTGAACACAGCATTCCAGCAGCATCACACCAGTGCCAAATATATATGTAAAATAAGCTGTCTGCTCCCACTCAAGATTCCTCTCTTTATGCATCCCAGGATCACATTAGCCCTTCTGGCCACAGCGTTAACACTGGGAGCTCCTGTTCAGCTGATTCTCCACCCGGACTCTCAAATGTCTTTCATGGTCACTGCTTCCCAGGATAGAGTCCCCCAGCCTGTAAGCATGGCCTGCGTTCTTTGTTCCTAGATGTATACATTTACATTTCGCTGTATTAAAATGCATAGTGTTTGCTTGTGCCCAGTTTACCAAGCAATCCAGATCACCCTGAATCAGTGACCTGTCCTCTTCATTATTTATCACTGCCCCAATTTTTATGTCCTCTGCAAACTTTAAGCTGGATGCGGTCAGCACACTCCCCACTGACCCCCCACTTGGGTCCTGACGCATGGAATACTAGTGACAACTGTGCCAAGACTGGACCTGCAGCAGCATCCAAGCAGTCTGTAATACACGCAAAGTCTGGTATTAAACCGTAGATGGTTGACATTTCATTTCCCACCAACTGAGCACAAATCATTGTGAGAGTAATACTCCCCTTCTCCAGCACGTTCCATCTGTCAACAAATATTAGTGAATTAAAATGAGGTAGGCAAGTATTGTACAGAAAGGGGAGGTGCAGCACAGGGGCTCGCTGACTTTCCCAAGCAGTACACTGAGTCACCGGCAGAACCAGCAATTGGGTTCAGGGCTCCTGACTGTGAGGCCTCTTTGTCACCACAAGATCCGCTTTGTTCTCTAGTGTTTTTGCTTCTTTCTCTGTAGAAAGAATCCCTACAAGTTGTGGGCTATTTATTTTGGACTTTTATGAAGGACTTTTTTTTTCTGCCTCTGCCTCTGCCTCTCCTTTCCTTTATATATTTGTGTCTCCGAATTGGACGTTCTCCTAATGATCTATGTCTTGGAGGGTGCTAGTTGCACAGTGGGGGCTGAGTTCTGGTCTTGGGAAGAAATCATTGCTGACTATCTGTTGGCAGGTTGACTGTCCCATTCATAGTACTTTGTAGCCCAGTGAATTTGAGCAGCTGTGACAGGAGGTTGTAAAGAAAAGATGAACCTTGGTCACAGGTTCTCAGGTGTTCTTTGTTGGTAGAATTACTCTTCCCTTCATCCTGGTGACTCGATATCTCACAGTGGTGTAGGTATGACAGAGAGACTCGCCAACAAGTATTGTAGAGTCTTGAGCTATTTCACTGTAGATTGCAGGCTGAAGGGCTGACTGTCCGTACAGAAGGGCTCTGTCCTCTGTGAGGAGTAGACCAAAAGGGTCAGCTCTGAAAGAGGCTAAAGGGAAAGTACACACTGCTCCAAGCCTCGCCAGATCACTTTTCATAATACCAGTACAGAAGCAGAATTATCTTTCCAGTAACAATTCTGACTTGACTGATATCAGTTTCCTGACTTCTCATAGTCTATCCCTGGGTTTTCTATACACCCCTCCAACTATACCATAGTGTTAGGTAAAGTAGTCCTTATTTGTTTTCACAGAGTCTTCTCCCTTCCCTGGCTATGGGAATCCATGCTGGGGGTGGGGGTGTATATGTGGTGGGGGACCCAGGTGTGTACACAAATGCGCACATCATAATAATCATTCTGGTTACATGGAAAAGCTTTCTCAGAGATGCAGGCCTTGCTGGCCATCCTGCTCTGAACTGGTCTAATCCCCTCTGAAAGTCCACATCACAGCCACAACCTCTCCCCTGAGAGTGCTTTATCGCTGACGATCGTGCTCCTCTGCTGAGTGCCCCAAAGGAGCTAGCTGTCTTGGTAGGTCCTGCGTGGGGGCGTCCTTGATGGTGTAGCTGGGCCCTAACATGTCAGTGGTTTGACGTAGGTATCAAGGTCTTGAACAGGCAACAGGCCAAGGTCACTGGAGGGATCTGATCGCAGGGTGTTGTGCTCACAGTGGCTCATGCGATCGAGGAGGTGGGGTACCACATTCGGCATGGTCTGCAGCCTCTGCTTCTGCGATCACTCCCAGGTACAGCGAGCTGGGGTAACGCAGCCAGGTAACAAGTGTGTGGGTCACGGTGGCCATATCTTCATCCAGGAAGAAGAGGTGACCTTTCCTAGGAAGCTGGAGGTGCCTCTGATCTGCCTGGTCACCTGGTAACGAGTTACCCCAGAGGGAGGCTGAGCACGTACTGGAGTGTGTGCAGAAGACAATGGGGGGGGGGGGTGGCGTAACCGCACGGATGATCTCAGTGGGCTGGCGCAGACTCACACACAGCTGTTTCACGGCAGGCCACGGCTGCACTAGCGCCAGCAGAGGAGGCTGGGGAAGCCTGTTTCTGGGTGCAGATGTGATTCCTATGGTGTCTGTGCAGACTGAGTTGCCTGGACGTTAATAAGTTTCCTGTTGGTGAGGGGCAAGCCTGTGTCCACTGTGTCCTGTCAACCTAGAGTGACTCATGTCCTTTATTGCTAACGACTGCACCTTTGCTGTGTGTCCCCATGTGCACTGCAGGAACGGGGCCGGGGGGAGCGGGGGGAGAATATGCGAGTGTGCCCGTGGGCACTCAGCCAGGTGGGGGGTGTCGTGTCTGCGAGTGTGCCTGTGGGCACGCACCCAGGTGTGGGGGGGGTGTATGTGAGTGTGTCTGTGTGCACTCCAGGGACGGGGACGGGGGGGAGCAAGGGGAGAATATGCGAGTGTGCCCATGTGCACGCACCCAGGTGTGTGTGGGGGTGTATGTGAGTGTGTCTGTGTGCACTCCAGGGACGGGGCCGGGGGGGAGCAAGGGGAGAATATGCGAGTGTGCCCATGTGCACGCACCCAGGTGTGTGTGGGGGTGTATGTGAGTGTGTCTATGTGCACTCCAGGGTTGGGGACGGGGGGGAGCAGGGAGAGAATATGCGAGTGTGTCCGTGGGTACTCAGCCAGGTGTGTGGGGGGGTGTATGTGAGTGTGTCTGTGTGCACTCCAGGGACGGGGTGGTCAGGGACACATGCAAGTGTGCCCATGTGCACTTCGGGGTTCAGGAGCATATGCAAGTGTGTCCATTTGTCTTCCTGGGGCACAGGGTGTGGGGAGCATACATGTGCCCAAGAGTGCCCCTCGGGTGTGCGGCATATGTGAGTTTACCCGGGCTTGTACAAGGGTGGGGTGCAGTGAATGCAAGTGTGCCCGGGGTTTGTACCTCAGGGGTGGGGGCTCCATGAGTGTGCAAAGCATGCTGGGTGCCCATACTAAGCTGGGAGTGTGTCTGCACACCTTTGCTGATGCCAGCTGTCAGCAACTGATCAGTTTCATAGCATAGATCAGGTCTGCGTCCATGGTAGGTATGATGTGGTGAGAGGGACCAATAGCCAGCCCTGTCAAATGTGGAGAGAATAAAGAAAACAAGGGAGCTGTTGGCTGAAACAGTCCTTAAGACTGGCTTCACTCCATGCAGTCTCTGTAAAGAAGTAGTCCTGGGGGTTGTGGAGAAACAGACAGCCTCCAGGCCAGGAGGCTAATGCACAGCCGCTGCTGTTTGCATAGCCGCAGAGCCCTTAGGAGAGACTTGGGAAAACTAGCTTGGACTCGAATGAATATTTACAATTCTACTGCTCCACAGTTGAACGCAATCACAGCCCTGTGATGTGCATGCTTTGTGTATCAAAGGAAAAGGAGAGAGAGCAGTAAAGATGGAGTTGCCTTTGGAGAGACTTAGAAACACAGATCTCCCTGCTTGTGGCAGAATGAAAATGCTTTATTTCTGATAGGAGCAATTTATTCTTCAGGCACTTTCCTTGATATCAGAAGGCGCCTGGCTGGATTCTGAAGTGGATGGTCTTTAATTCAGAATGAAAGAAAGGAATGGAAAGAATTACAGTTATAGAATTGTGATTGTTCTAATAAACTTCAGGAAGAGGGGAGCACTTCCAGAGCGTCAAATCTCCTTTTTCTTGTTGTTACAGCACAGAACAGTCCTCGGAAGAGCTACTCCAGTTTTGTGCTTCTGGTCTGAGAAAGTGAGCTGTTTGATGGACCACAGTGTTCCATGCAAGTTCTGGTGTCACACAGAGTGGGACAGGCTAGAGGATGGGTGAGGCTCCTTGTGGCCCAGAGCTGACCCTGTGTTCTGCTGAGGTGCTAGACTGCATGCAGTTGGATATATATAGCAGTGACAGCTCACAAAAGCTTATGCTCAAATAAATTTGTTAGTCTCTAAGGTGCCACAAGTCCTCCTTTTCTTTTTGCTCAGACCTCAGTGATTCAGGAGCCAAATTAGCAATCAGCATCACCCAAAAGAGCCACGGTCATGTGAAATCATTGTGTCATTTACTATAGGACTACAGCTTCCTATTCGAACAGTAGGACAGGGGAAATATTGAGTTTTTATATATATGTAATTCTCACAGCAAAATGACTGACAAAATAATAATACTTGATCAACTGCAATAGGATAATAGTAAAAGCATCCATCCTGTTTGGCTAATAACTTAAACTGCTTAATAAGTAAATGACTGTGTTTTAGTATCCTGTGCTGTGAAGAGCCCCTGGCGGCTCGCGAGCCTGGGTCGGAGTATCACTGATGTATAGGGAAGGTATGTTTGAACCATGACATGGATCAGAAGATGGGAGGATTTACGTCAGAACATTGCAGAGAGCTGTGCGTAACAGACTGCAAAGGACACTGCGTAGGTCCCTTCAGTGAGGACACAGTGACTGGTATTGTAAAATACACCCAGTACCATTGGCATGCTGCCAAGGAAGAGCTAATCTTAAGGAGCTGCTATCCTGGTTGTATATCTATTACTGAACAGTTGCATACAGTGCCATAGAAAATCAGTTCAGAGGACCGTCCCTGTGCTGCCCACTATAGGCGACAGGCACCCTGGCATAAGCAGGAGGGAAAACACTGGCTCAGGAGAAAGGAGGCCAGTCCAAAGCGGTTGTGGAGTGTACGTAGACAAGGGCACATCATGCTGGGAATGTCGGGCGTTGGCAAAGGGTTTGGTGTCCCTGATGGAGACACAGAAGGTGGTTTCTCAGGAAGGCTTGGAGAGGAATGGTGCAGGTGTAAAGCGGGGGAAGAGTAGTCCAGGTTTGGGGGGCAGGGTAGTTCTTCATAATAATCAGCATCTGCTACTGATTGGGTCCATCTTCTGTTAAGCGCTGTAAGCACATAATGACTTTGTGCAGAAGTTTTACCAAACCAAGGCCCCCAACCTGACCCACTGTGAGTTTGTTGTGAACCCATGGATTACAGGTTCATAATAACATGGAAGGACAGGGTCTTCTTTTGTTATTATAGACCCCGAACCGTGCTCTGCTCCCCTCTGCATGGTCCCTGCGCATCTCAAGTCAAACGTGAGCTAGAAGGCTTGGAGGATTGCAGTGAACACCATGAGTGAGGGAGGAGATGGGAAATGTGTGATTACTTTGATGGACTATGTGTGCACGTACAGGAAGTCACGACACCAGGCAAGGGACATCTGAAGAGCTGACCGGTTAGGGTGCGTCTACACAACAGTTAAACACTCAGGCAGGCCCTGGCCAGAAACTGAGGCTCACAGGGCTTGGGCTGCAGGGCTGTAAAATTGAGGCGTAGACATTCAGGCTTAGGCGGGACCCCAGGAGGAGGGACGGTCCCAGAGCCCAGGCTCCAGCCCACGCTCATATGTCTACATCGCAGTTTTGAGCCCCACAGCCCGTTAGCTGACCTGGGCCAGGTGCGGCCATGCTGCGGGTCTTTTATTCCAGTGTAGACACACACTTAAGCTCCACGGGCATTGGGGGATGCTCCTTCACCCCTGCCCTGGAGAAGAGGGGGCACTTTCAGACTGTAATGTGTTTCGATGTGAAGCTGATTCCTGGAGCATTTCGCCTTGTGGCTGCATACATCCCTTGCGGGGCACTCGTGGGAGCTGCCAGGAAGGCAGTCACTGGGATCTGAGTGACCACGCTGGTGCAGGGAGGTGCTCCCCGCACGTGCAGGTGTGGCCCAGTATGCTGCCTGCAGCGGGGCACACACAAGAGTCAGTCGCCCTTGGCAGGAACCTGCATTCAGTGTGAGAGGCTTAAAATAGACGGTGACGCTTGGGTCCATCTCCTAAAATCTTCTTCGGTTTCTTTGCTGGCAGCTAATTCTAGATACGACAGTGCATTGTGGTATTTGATTCTTGGAATTTTGCTAGTACGTCCAAACTAGGACCTTCCAGATCACATGGTATAGCATCAAAAACACTCATTCTTTTCATTCACAAATTTGCCTTGTGGGAATGGCAGCTGCTCAGATAAAGTCCAAGGGAAGATGAGAAATATGTGACAGAAATCAGAGGTTGCCCGATTTGGTGTGCTGCAGAAATAGCTGTACATCCTTGCCCTGAACATGAATCCACTGTGCACTGCATAGCCTTCCCTCTCCCCCGCAGCTGCGGGGCTCTGACCCCAGCTTTTGAACAGGCTGGTTGTTTGTCAGGGCAGACGGACATCATTTTAGTGAATGACAAACAGGGAACATTCTGGCACACCCGGGGCATTGTGGGCATGTTGACTTTCCATTGGAAAACGATTAAATAGTCATTGTCAGTATTTCACAAGTACATAATGATCACCAAGCCCCAACGACTCCCACAGCAGGACGCAGTCTGAGATGTAACAATTCCCAGAGGCGATTTGCTCAGTATCAGGCAGACCAGGTTGAAGCAACCATGAGAGTGTCTTTTGTTTGATCATGTAACTCTTCTTTGTTGTATTTTTCAGGGTATGTCAGGGCGTTCTGAGCTCTGGAGGGACATACTTTGGGGAAGAAATAACAGTAAAGATCAGGGAAGTCATGGCCATGACAAACACATTCTTACTTATGACTTACAAAGCTTTGCAAAATGATTGTAGGACTGTTAATGGAACCATTGAGATGTGTGCATGCATCAATTAGGTAGTCTCTGCAAGACTGTATGGCTGTAGCCATTCTGCTTCCTTCTCGCTGCGGTTTCTTCCTTTCCTGATTTGGTCACCTCTGAATGTGGATAGGGCGTTTTTCAGGGCGGGGTCCATTTCTTTCCTTCGACCTGTAAGGCGCCTACACAGCAGCTCTCATCTGTTTTATAGTGAGAAGTACATAGCGAGATTCTCCTGCATAATTGTGCTGGCACAAACCATCTCCCTCCTCCCGCTCATGAGTGCACATGCCTGTGGCAGCAACAGCAGCAGTTGCTTACTTGGAAAAGTAATATTAGGAAAGTGTATGATCTGTTCTAGCTGTCTTAATTAAATTTAGCAGCCGAAAGCCAGGCGAGCCAGCACCATGTGACTAGCCAGCTGTCTGCAGGACGGCAGTAAGGGCAGTTCTTGACACCAAAGATCCATGCACAGTGGTTTGAGAACCACTGACCTAGCATGCTTGGGGCTCCAGGCATCGGACTTGTGTGGACTCCCCGGAGTGCTGCTGAGGAGCAGTTTGATCCTGTGGACATCCCTTTCCTGGTATTTTGTCAGGTTAATTCATGGTCAGGAAATATGTTTTTGAACTGGCTGATGTGCTGTGTGCAGAGCGCTCCGTTGAATATCAGTGGGAAAGGCTTCGCTTTAAGACAAAAGACCTGATGTTAGCAATGGTGTCGTCGTGACTATGTGCAAACGGCGTTATTACAGCTGCTAGCTCCGTGAGCTGCAACACCGCAGATTCCCCGTGGGTGTTTCTTTACATTACATCCCTTTTCCTGTTCCTTGGGCTTTTTGCCTTGTGCTCTGCCCTTCTCTAGAGGACGGAATTAAACAACGTGTTTGCTGAGGTTCCACGGGCATCAGGCACTTTAGCTGGAACACCTTGCAGCCATCCTGCTGGTGCTGCCAGCAGGAGTTCCTGCCCCTTCCACATATGACAATGCCGTGGCTCCAGTTACTATGGGGCTGTCATCCCCCTGGGATCCGTGGCTGCAGTATTTCCTCTGTTTCCCTGTCTTGTCTTTTATGTATGTGTTGACTCGCAGCAAGATTTGAAGAGAAATTATTAAAATACAGTAGGGTGCACATTATCTAACCTGCTTGGCCAGCGCCCGGCTGCCAGGCTGTTCAGGAGCACACAGACTCAGGAAGGCATGACGGGCTATAGCGCTCAGCATTCGGTCAGGATTTCGTGTTCTGTTGGCTTCCTTTTGGGTATGTCTTCAAAGCAGAGCTAACCCAGGTGATTGGTTCCTAGGTCTGAGCCCCTGGGTTAGCCTAGTCCAGGTGTGAGCAGCCACACTGCAAAGCCCTATCCCACTTCCTGTGTCCTCACCGGGGCTGCGCTCCTCAGTGTGTGTCACTAGGACTTCTGAGGGCACATCCCATGGCTCTTTGTGCTGCAGGGAGCTGAGAAGCTCTGTGATTCTTTCCCAGTGAATTGTGGGAGAACTTGTCTGCCCTTCTGGACACATGAGGGGAATTTTGGGTGGATTGGAGGATTATCAGCACTTGAGTTATTTAGCCAGCCTCCTCACTTCAAAGTGGGCAGGTTACCAGCCCAAGTGAAAGCCTCACTCGGCCTTTAGTCAAGCCAGCTAGCCTAGGTTGAAACTTAAAAGCACTGACCTGGGATGAGTGGGCTTTGTGTGTGGACTAGAGGGGTTTAGGGACCACACCCAGGTAAGAGCAGTGAAGACTCACTTGCGCATATGAATCCCATTGGCTTCAATGAGACCACTCCCCAGAAGTAAGAGGAGCCAGATTAGCTCTAAAGTTGGCCAGTTGACAAAGCAGCAAATTGCTTACTGGACAGGAAGGCAGGTTGGCAGCTCATTGGAGAGAAGGAACGGGATTGCCAGGCTCCTCCTGGCGCTGTTGCAGAGCGCCAGCTCTCCACTGTAGTTACGTTTGAGCGTCACTTTCTGTTTCCCACATAGACTGTTCTAAGTGTTCTCAAATCTACATAGTATTCTCAAATCTAAGTGTTCTCAAATCGTACTGACTCGGAGAGTTGCTGTGCCTCATGGAGTTGTGGGTGGTTCCAGTGCTCCACGTCTGGGATCATATGAGCAAAGGGAGCCCAAGTGTGTGTCCAGTTTTGGGCCCCACACTACAAGAAGGATGTGGAAAAATTGGAAAGAGTCCAGCGGAGGGCAACAAAAATGATTAGGGGACCGGAACACATGACTTATGAGGAGAGGCTGAGGGAACTGGGATTGTTTAGTCTGCGGAAGAGAAGAATGAGGGGGGATTTGATAGCTGCTTTCAACTACCTGAAGAGGGGTTCTAAAGAGGATGGATCTAGACTGTTCTCAGTGGTAGCAGATGACAGAACAAGGAGTAATGGTCTCAAGTTGCAGTGGGGGAGATTTAGGTTGGCTATTAGGAAAAACTTTTTCACTAGGAGGGTAGTGAAGCACTGGAATGGGTTACCTAGGGAGATGGTGGAATCTCCTTCCTTAGAGGTTTTTAAGGTCAGACTTGACAAAGCCCTGGCTGGGATGATTTAGTTGGGGATTAGTCCTGCTCTGAGCAGGGGGTTGGACTAGATGACCTCCTGAGGTCCCTTCCAACCCTGATAGTCTATGATTCTAAGAGAGAGGATTCCCCTCTAAAAAAAGCTACAAAATCATCTTGTTCTTCTAACATTATTTTTGCAAACTGTGTTGCTCAAACTGGCTGATCAAACTGATCCCTTCAAACTGATCACTCAAGATTTATCTCAGCTAGTGCACGGCACCCACAGACCTTTTGGGGGTTGTATTGCAGAAGTTATTATGGGTTAAGTTAGGAACTCCAGGTTCACGCATCCCAGCTGACACACCTACAAGAATGAAATGGAAATGTACAGCAAGACTAGGGCTCTGTTGGAACCCGAGAGTTTGCAGGCTGTCTGCTGTCCCAGCAGCTGGGTGGCTGTGGCATGCCGTGGTTGCCTAGCCTTGGGAGCTTTCAGAGACTGCATGTATCCTAGAACCAGAAAGTTAGAAGGGATCACAAGTGTCAGCTAGTCTAACCGCCATGTTAGACTCTCTGCCTGCATTCTGCAGGACTCCTTCGGGAAGTTCTTCCATGAGACCAACATTTCTGGTACCAGAGCAATATTTTAAAGAGCTCCCATGGCGATGCTGTGGCAAGAAGGGCTAGCTTGATCCTGGGATGCATAAACAGGGAGATCTTTAGTAGAAGTGCAGAATTTATTTTACCTCTGCATTTGGCACTGGTGTGACACTGCTGGAATGCTGTGTCCAGCTCTGGTGCCCACAACTCAGGAAAGATGTTGATCAGTTGGAGAGGGTTCAGAGAAGAGTCATGAGAATGATTATAGACTTAGGATACCTGTCTTATAGTGATGGACTCAAGGAACTCATTCTATTTAGCTTAACACAGAGACGGTTAAGGGGAGACGTGATCACAGTCTGTAAGTACCTACGTGGGGAACAAATATTTAATAATGGGCTCTTTGATCTAGCAAAGAAAAGTCAAACACGATCCAATGGCTGGAAGTTGAAGTTAGACGGATTCAGACTGGAGATTAGGAATAAATTTGTAATGGTGCGAGTGATTAACGCAGTGGAACAATTTACCGAAGGTTGTGATGGATTCTCCATCACTGGCAATTTTTAAATCAAGATTGGATGTTTTTCTCAGAAATCTGCCCTAGGGATTATTGTGGGGCAGTTCTCTGGCCTGTGCTGTGCAGGAGGTCAGATTGGATGATCACAACGATCCCTTCTGGCCTTTGAATCTATGAAGAAAATCCAAATGCAGACTCCACTCTTACTTTAGAAATACTGTCAAAGAAATTAGTGAGAAGAAGGATTCTAGTGAGCAGTTAGGATAATATAACGTAACAGGGCCTGAGTGCGATCAAAGGAAAGCAAGTCACTGCATCATTTGGTCTTGGAGTTCCTGACGTGAAACCACCCTAACATCAGCTGTTTGTCATTTTCAAATTCTTGTAACTTTTTGGGTGCAGAGTGAGGGACTATGGGGTGTCGGAGTAGTGAAGGGGGATATGGAAGGGCCTTGGAGTAGTGCAGGGAGGAGGGTGGGAGCTGGGGAGCAAAGAATAAATGAGGATGGGTGGTAAAGGAAGGGGTGGAGGGGACGGAGGAGGATTAGAGGGAGTGGTAGGGGAGGACTGACAGTCTGGAGGGGGAAATGGGAGTGTATGGTGGGGGGCGTGGATTAGGGGCAGGGGCGCCTGTCAGCCACATATTCTCCCTTTCCATTAAAGATGCATTGAAGGGGGCTATGAGGTCAAATGGAGGGGTCAGAGTTGTGCCATGGAGAGTATGGGGGCTTAATCTCTGTGCCCCCAAACCTCCCACATCTATTATCCCCCCATTTCCCCTATGTCTGTCCCCCTGATCAAAAAATGGCCCCACTGGCTATGTGCTAGTCCCCACACTGTTCCTGCCTCCTCTCCCCAGCTCCTCCTGCAGGTCCCGAGCCGAAGCCGGCCTCTCCAGGGGGGTAGGGGTGGACCCAGGCTGTGCTGGACCGGCTGAGGAAAGATGAGAAGACAATGCAGTGGCAGTGAAAGGACTAACATGCAAGCAGAACTTCCTGTGGCAGGCAGCCATTACCAATAGCCATTCGTGGACCTGTGCTCCAGGAACTTGTCTCATTATTTTTTGAACCTCATTATATTTTTGGCCTTCACAACATCCCCAGCAACAAGTTCCACCAGCTGACGGATTGTTGAGTGAAGAAATACTTCCTTTTGTTTGTTTTCAACTTTCTGCTTGTTAATTTCATTGGGTGATCCCTGGTTTTTGTGTTATGGGAAGGGGTCAATAACACGCCCCTAGTCACTTTCTCACACCGGTCGTGGTTTTACAGACCTCGGTCGTCTCTTTTCTAAGCTGAACAGTCCCAGCTTTTGAATCTCTCCTCACGTGGAAGCCGTTCCACCCCCTCAGCATTTTCCAGTTCTAATAGATCTTTTTATAGATGGGGCAACCAGAATGGCACGCAGTATTTAAGGTGGGGCATCCCATGGATTTATATAGTGGCATTATGAGATATTTCTGTCTGGTTATCCATTTCCTAATGGTTCCTAATGTTTTTTGACCTACAGGCACAAGAAACAAAGAATCAGCTTGCTGAAGCAGAGGTGGAGGTGGTCACCATGAGGAACAAATATAGCATGGCACAGAAAGAGGTACTGTCAATAGAGAAGGCAACCTTACGGGACCCCCCCCCAAGAAGGGACAGCCCTCTGCTGCCTATGAGCCCTCTTCAGGGTCCTTCAGGGCTAGTGCTAACGTGGGAGCATTGACTCTTCTTTTCTGAACCAGCTGTGCTCCTTATGGCCTTGGCTAAGAAACAGGAGATGCTGCCAACCTTAGAGAGCCGGAGAAGTGGGGGTGAGGCAGGGCGAGCATCTCAGTTCTCAGGGACGCCCACCTGAGCTCTTCCCAGACATGGAATCCCATCCTTTGTGTTGCAGTTGAGTTCCGATACCGGACGTTCAGGCAGTTAGAACGTTCCCATTTCCCCAGCACCAAGGAATCACTAAAGTGTGACTGAGCCATGGGTGGCTCCAAACCTGCTCGTCACAGAGAGCTTCGCTCCCATGGAGAGATTTATGGGAAATGAGGAGCAGGCAGCTCACCCCGGCGCCCCTGTGTCTTGGGGGTGTCAGGTGTGGGATGGGAGAGCGGGGCAGGCAGTGTGCCCTGGGGGTGTCGGGGCCTGTGATGGAGAGGGGGGGCAGGCAGAATGTCCCCTGTATCTTGGGGTGTGAGGGCCTGTGATGGGAGCGGGGGGCAGGCAGTGTGCCCCGGGGGTGTCGGGCATGGGATGGGAGTGGGGGGCACGCAGTGTGTCCCCTGTGTCATGGGGGTGTGAGGGCAGGGGGAAGGACAGGGAAGCAGGCAGCATGTCCCCTGTGTCCCCTAGCATTTCAGGGCCTGTGATGGGAGCGTGGGGCAGACAGCACGCCCCAGCGCCCCTGTGTCTGAGGGGGTGTCGGGGCCTGTGATGGGAGAGGGGGGCAGACAGCACGCCCCAGCGCCCCTGTGTCCGGGGGGGTGTCGGGGCCTGTGATGGGAGAGGGGGGCAGACAGCGCGCCCCAGCGCCCCTGTGTCTGGGGGGGTGTCGGGGCCCGTGATGGGAGCAGGGGGCAGGCAGCACGCCCCAGCGCCCCTGTGTCCGGGGGGTTGTCGGGGCCTGTGATGGGAGAGGGGGGCAGACAGCACGCCCCAGCGCCCCTGTGTCTGAGGGGGTGTCGGGGCCTGTGATGAGAGAGGGGGGCAGACAGCACGCCCCAGCGCCCCTGTGTCTGAGGGGGTGTCGGGGCCTGTGATGGGAGCGGGGGGCAGACAGCACGCCCCAGCACCCCTGTGTCCGGGGGGGTGTCGGGGCCTGTGATGGGAGAGGGGGGCAGACAGCGCGCCCCAGCGCCCCTGTGTCTGGGGGGGTGTCGGGGCCCGTGATGGGAGCAGGGGGTAGGCAGTGCACCCCAGCGCCCCTGTGTCCGGGGGGTTGTCGGGGCCTGTGATGGGAGAGGGGGGCAGACAGCACGACCCAGCGCCCCTGTGTCTGAGAGGGTGTCGGGGCCTGTGATGGGAGCGGGGGGCAGACAGCGCGCCCCAGCGCCCCTGTGTCCGGGGGGTGTCGGGGCCTGTGATGGGAGCGGGGGGCAGACAGCACGCCCCAGTGCCCCTGTGTCCGGGGGGGTGTCGGGGCCTGTGATGGGAGCGGGGGGCAGGCAGCACGCCCCAGCGCCCCTGTGTCCGGGGGGTTGTCGGGGCCTGTGATGGGAGACGGGGGGCAGACAGAGCGCCCCAGCGCCCCTGTGTCCGAGGGGGTGTCGGGGCCTGTGATGGGAGCCGGGGGCAGGCAGCACGCCCCTGTGTCCGGGGGGTGTCGGGGCCTGTGATGGGAGTGGGGGGCAGGCAGCGCGCCCCAGCGCCCCTGTGTCCGGGGGGTGTCGGGGCCTGTGATGGGAGAGGGGGGCAGACAGCACGCCCCAGCGCCCCTGTGTCTGAGAGGGTGTCGGGGCCTATGATGGGAGCGGGGGGCAGACAGCGCGCCCCAGCGCCCCTGTGTCCGGGGGGTGTCGGGGCCTGTGATGGGAGCGGGGGGCAGACAGCACGACCCAGCGCCCCTGTGTCTGAGAGGGTGTCGGGGCCTGTGATGGGAGCGGGGGGCAGACAGAGCGCCCCAGCGCCCCTGTGTCCGAGGGGTGTCGGGGCCTGTGATGGGAGCCGGGGGCAGGCAGCACGCCCCTGTGTCCGGGGGGTGTCGGGGCCTGTGATGGGAGCGGGGGGCAGACAGCACGCCCCAGCGCCCCTGTGTCCGGGGGGGTGTCGGGGCCTGTGATGGGAGCGGGGGGCAGGCAGCGCGCCCCAGCGCCCCTGTGTCCGGGGGGTGTCGGGGCCTGTGATGGGAGAGGGGGCAGGCAGCGCGCCCCAGCGCCCCTGTGTCCGGGGGGTGTCGGGGCCTGTGATAGGAGAGGGGGGCAGGCAGCACGTCCCAACGTCCCTGTGTCTGGGGGGTTGGCTTGGCTCACATGTGAGGAGTTGGAAATGCAGTCACATGAACAGGAAGGCAGGTTCCTGGTTGTTGATGCCATTCTGAGAGTTTTGTCTTTCTTTTATTTTTCCACATTCATTTTTCTTTCCTCATTATCTTGGAGGGACCCTCTCCCAAGAGCTGCAGGGCTTTCAAGTGACCTGCTGAGTCCCTGGCAGGGGTAGTGAGATCATTTTCATTTGCCGAGTGCAAACCATACTAGACTTTCCTGTGTATTGTTTCTCCCCTGTAGAATCGGAGCATGCTGCTGATCATTTGTTTGTTGATATTCTGCAGCAGCCCGACATGGTGTGTGCTCTAGACAGTATCCAAATGTGATTAGAGCTAAAGGACCAGTTCCCTATGAACACAGAGAGCTGGAAATTATCATTAGAACTGCAGAGAAATAACCTTTAGGGCTCATTAAAATTCTATAAACGGAAACTCTCTTCCTGTTTTCCCTTTCATGAATCTAGCCCAGTGTTGCAGATGCTCAGTGTGGGGGTGGGTTGGGACTCTCCTCTCCTTTGCTCTGCTCATCAGGTTCAGGAAGAGATTTTGCATACAATATTTTTGCATTTTCCTGCCCCTTGGGATGTGCGCTGTAGATCTGAGAAGGCAATGTCACTATGGAGTTCCGGTCACCCCCAGTCTTGTCCCTGCTTCTGGCTGCCTGGAGGAGAAGTGCAATTGCTGCTCTCTGGTGCAGTTCAGGGAACAAGAGAGAGAGTGTGGGGGGCCTTGTTTACTGCATGGTCTTGGCCTCTGATTAACCGTGGGAGTCAGAAGAGAAAATGGAAGCTTTGCAGGATGCTCCAGACAGCTCTCTTCCCCCATGTGATGTGTTGGGTTGTATTGTTTGTATTTGCTAATAACAGCAGCCCCTCCCCCATTTCATTGTGTCTGCAGCAGTTCCCTTTGCTCCCTGCGCCTACCCCAAGGATATTCCTTCAGCTCCTGTGCCCAGCCGTGGAACCAGACCCCTCTGTCAGGAGGTGTTGCCTTGTGCAGGTTGAGCTGAGGGCAACACTTGCTTTCCCATGGAATATTAATGAATCCAGTGAGGGGAATGAAACTGCTGATGACACAGAACCTTCTTATTATTAAACAGATGGGAAATTGATGTTTATGGAATTTGTTTTAATCATATTACTTAAACTATTTGGCAGGGAAACCCACATGAGCACAAACGCCAGAGATGCCTTTGATCTGTGGCATGTTGCCTTTGGGGTATTTTCCGTGACTGATAAAGGCTCTGCTTAGCCCTGGACAGTTTCCCTAGCTTCATAAGCAAGTGATGGAAATGATAAAACCAGAGCCAAAACCTCCCAGCTGAGCTTTTTCTGTCTCCTTGAGCACTCAGGCAAGTGTGTGAGCTTCTTACACTCTGAGCGGTGCTGAGGATGTAGTATGTTTCACCCAATGTTATACCCACACATGGTTTAATATAAACAGACACACACATGTACGCTGCAAGACTGCAAGCTTTACAGTTATTGGAAAGACTCCGGTGCCTATACTTATGGGCTATTATCACTGCTTATAAAGTATTTATCAGCGGTGGCATTTCCACACTCTCTCTCTCTCTCTCTGTGCAGATGAAATACGCCAGGATGATTACAGGTTAAAGCTCCGGTTGTTGGGGTTGTTTTGAACATTAAGTATGAAATAAACCCTTTTGTCCCTGCTTTTGCTGTTGGATGAGATTAGAAGATTGTAGCATAGGTGTGAGTGTAGTCGTAAATATTTAGTTTAGGCATCTGCCTGCTAATGAGTTTCCAATTAGCAGAATCTGGGGCAATAATATGATGGCTTTCAAGAGCAAACAAGTGCTGTGTGTTATTGCACAGTCCCATTTCCACAGCCCAGCAGCTCCCATTGTCCCATCTCCTCCTGACTGTTGATCAGGCATTAAGAAAACATGTCCCTCCCTCCCAGAATAAAGAGATCGGGGGAGGTTTTAAATTCCTCTGTTTTTTTTTTATTATTATTATTATTATTCTTTCTCTTCAGAAGAACACAACTAGGAAATGATTGGATCTTTGACAGAACAAAGGTATTTTTGATGGGCTCTGTAATATAATGTGTTAATGCGTCCAGTCCCTCATTGTCTGCTGTCTGATCCCATCCTTCTGCCAGACAGTCACTGCGGGATGAGTCACTTTTAATGTCTGATAATCAAGGTGAATTTTCAAAAAGCTGCCATTTTGGAATTATGCACTATATCACAGTGTCAGGGACAAGGAGGGCAGGTGGGCCAAGGGAAGGCTAAGAGAGACACCTGCTGCCCCTTTGAGGTACTGCAAAACGTAAGCTAGAACGTGTCATTCCAGCAAGACATACATAATGGGAAGTAGACTGCGTTAATTACAAATTAAAAATAACTTCAGCATTAATGAAAATTGTATACATAGGAGAAAAAGTCTTAGCTTATTCCAGCCCTTAGTCTATTTTAACTATCAGCCCTTTGGGAGGGGAATGGATTCTGTACCTACAGAATATATTGTGGCCCATGAATAACATGGTACAAAGATCCACATGGAAAAAGGATTTCTCCCCACAAACGCTGGTCAGCAGCCATGCCTGTGAAAATGAGGTCTAGCTAAGGCACCTACCCAGAGGGAACTGGGGGGCATGAAGAAGGAAGGATTTTGGACCCTTTGAGACCTAGTCTCTTCTGTTCACATGCTGAAATGCCTGGTAAACAAAGGCTGACTAAAGGCACTTTGTGGCCGCTCTGTCCAAGCTAGCCACACTCCCACATGCGGAGAGGTGTGTAGCCAATCACCTGCCGTCATAAAGAGTCATTTCTTGTGGCTTTTCTTAGCCAGTGGTGCTGTTCTGTTATACAGTAGCCGAGCTGGACGCGGAAGCACAGGGATGGCTTCTCTGTTTGTTGTGCAGAGAGCTGGGCGCCTGTAAACAGAAGTAGGATGTTTTGACTAGGAAGGTGCAGTCCTGGTCTCCACTAAGCCGTGCTGGGGGATTTAAAGCTGAAGCTTCAAAGGCTTGTGCCACCGTGTGCTCAGCTTCTCGGCATGGCTCTGGGTCTCAGGCACTCCCACAGCTGCGGCGGGGGGGGTCAGCACTGGGTACCTGGTGAGCCCTATCTCCCTCTTCTCCTCTAAGGAAATGCTCTCTCAAAGGGCTGCTGGTGTGCTGCTCCGATGGATTCCTGCTTCTCTCTCTAGCAAAGAGACCTAAATCCCTGCATAGCATCCTCTGCACTAACGGACCACGGCACCTTGTTATTTTGCGGAGGACACCCTCGTCCTCCCCCTCTGCCAAGCCAGGGCATTACAGCCCGGAGCCACTGCACAAAGCATGAGCCTGTCTGTGCCGGCTCCCTGTGGAGACACCACTACAGAGTTTTTAAAATGAGTATTTTGTGCACGTGGCCTTCCTCTCCTTGGGTGCCACGGTGCTGATATTCTGCCCAGCTCGGTCATCTCCGCAGGCAGATTTGCCGAAGACTCCCCACCCCCCGCCCACGGGAATCTACAGGCCCCTGCTGGTCAGATGCTGCATTGCACCACAAGCCTGTTCACTGCCTCCATCAGCCAGCGCAATAGCTCTCTCTTAGAATCATGGGATCTCAGGGCTGGACGGGACCTCAGGAGGTCATCTAGTCCCACCCCTGCTCAAAGCAGGGCCAACCCCCAACTAAAGCATCCCAGCCAGGGCTTTGTCAAGCCTGACCTTAAAAACCTCTAAGGAAGGAGATTCCACCACCTTCCTAGGTAACCCATTCCAGTGCTTCACCACCCTCCTAGTGAAAAAGGTTTTCCTAATATCCAACCTAAACCTCCCCCACTGCAACTTGAGACCATTACTCCTTGTTCTGTCATCTGCTACCACTGAGAACAGTCTAGATCCATCCTCTTTGGAACCACCTCTCAGGTAGTTGAAAGCAGCTATCAAATCCCCCCTCATTCTTCTCTTCTGCAGACTAAACAATCCCAATTCCCTCAGCCTCTCCTCATAAGTCATGTGCTCCAGCCCCCTAATCATTTTTGTTGCCCTCCGCTGGACTCTCTCCAATTTATCCACATCCTTCTTGTAGTGTGGGGCCCAAAACTGGACACAGTACTCCAGATGAGGCCTCACCAATGTCGAATAGAGGGGAACGATCACGTCCCTCGATCTGCTGGCAATGCCCCTACTTATACAGCCCAAAATGCCATTAGCCTTCTTGGCAACAAGGGCACACTGTTGACTCATATCCAGCTTCTCGTCCACTGTCACCCCTAGGTCCTTTTCTGCAGAACTGCTGCCGAGCCATTCGGTCCCTAGTCTGTAGCGGGGCATTGGATTCTTCCGTCCTAAGTGCAGGACCCTGCATTTATCCTTGTTGAACCTCATCAGATTTCTTTTGGCCCAATCCTCTAATTTGTCTAGGTCCCTCTATATCCTATCCCTACCCTCCAGCATATCTACCACTCCTCCCAGTTTAGTGTCATCTCTTGTCTCTGAGGAGTCTTCTCCTCCTTCAGTTGGGAAGCAGCAATCTTTTCCCTGAGTACAAATCTAATTTGGGACAAAATCTTAAGCCCCTGGCAGCCTGGCAATCCCTGTTGCTGCTCCGGCAGTGATTAAGATGTGTCTGCACTGCAGCGTTAACTCGGGTGATCGGCTCCCAGGTCAGAGCACCTAGGTCAGCCTAGCCCAGGTATGAGCAGCCACACTGCAAACCCACACTTGAGTTACTGTGTCTTCCCTAGTTCTGCGCTACCCTGTCTGTGTTGCTAGGACTTGAGAGCACATCCCATGGTTCTTTGCATTGCACTGCTCTAGGAGTCTGTCCAAGAGAATAGTAGGAGAACTTGTCAGTCCTGCATCATCACTGCAGAGTGGGCAAGTTAGCAGCCCAAGTGAAAGCCTCACTTGGGTTTTAGCCTATGCCCCCAACTGGGCCAGCTAGGCTGGGTTGAAAGCACCACCAGACTGGAGTGAGAGGGGTTTGTGTGTGGACAGGAGGGGAGTTAAGGGTAAGAGCCCAAGATCACTGCAGCGTTAAGAGATCCTGAGCCTGCCTCAGCAGTCCTCCAGACAGATTTGGATTCAAGCAGGAATGCAGACAGCAAGCCAGTCGGTCACCACCAGCTTGTCACCATGTGCTCATCACAAGCCCATGTCTAGACTGGCACATAAACACCCTCCTACACACACACCCCTCTACTGGTCAAGTTATCTAAATGCCCAAGGAACCACACTCACCCTCTGCCAGCTCTTCTCTTTGGTACCTCTTGCCCACATACAGCAGGGTGTATGGTGCAAGCCAGGGCAGGTGCCCTGAGGAGGAAGGCTGGGAAATGGCACTGGCCCAACTTCTGAAGACGCAGGACTTCCAGGGAGTTCACCAGAGTTACCCAGTAGAATTCAAAGGACCCATATACAGGTTGTCCTAGTCATTTTCTTTGTGGGAATCTAATTTGCGACCAGATATTGAGCAGCCTGGGATGTGGGAAGGCCACTGATCAAAGGAAGTTCGTCTCTGTAAGGTTAATAGAAATCCAGAGTCCTGTCTGCTGTCCCGAAGCTGCTGGATACAGGCCACGAAGGAGGGCCTGGCTTCCATTTCAGGACTTAGTCGTGTCCAAGGAGACAGGAGGCTTTTCGTCCATTGCTGGGTCTGTCACTGCTTAGTCTCTGGTAGAATGAGGATTTGGAAGGCAATATTAGCTATGATTTCCCCCATTATCTGCTCTGTAGAACTCAAGACCCTACAGTATCTGCAAATCTTACCAGTCTGGTCACCTACAATTCCTTCAGTTCATAGCATCACCTCCAGAGTGCAGCACTGCCATTTGGGGTGCCCTTGGCACTCACAGCATTCCCAAAGCTGATGGGAATCATGGCTTCGAACCAGAGAGCCGGGAGTGCAGCATTCTCTCCTTATGGGCTCTCTGGGAAAGGCTGCCTGAGCAAGAGAAGTAGCTTCTTGTATTCCACAAACCACCCATTTTCACCAGCACAACTCATAATCGACAGATAGGAGAACGCCCTGATTCATTGCCTGGGAGCCTGCCCCAAGACACATGGGCATACAGAGGCCCGTCCTCAGAACTTGTTCCTAAAAAAAAAAAATCAAACCTCTGCCACTCAGTAACAGGTCTCCTAGGCTGCATCCCGGTCCCCTGCAGAACAGTTGTTTCCTTTGTGAGCACTGTGGCCTAGAAGCCAATGCTACATTTGTGGGCCATTCAGTCATTCGTACTCCAGCAGGGCAGCATGAAATCCCACACACAGCATGGATTTACTGCAACTGCTGGCCCTCCCACATCAACCTTCTCAAGGGAGAATGCTGTCAGAACACTCATCCATCCATATCCAATGGACACCAGCCAGTAATCCAGCGATGTAACCCAGGGAAGATGGACCTGGATAGATACCAGCTAAGTATAAACCCATCAAATCACAAGCAGTTGGGAAGGACACCAAAGCTCTCCTTCCCAAACTCCTAAAGGGAATCTCACCCACTTGTATGAATGGCAACAACTCTCCCCTAAGACAACAAGCAGCCAGGGGACCAGAGAAACAGTCTGTTTCTCTGAGCAGTGTCTGCAAGGAAAACAGGGTACCTGAGGAGACTCTCTCTCCCAAGTGGGCGGGACCTCAACCAAGAGTGTCATTGATCTGACCCAAAAGTACTTGTACCACAAGTGGATCATATTACAAACTTCTCCAACAGGAAGGTCCCAGATTTCTGCCCCAGTCAGAGGTATCCTTAGACCTGACAGAAGCTGCATTTTCCTTCCCAGGGCCAGGTCAATTAATGTATCTTTATTGCTCCTGCTAGCTCCACAATCCTTGATATCCTTACTCAGTAAGAACATCTGTGGGATTATTTTGAAGGAGAGGGAAAAATGTGAACTACAGCTTACGGGGTTCTAAATTAACAGTATAAACTCAAGAAAGGCCCTGGGCTCATGGGATTGTGGATGGCTCAGGAGACCTTGGCTCAGCATACAACCGTGTTTTAAAAAAAACAAATAAGGTGTTAGCGTGCATAAGGAAAATGATAGAGAAAAATACAGAGACTTGTATAACACCATATATAGACCAGTGGTTTGTCCTCATCTGGATACTGTGTGCAGGACTGGTCACCCCATCTCAAAAAGGATATTGCAGAGAGAAGGAATCAGTGAAGGGCGATACAGGTAAGGGCTGGAAAAGCTTTCATATGAAGAGAGATTGAAAAGATTGGGATTTTACCTGAGAAATGAGATGAATAAGAGAAGATATGATGGAAGTACATAAAACAATCAATGGTCTGGATAGAGTAGGATAGGAGCTTCTCTTTTCTGTGGGACATTCAATGAAACTGAAAGTTGTCAAATTCAAACTCAATAAAAATAAATACTTTTATACAACATGTAATTAGACGGTGGAACTTATTGCCACAGGATATTGCTGAGACAAGAACTTAGCAAGATTCAAAGAAGACCTGGACATTTTGATGGATAAAAGAATACATAGAATTGTTATAGCTAATGGTAACATTTTAGAAGAGAGAGAAAACCTCATGCTTCAAAGCATAAGCCAATCTCTAACTATTAGGGGTTAGGAGGTAACTCTCTTGGTGGACAGATAAGTCAGCTTCCAGGGAGAAGGGGACAAATAACGTTACAGTCTCAACCAGAGGAAAATAAAATGGTAACAAGGCAGAGCCCCACCTGGTCGCATCTTTCAGCCTAGGATCGTATTTGGAGGAACAAACAACAACAGATCTTGCTGCTGTTACAGCCTGTGGTCATCAGCATAAAGCCTAGAAAGTACAAGCCAGGCATGTAATCCCCCTGTTCCTCCTCTCCCCTAGCTAAGGCCTGGCTCAGGAGTCTCCTGTGTTGGGAAGAAAGGCAAAGCTCATTTTCTCTCCCATTCCCCAGAGCCTCTGCTGCTTGCTCTAGGGTTCCCCTCCCGAGGCATGGCTGTCAGGCCAACCTCCCAGCAGCCTAGCTGTCCCCGCTTCTCTCCACAGACTGCAGCTCAGGAAGCTCAAAGGACTAGTACCACCTTGCTGGCCAATAAAGGGCCTAACCCTCTTCTGCTTCCCACAGAGAGCGGCAGCTGCACTTGTCCTGTGCGACATTGGGTGAGTCCAGATGTCCTGAGACGGCACCTAATGGCCTGGAGCTGAGAGATTGAGCTTGCTTCAGCACAGCTGCTGCAACTGCCTGACCGATTCCTTATTCCAGCCTAGGCACGACTCCGACAGGAGGATTTGAAGAGTTTGCTTGGTATCATGTGCAGAAAGAAACGCAATTACTCTGCGAACAACAGTCAGAGATGCACTGGAATTTCCTTGAGCAAGTTTTCATAAAGACATGAGCCTCAGCTACCTCAGATTTGAGATTCTGGTTTCTGCCACACTCAAGCCACATTTGCCATTTTCTAACCTAATTCTACAGCTGCATACCACTAGGTTCTTCAGAGACCATTTAGACATCCCCTTGTCAGCCAGCAGACCTTGAGTCTCGTTCTTCACATATGGATTAAATTGTGAAGAAAGGCAGCTATGCTTGTACTAAAGGAGATTTAAAGTAGGCTTTTTCCTAGCCAGTACTTCAACAAGAAGATGAAGTGAACTACTTTCAATCAGAAATCCCTACTTGCAGTCCTTTCCCAATAAAATCAGGCTTCCCCTAGCTCCAGATTTAGTTCCTAAAAAGAACATGGTGTTTCATTTGAACCAGAGTCTCTTTCTTCACCATTTTACTCCAGCCTCAGGCATGCTCTAGAAAAGTCATTGCACACCCTGGTTGTTAAACGAGCCATCATATTCTCTTTGCACAGCATTAGGGAGAGGTGAAAGGCAGATGCTTTCCATTTTAAATGATAGCCTGATAAAGCACTGCTGCTAATCTATCCGACTCCAGCGAAATTCCTCCTTGGGATATTAAGAATCATTTGAATAGGGACTGCTACATTCTAGGCATGTGAAGAGCTCTGCAGAACTGCTACATGGTCTTTGCTTCAGTTTTTCACTAACACTACAACATCAATGTACAGCCTTCAGCTGGTGCAGCTTTTGGCCACAGACTTCTTCAAGGTGCTCTTGATAAACCCCCCAAAAGTAAATAATTGGGATACTTGGGCTTTTTGCCTCTTTGAGTTTGCATGTTGAATCCCACCCTGTCACTGCTTTGTGCTTCCCAGCAGTATGGAGTCCAAGGTGTTCAGTTTTGACCTATAAAACCATAAATGGGCTGGGACCTGTTTCTGCCCCATGCCATTGGCAGTGCGTCCCTGACCAGCTGGAGCCAGGGCTCCCTTGCTGTAACAGGGAGGGAACTGCTGGCAGAACATTCTCTGTGAGGACGTGTTTGCTTTCAGGCTGGAGCAGCCCAGACTTGTTCTCCATGTTATGTTACAAAGGCCATCTGTTTGGGGAGGGTGGAAAGAATCACGTTCTCCCCAGTATTGCATGCTGTCTGGCTGTTTTCTATGGGTGGTTTTGCTGTTCTTTGTTTATTGTTCTGAATGGTAGTTTTAATTGATGCAGGGCATCTACACCTGGGACAGGTGTCTTTTATGTTGCTTTAAAGTCTAAATAAATAAATTAAATGCAAAAAATTATACATCTGTGGGAAATTGCAGAATGCAGCAAAAATAGCAAACTCTAAACCACAGTATCCATGCCCATAATTTTCTCCTTTTCTTTATGTCAATGTATTGGGGGGTTTTTGTATTTTTGGGGTGCATGGGAGATTTTCTTGTGAGAGTTTTAGTGAGACATTTAAAATATCTTATGCAAATTGTGCCAGCAGCAGCCCTGGGTCTGGACACAAAAGGTGAATCTGCTGGGATCTGTCAAAAGGGTGGGGCCTCCACTATACTCTTAAAAGCTTAGCAGATACTCCCTGAGCATACTCAAAGTGATATTTTGTATTTGCTAAATTTGATGTTTAATTTGGGAAGGTGCTAGGCCTCAGGAAGACTGTCCAAGCTAAGCTTTAAAATGTAGCTATTTTTCTATAGCCCCATTCAGAAAAGTGTGGTCAGAACTCTTTGACAGTGGTGGAAGTATCTTTTTCACTCTCTACATAACTCCGAAGTAGGTGGAGGGATTTTACTCAAACATTTGAATAAATGAATCTTCGGGCAGAGACTCAGCATGGAAAATTCCAGCCGCAAGATGTGAATGTTTCAGAGAGTTCTGAGCATGTGAACACAGGAGGTTTTCGTGCCAGCTATTTTGTGATCCTAACTCTTTCCTCAATCCTGCAAACTGTCAAGCGTGTGTGTAACTTCAGCCCACCTGCTCTAATGGAATATCCTGTCTAAAGAGAACAAACAGCTGGAATAATTCATTCAGTCCAAGATCTCCTACAGGAATTCTCAGACAATCTCTTTAAAGTGTTGATCAGCCCCATTAAACATAAACCTGCATAATAAGTGATTTGTCAGGAAAGGACCATCTCACTATATTGTATATCCAGCTCAGGAATGTGGAAAATAGATTAGATTTTAAGGCCAGAAGGGATCATACTGATCCTCTAATCTGACCTCCTGCATAACACAGACCATCAGCTTTCATTGAATTAATTCCTGCTTCAAGTCCAACATCTGTGGTTGAACTAGATCATACCTTTTCGAAAAACATCCAATCTTGATTTAAAAATTGCAAGTGATGGAGAATCCACCACAACCTTTGGTAAATTGTTCCAGTGATTAATTACCTTGCTGTTAAAAATGTGCAGTTTATTGCTAGTCCGAATTTGTCTACTTTCATTTTCCAGCCATCGGATCTTGTACTTTTGTTTGCTAGGCTCAAATTTTTGTTCCCCATATAGAGACTTATGACTCCAGTCTGTGATCAAGTCACCTCTTAACTCTCTGTTTGTTAAGGTAAATAGATTGAGTTCCTTGAGTCTATCACTATAAGGATGTTTTCTAATCCTTTAATCATTTTCATGGCTCCTCTCTGAACACACTCCATGTCTCAAGGTTCCTTCCCCACTCTGAACTCTAGGGTACAGATGTGGGGACCTGCATGAAAAACTCCCTAAGCTTATTCTTATCAGCTTAGGTTAAAACTTCCCCAAGAAAGGGGTGTAGGGCTTGGGGGGATTTGGGTGGGAAAGACGTTTCCAAGTGGGCTCTTTCCCTGTTATATTTGTTAGACATTTGGTGGGGGCAGCAATAAAGTCCAGGGGCAAAAGGTAAAATAGTTTGTACCTTGGGGAAGTTTTAACCTAAGCTGGTAAAAATAAGCTTAGGGGGGTTTTCATGCAGGTCCCCACATCTGTACCCTAGAGTTCAGAGTGGGGAAGGATCCTTGACATGGTGGCAGAGCGGTGGGATTAACTTGACATCATTTTGAGATTTTTTGGACCAGAAGCACAGATTTTAAAAGGAAATATTTTTTTCCTTTGGGCTGCTGGAAAGCAGGTTTTAAGCTGAAAGCAATGAGAGTTTTTTTGTCTCTGCTTGGGGGCCAGAGCAGAGCTGGAGTTTTCTCTACCTAAAGGCAGGGTAGTTAACCTCCTGCAGGGAAATTCACAAGTCTTCACAGACCTGAAGAGGTTTTTTTAGCTAAGAGCAACTAGAGGCTTTTTCTGTCTCTTTGCCTGGAGACGAAGGTGTTGGGGGTTTTAAAGGATTTTTCTGCAGGCTGACAATCACGATCGAGACCATCAGTATCTGGGTAGAGCACAACCTCTTTCTTTCTTTCTTTCTTTTTTTTTTTTTGACAAGCCAAGTTTTTTTTTTTATTTGCTTTATTTCTAACTCTCGGGTGTAAAGTTAGTTAAAAACAGAGGGTCAAACATGACAGAAACCAAGGAAACAGCCAAAGAGGCTGCCCACAGGAGAGCTATGGAGGCAAGGGAAAAAGAAATGGAGGCATGCACTGGAGTTGGAGAAGGTAAGGGCTGATCGGAAGCTACTGGATAACCCTAACCATCCTTCCCCAACAATCCACAAATGGGAGCGACTATGTCCACAGTATGATGAATCCAGTGATATTGCTGAATATTTTCTCACCTTTGAGAGACTGTGCACTCTCCATAAAATTCCCGAAGCTCACAAGATGACCACATTGGTTGCAAAATTGACTGGAAGAGCTCTGGACATATTCAATAAGATGCCTATTGATGAGGCTTCTGACTATAATAAGTTCAAGGAGTTTGTTTTAAAGCAATTTCTAATTACATCTGAAACGTACAGAGTAAAATTTCCAACCCTTAAGAGAGGGCCTGGACTAAGTAATGTGTCTTATCTAAACCAGATGAAGGATCTGTTAGATAAATGGGTCCAAGGAAGGGGTGTCACTAGCTTTGACGGAATGTGTGATTTGATAGCTCAGGAGCAATTCCTGAATATGTCCAAGGAGGAAATAAAACAGTGTTTATGGGATAAGGAAATGGACTCAGCAGAAAGTCTTGCTTCTTATGCTGATCGATACGAGCAGTCCCAGACCGCCAGAGAGGCGGGGCAAGCCAGAACAAAATGGGTGGAGGGAGGAGAGAGGAACAACCCTGGTCACAGTTGGAGCAGATACCAGAAGGGACACCCTCAGACCACCCCCTACTACCGGGGGCAGCCCAAGGCCCCAACTACACACCAAACACCTTCCAGACACCTTCTCATCCTGCCACACCATTCTCCAGCAATCCACCTCGCCCCAGTGACCCGTCAGCTGGACGATGTTTTAAATGTAACGAGCCGGGGCATGTGAAGGCCAACTGCCACAAGAACCCCAACAGATTACAGTTCATTGGACCGGAATCACACCAGAGGTCCTCAGGCCCAGATACCTCCCAGATACCCTCACAGTGGAGGGAAACAGTGAGTGTGGGCGGGAAGAAGGTCACTGCGTGGAGGGACACCGGAGCACAAGTGTCAGCTATCCATGTTTCCTTAGTGGACCCCAATTTAATCGACCCAGAGATCCAAGTGACAATTCAACCCTTCAAGTCCAACTCTTTCAATTTGCCTACAGCCAATTTGCCTGTCCAGTACAAGGGCTGCTCAGGAACGTGGACTTTTGCAATATATGATGATTATCCCATCCCCATGCTGTTGGGGGAAGACTTGGCCAATCATGTGAAGCTAGCTAAGAGGGTGGGAATGGTCACCCGCAGCCAGGCTAAGCAAGCCGTCATGCCTAGCTCTGTTCTGGAAACTTCTACCAGGACCCAGTCAGAGGTGATGGACCTGGATCCCATGCCAATGTCTGCAACAGCAGTAGTGGGTCCAGTCCCAGAGACCCAGACAGAGCCAGTCCCAGAACCGGAACTGACAGAACAACCAGAACCAGACCCATTGCCAGCACTGAATCCAGTACTTGCAACCCCAACACCAGAGGGTCCCACCGAACCTGAACCGGCAGCAGCTGATAACCCTACACAAGAGGCTCAGCCGGAGCCTGAAACCCAACATAGTGCACCAGCGGAGAGCGGTTCACAGTCAACGGAAACAGCCCCATCCCCTACATCGCTTCCAGAGGGACCAAGCATAGGTCCACAATCCAATGAGGAACTGATGTCTCCAGCCTCAAGGGAACAGTTCCAGACCAAACAGGAAGCAGATGAACGCCTCCAGAGAGCTTGGACGGCGGCACGGAGCAACCCACCGCCTCTCAGCTCTTCTAATCGATCCAGATTTGTTGTAGAAAGAGGACTTTTATACAAGGAAATACTTTCTGGTGGACACCAGGAAGACTGGCATCCTCAGAGACAGTTGGTAGTTCCAACTAAGTACCGGGTAAAGCTCTTGAGCTTAGCCCACGATCATCCTACTGGCCATGCTGGGGTGAACAGGACGAAAGACCGTTTGGTGAGGTCATTCCACTGGGAGGGAATGGGCAAGGATGTTTCTACCTATGTCCGGTCTTGTGAGGTATGCCAAAGAGGGGGAAAACCCCAAGACCAGCTCAAAGCCCCTCTCCAGCCACTCCCCATCATTGAGATTCCATTTCAGCGAGTAGCTGTGGATATTCTGGGTCCTTTTCTGAAAAAGACACCCAGAGGAAAGCAGTACATACTGACTTTCATGGATTTTGCCACCCGATGGCCGGAAGCAGTAGCTCTAAGCAACACCAGGGCTAAAAGTGTGTGCCAGGCACTAGCAGACATTTTTGCCAGGGTAGGTTGGCCCTGCGACATCCTCACAGATGCAGGAACTAATTTCCTGGCAAGAACTATGGAAAGCCTTTGCGAAGCTCATGGGGTGAATCACTTGGTTGCCACTCCTTACCATCATCAAAGAAATGGACTGGTGGAGAAATTTAATGGGACTTTGCGGGCCATGATACGTAAATTCATAAATGAGCACTCCAATGATTGGTACCTAGTGTTGCAGCAGTTGCTCTTTGCCTACAGAGCTGTACCCCATCCCAGTTTAGAGTTTTCACCATTTGAACTTGTATATGGCCGCGAGGTTAAGGGGCCATTACAGTTGGTGAAGCAGCAATGGGAGGGATTTACACCTTCTCCTGGAACTAACATTCTGGACTTTGTAACCAACCTACAAAGCACCCTCCGAATCTCTTTAGCCCTTGCTAAAGAAAACCTACAGGATGCTCAAAAAGAGCAAAAAGCTTGGTATGATAAACATGCCAGAGAGCGTTCTTTCAAAGTAGGGGAAGAGGTCATGGTCTTAAAGGCGCTCCAGGCCCATAAAATGGAAGCGTCGTGGGAAGGGCCATTCATGGTCCAGGAGCGCCTGGGAGCTGTTAATTATCTCATAGCATTCCCCACCTCCAACTGAAAGCCTAAGGTGGACCATGTTAATTCTCTAAAGCCCTTTTATTCCAGAGAATTAAAGATTTGTCAGTTTACAGCCCAGGGAGGAGATGACGCTGAGTGGCCTGAAGGTGTCTACTACGAAGGGAAAAGTGCTGGTGGTGTGGAAGAGGGGAACCTCTCCATGACCCTTGGGCATATGCAGCAACAGCAGATCAAGGAGCTGTGCACTAGCTATGTGCCGACATTCTCAGCCACCCCAGGACTGACTGAATGGACATACCACTCCATTGACACAGGTAATGCTCACCCAATTAAAGTCCAACCTTACCGGGTGTCTCCTCAAACTCCTAAAACTGCTATAGAATAGGAGATCCAGGATATGCTACAGATGGGTGTAATCCTCCCCTCTGGCAGTGCATGGGCATCTCCAGTGGTTCTAGTTCCCAAACCAGATGGGGAGATACGTTTTTGCGTGGACTACCATAAGCTAAATGCTGTAACTCGCCCAGACAACTATCCAATGCCATGCACAGAAGAACTATTGGAGAAACTGGGATGGGCCCAGTTCATCTCTACCTTGGACTTAACCAAGGGGTACTGGCAGGTACCACTAGATGAATCCGCCAAGGAAAGGTCAGCCTTCAGCACACGTTAGGCTGTATGAATTTAATGTACTCCCTTTCGGGCTGCGGAATGCACCCACCACCTTCTAAAGACTTGTAGATGGTCTCCCAGCGGGATTAGGAGAATATGCAGTCGCCTACCTTGACGATGTGGCCATATTTTCAGATTCCTGGGCAGAACACCTGGAACATCTACAAAAAGTCTTTGAGCGAATAAGGGAGGCAGGACTAACTGTTAAGGCTAAGAAGTGTCAAATAGGCCTAAACAGAGTGACTTACCTTGGACACCAGGTGGGTCAAGGAAATATCAACCCCCTACAGGCCAAAGTGGATGCTATCCAAAAGTGGCCTGTCCCAAAGTCAAAGAAACAGGTCCAATCCTTCTTAGGCTTGGCCTGATATTACAGGCGATTTGTACCACAATACAGCCAAATCGCCACCCCACTGACAGACCTAACCAAGAAGAAACAGCCAAATGCCGTTCAGTGGACCGAAGAGTGTCAGAAGGCCTTTAACCAGCTTAAAGCGACACTCATGCCTGACCCTGTACTAAGGGTCCCAGACTTTGACAAACCGTTCCTAGTAACCACAGATGCGTCCGAGCGTGGTGTGGGAGCAGGTTTAATGCACGAAGGACCAGATCAAGAATTCCACCCTGTAGTGTTTCTCAGCAAGAGGCTGTCTGAGAGGGAAAGCAACTGGTCAGTCAGTGAAAAAGAATGTTACGCCATTGTCTACGCTCTGGAAAAGCTACACTCATATGTTTGGGGACGGCGTTTCCACCTGCAAACCAACCACGCTGCGCTACGGTGGCTTCATACCGCCACAGGAAATAACAAAAAACTTATTCGGTGGAGTTTAGCTCTCCAAGATTTTGATTTCGACATCCAGCACATCTCAGGAGCTTCTAACAAAGTGGCTGATGCACTCTCCCATGAAAGTTTCCCAGAATCAACTGGTTAAAATCGTCCTTGAGATGTGAAAAATATTGTTAGTCTTTATATACCTGGTAGTATACTTAGAGGTGCATGTGTCTTATTAACTCCGTTTTCTCCTAGAGCTCCAGGAAGAAATCACAGCCAGCGTTTCACCCTAGCTGTGATTTGGGGGACGTGTCATAAATATAAAGGGAAGGGTAAACACCTTTTAATCCCTCCTGGCCAGAGGAAAAACCCTTTCACCTGTAAAGGGTTAAGAAGCTAAGATAACCTCGCTGGCACCTGACCAAAATGACCAATGAGGAGACAAGATACTTTCAAAGCTGGAGGGGGGGGAAACAAAGGGTCTCTCTCTCTGTCTGTGTGATGCTTTTGCCAGGACCAGAGCAGGAATGCAGGTCAGAACTCCTGTAAAAAGTTAGTAAGTAATCTAGTTAGATATGCATGAGATTCTGTTTTGTTCAAATGGCTGATAAAATAAGTTGTGCTGAATGGAATGTAGATTCCTGTTTTTGTGTCTTTTTGTAGCTTAAGGTTTTGCCTAGAGGGATTCTCTGTGTTTTGAATCTGATTACCCTGTAAGGTATTTACCATCCTGATTTTACAGAGGTGATTCTTTTACCTTTTCTTTAATTAAAATTCTTCTTTTAAGAACCTGATTGATTTTTCATTGTTCTTAAGATCCAAGGGTTTGGGTCTGTATTCACCTATGCAAATTGGTGAGGATTTTTATCAAGCCTTTCCCAGGAAAGTGGGTGTAGGGCTTGGGGGATTTTGTGGGGAAAGATGTTTCCAAGCGGGCTCTTTCCCTGTTATATTTGTTAGACGCTTGGTGGTGGCAGCAATAAAGTCCAGGGGCAAAACGTAAAATAGTTTGTACCTTGGGGAAGTTTTAACCTAATCTGGTAAAAATAAGCTTAGCGGGGTTTTCATGCAGGTCCCCACATCTGTACCCTAGAGTTCAGAGTGGGGAAGGAACCTTGACACCACGTTATCAACAACCTTCTTGAGTTGTGGACAGGACACAGCATTCCAGTTAGCTGTTGCATCAGTGCCAAATACAGAAGTAATATAACCTCCCTATTCGTCCTCAGTATTCCCATGTAAACATCCCAGGATCGCATTAGCTCTTTTGGCATCACACTGGGAGCTCATGTTCAGCTGATTATCCACCATGACCCCCCGTCTTTTTTTCGGATTCAGTGCTTCCTGGGATAGAGTCCCCCCCCTTGTAAATATGGGCTGCATTCTTTGTTCCTAGATGTATGAACTTACATTTGGCTGTATTGAAATGTACTCCAGGATAACTCTGAAACCCCTGGCTAAAATGACTCTGGCAAGGTGGACCACGCTTATTAGCCTGGGTAATTGGACAGCTGGTCTAAGAGAAGGCAGCAAAATAAACCTGCAGGCAGCAAGTCCTTCCATTGCTTGGTTTATGTACCTTTTCACACTCTGAGAGCTCCTTATTTTAAACCTTCAGGCATGTTGTGGAGCTTGGTCTCACTTGTCACAGGGGCCTTGGGCATGTTTGAACAAATTTGGATAAGAAATAAAGTTAGGAATGTTTGAAGATCTCCCTCTGCCCATGGTGAAGCTTTCCTTTCTTTCTGGCATGGAGCATCATGAGCCTTGTTCTCTAAAAGTAGGACAGTTAGGATGGCTATGTCAAGAGAATAGGACACCTGGCCTCCTACCTTAGGAAAGGCCAAAAGTCAATTGACTCATTGAAAATTAGGTCACCTGGTCACTTCATACACAAGGTCATGTGCCACTTCTCTACCAATGGGTAGCTGATCAGTACTTCTTCTGCCTACTGAAGAGTACATCTACTGTGAGAAGGCACTAGGTCAGGAGATCCGTCTTCTCTTGCCAGATCTGCCATAGACTCTCAGATCTTGAACAAGCCATTTTGGCTCTGGATTTTCTAAACTGTGCATGCATATGTTTGCAAAATAACAGACCTAATTCGTGTGCCCAAAGACCGTACTTAGACTGCATGCACAACTATGTATTTGTCTGCACAAATAGCCCATTATGCACACGAACAAGGTCAGCTCCCAGACTGCTGCGCTGGGCAGCACAGCATGGGGAGGAGGTGACCAGCCCTCTGTGGAGAAAGAAGTGGTTCGGGACTATTTAGAAAAGCTGGACGTGCACAAGTCCATGGGGCCGGATGCGCTGCGTCCGAGAGTGCTAAAGGAGTTGGCGGATGTGTTGCAGAGCCATTGGCCATTATCTTTGAAAACTCGTGGCGAACGGGGGAAGTCCCGGATGACTGGAAAAAGGCTAATGTAGTGCCAATCTTTAAAAAAGGGAAGGAGGAGGATCCTGGGAACTACAGGCCAGTCAGCCTCACCTCAGTCCCTGGAAAAATCATGGAGCAGGTCCTCAAGGAATCAATCCTGAAGCACTTACATGAGAGGAAAGTGATCAGGAACAGTCAGCATGGATTCACCAAGGGAAGGTCGTGCCTGACTAATCTAATCGCCTTCTATGATGAGATTACTGGTTCTGTGGATGAAGGGAAAGCAGTGGATGTATTGTTTCTTGACTTTAGCAAAGCTTTTGACACAGTCTCCCACAGTATTCTTGTCAGCAAGTTAAAGAAGTATGGGCTGGATGAATGCATTATAAGGTGGGTAGAAAGTTGGCTAGATTGTCAGGCTCAACGGGTAGTGATCAATGGCTCCATGTCTAGATGGCAGCCGGTATCAAGTGGAGTGCCCCAAGGGTCGGTCCTGGGGGCGGTTTTGTTCAATATCTTCATAAATGATCTGGAGGATTGTGTGGATTGCACTCTCAGCAAATTTGCGGATGATACTAAACTAGGAGGAGTGGTAGATATGGTGGCAGGTAGGGATAGGATACAGAGAGACCTAGACAAATTGGAGGATTGGGCCAAAAGAAATCTGATGAGGTTCAACAAGGATAAATGCAGGGTCCTGCACTTAGGACGGAAGAATCCAATGCACCGCTACAGACTAGGGACCGAATGGCTAGGCAGCAGTTCTGCGGAAAAGACCTAGGGGTGACAGTGGACAAGAAGCTGGATATGAGTCAACAGTATGCCCTTGTTGCCAAGAAGGCCAATGGCATTTTGGGATGTATAAGTAGGGGCATAGCCAGCAGATTGAGGGACGTGATCGTTCCCCTCTATTCGACATTGATGAGGCCTCATCTGGAGTACTGTGTCCAGTTTTGGGCCCCACACTACAAGAAGGATGTGGAAAAATTGGAAAGAGTCCAGCGAAGGACAACAAAAATGATTAGGGGTCTGGAACACATGACTTATGAGGAGAGGCTGAGGGAACTGGGATTGTTTAGTCTGCAGAAGAGAAGAATGAGGGGGGATTTGATAGCTGCTTTCAACTACCTGAGAGGTGGTTCCAAAGAGGATGGTTCTAGACTATTCTCAGTGGTAGAAGATGACAGGACAAGGAGTAATGGTCTCAAGTTGCAGTGGGGGAGGTTTAGGCTGGATATTAGGAAAAACTTTTTCACTAAGAGGGTGGTGAAACACTGGAATGCGTTACCTAGGGAGGTGGTAGAATCTCCTTCCTTAGAAGTTTTTAAGGTCAGGCTTGACAAAGCCCTGGCTGGGATGATATAATTGGGGATTGGTCCTGCTTTGAGCAGGGGGTTGGACTTGATGACCTCCTGAGGTCCCTTCCAACCCTGATATTCTATGATTCTATGATATAACTGGCCATTGGGATGCACAAATACTATATTTGCATGTGTAGTCATAGTAACAGCATGTGCCATTTAGGCATGCGTATAGTTTAGAAAATCAAGCACTTCATTTGACCAGTCCTTAATTGCTAGCTGTACAAAGTGGCCGTAATGTTACCTGCTTACCTCACAGGAGGCTGGTGAGGTTTAATTAACGAATGGTCATAGATTTCAGAGTAACAGCCGTGTTAGTCTGTATCCGCAAAAAGAAAAGGAGGACTTGTGGCACCTTAGAGACTAACCAATTTATTTGAGCATGAGCTTTCGTGAGCTACAGCTCACTTCATCGGATGCATAACAGAGTGGTTTGATATCCTCCCATGGAAGGTGCTTGAGTTGGACAAAATAGTACTGATAGCACAAAGCTTACTAAGTCCCGAGCCCCTGGCCCAGCCTTGTTGGAGTGTGTTTGCTAATCCATGTGTAATCAGCATGTAGATGGGAGACGGGTTGGGTTGAGGACATGTAACACATAACGTCAAAGCACTTTCTGGACATGAGAGAACTCTTATCTGTCCTGGGGAGGCAGTATCTCTGCACACAGTCACTGGGGGTGTGCAGTCTTCCTTTGGGGATGGAAAGGGTGTCTGGTAGTGTGAGAGCGAGGTAAGGGTGTCTAAGGACAGACACAGTGCCGCTCCTCAAAATAGAAAACATTTCTATTGCTCTCCTCCCTCCCACATCTCTGTCTGTCAGCTCTTCTGAATGAAAGCTCGGCTTTCTTTGTTTTCCTGATTTCCATTTTGTATCCTAAAATATTCACTCCAAGTTCCGCTTGATAGACGTGCCTAATCTAATCTCCACGTCTGCTTTCTAATTTTCCCAGTCAGGATAAAACAAATCGGCTGGCATTAATTGCCTGCACAGCGGCCCGAAGCTTTGAGCTGTGATTTACGAGCTCAGAGTAGGCGCTCTGCAACACATTTTTCTTAATTTATTTTTAATGAGTCTCTCAATTAATTTTCTTGGAAACATCTTAATGATGTTGGAGGCGGGTGTTAATGAGGTCTACACCAGCTCCTCATTTTGCATATTTTAAAGCGCTGAATGGCATCACAAGCGCGCACTCTTAGTTTTAAGAAGGGAAAATGCTTATGGTTGGATGCAGAATTCTTTCTACTTTAGTGCCTCTGTCTTTGCTTGGCCTGTCAGACTTTACAGGCCTGTTGGTGGGTCATCGAGCAAACCCCAGTCTCCCTGACACACCCACCCATGCTTTCTGACTCCACGAGGTGCAGTGAGAACGCACAATCTGCCACGGTGCCAAGGCTGCATGCCAGGGCCATTTACCCAGAATGCAGATCAGAGTGGAGAGATGGGAACGGTGCATGGGCTACTGTAGGAGACACTCATGGGCAGCACAGGGGCCATGTAAATGAGCTCCCACTTCAGCTCCTGGAAACCCTGGCTGGTTAACCCCTCTTTGTGAGTTAAGCAGCATACACAGGCCACCAGTGTCCCTTCACCAAGCGTCTTTATTATCGTTCATCTTCCAAGTACATCCCCACATAGCAGCAGTTTTGTGGAGCCCACTTCCTGCTCCCTGGCTCAGCCTTTTGTTCTGTTTGCTGAGCTATCCAGCCGGTGAGCTGATCACCTCATCAGGCTCTCTGCAAGAGCACGTGATCCCTTCTACTCTTCCAGACCCAAACAAACCGAGTTCCTCCCACTCCAGCTGCACCCAGTGACCAGGATGCTGGCTTCCAAAGGGGTCATTCTTTAGACATTCTCAGCACCTCATCACAGACCATTTGTTACCTGCTGGGCTGTTTCTACAGCAGACCAACAAAGAGAAAACTATCGGCATGTAGAAAAGTGGGAGAGTCGGTGTAACATGGTGACTCCCTGCCACGCAGAGTCAGCCTGGAGTGATGCTTTTCTGAGGCTATTTGAGCTTCTGGACATCATGACTGCTGAGTGGAAGACTGGGCTACTCACTCCTCTCTGGTCTGTGCAAATGGTCACCAGACATTGCAGCTCATTCCTGGCCTTTGGTGCCTTTGGACAGAACTCACTTGGGCACGACTGACTGTGCGAGCTTCTGGGTCTGGCATGAAGGAGCAGAGCCCCTCCACTTAAGAGGTAGCATGGGGGAGCAGTCCCTGCTCTAGCCCTGCAGCCGGTGGAAAATATGGAGCTCACAGAGACTTGAGCACTGCAGAGTTTGCAGAACATCAGCTGCTTCCTTTGGGTGGTTTAATGTTCTTTTCAGTTCTCAGCACTGTCATGTCCTGAGATGTGGAAGCTTCCTTCCTGCATATGGCC
Source organism: Natator depressus (assembly GCF_965152275.1). Taxonomy (NCBI): domain Eukaryota; kingdom Metazoa; phylum Chordata; order Testudines; family Cheloniidae; genus Natator; species Natator depressus. The sequence goes on from NC_134245.1 coordinate 42,862,096, forward strand.
TGTCCCGTGGTTACTCGGCAGTCAAGCTATCTCTGGCTTCTCCAGGCTAGTTTAGTCCTGCGTTTTCCCTGAGGGGAAGGTTCTACACACTGTGAAATGGAGCTGGATTTTAGACTGGGATCCCTATGCTTATGTACATTGATGGATCGGTGTTTAGATTTGCATTGCAGCCATATTTACTCTCCCCTCTGCTCACACCATCAACCACACCACCAGAACCTCATCCCACAGCACCCCTTTTCACTCACACATATACACCATCCATCTCCATCAGGGAAGGTTCTCTTTCTCATTGCATGCATTGTATTTACAGGCTTGTCTACATGGAGACTTAGAGTGCAGCAAACTAGTGTGAATCTACAACACGCTAATGTACTGCACACTAAGGTCTTCTTCGAGCAGTGTCCCTATGGGTGCCCCACTGCAGCTTGTCTGCATCCCTGCACTGCTGATCGCAGAGCTTAGGTAGCCGTGTCCGTTGGGCCTGCCCTTGCGCTATCTCTCCTCATGCTGTGCCACGAGGCTAGTCAGCACATGCGGGCTAGCGCCCCCCGGTTTCTTTTCAGACGCCCCAGCTACAGACGGAGCCATTAGCCGTCCATTAAGACTATCACTTTTCGTTACATACCGATCGTTAGTTAGTCTCCTCGTCATAGGTGGCGTGTGACTCTTGCGTCTGGGGAGGCTGGACGTGAGCACTGGAAGCTCCCGAGAAGTGGGGGGAGTACCCTCACCCAGACTGTGGCCCTGCCCCCTGCTTGGCCTCTTCCTCCAAGGCCCCCACCTTGCTCCTTCCCCCCCCCACCGAAACCCCCCGTCCACTCCTCCCGTCCCCTGAGGCCCCCTCACCCACCACTCGCTCCTCTCGGACCCCTCCCCCCGCTTGCTCCTTTCTGCCTTAAGGGTGAGCAATGGGGGGGCCCATGGGGGAAGAGACGACACAGGGGCAAGAAGAGGTGGAGCAAGGGCAGGGCTTTGGGAGAAGAGGCCAAGCTGGGCCTCAGGGCGGAGCACAAGCGGGGCCATGGTTCAGGCGTTGGTGGCCCCCCTACTTCTCAGGAGCTCCCAGTGGCAGTGCTCCAAAAGCAGCAGGAGGTGCACCACATCCGGCATTTCATGCCCTGTTTGGGGAGGCTCAGCCTCCCCGAGCCTCTTACACCCACCGCCCCCGCTTCTCGTTCTGGTTCTAGGTTTTTTTCTCCTTTCTTATTTTACCCTTAAAAATAAAAAAATAACTTTCTTTTCTTTCCTGCTCTTTTTCCCCCTGTCGGGGACCCTTCCCCACAAAAGGGTATACCTGGGTCACTGGGCTTCAAAAAGTGCCTTGTAAAGAGGTAGTCCCAGTTGCGGGAAAGCACTCTCCATGCAGTCCCTGCTTCAGAGAGGCCACATCCAGCAGAAGCTCTCACATCCACTGAGAGCTCTGCCAGAAGATCATCTTAATAGAGGCAGCTCTCCATCCTGAATCACCTGTCAGACGTGAGTCTTCCCCACAGCCCTTTACATCAAAGAAACAAGCTCTCATAAATCATCTGAGAAGAGAATGGGAAGTCCCCACCATGAGCCCCGAGATAGCCATAAATGATCTCCATCTTGCTCGGTACCTTCAGCACCAAGACGTGACATACTGACAGTAACCGGTACTGCTGATAGGCCCACTGACCCACACAGCACGGCACTGTCATTGGCACCGAAAGACAGGAGTAAGCACTCCTCTAAAAAGATGCTCATGGTACATGAGTCTGTATCGGTACCACCAGCAATGGCTCACCCAGCACCGAAATGACCAGTGCACTCAAGATCCCCATTCCCCCCCCCGGCGGCACCCCTAACGCTGGGTCAGTTGGTATCAGTGGAATCCCACCATTCCAGGGATTTCCACATGTTGGACACACCATAGTCCCGCCTCTCGGTACCAAGACCTTTACTGAGCACAAGAAGTATCCCCGCTGCCATGACATGCCCCTCCACTCTCTGGCGAGGGCTCAGACAGTGAGCCAGAGGAGGTAGTGTTCCAGTACTCCTCCCAACCCCCATATGGTGCTCACTACCAACAAAGCCCAAGGATATACCCATAGATGGCCCCAACAGTACCATCTTGGTATGGCTATCCATTGGCACCACCACCAGGCTCTATGCCACCCCCCATGGCCATATTGGGACCCTTGGGCGGCACATCACCAGCATGCCTCTCAGGCTTCAAGCCTCACCCGAGAACCATTGAGATGCACTCCCTTGGCTGCAGCATCCAGGGTTTTAGAACTTCCACAAGACCTAGAGGAATAGGTGAAGTGAAGAAAGGCCAGTGCCAAGGAAGAAGTGACACTGAGGACCGTATCCTCCTCTTTTCTGGACAAAGCCATCTTTGGTAGTCGACTTTTGCCTCTTCCAGGAGCTGGCAAAGAGAGTGTCAGACACCCACCAGATACCACTGGAGGAAGTCAAGGACACCTACCATTAACACCTTGACATCCCCCACTCTTCTTCCTCAAAGATTGCCCTCCCTATCAACAAGACCATTTTGGACTCAGCAAAAACTATGTGGCTAACCCTGTCAGTGGCGCCTTCCTACAAGCAGGTGAACAAAAAATACTATGTCCCTGCCAAGGAATCTGAATTCCTGTCTCCCACCTGCCACCCAGCTCCATCGTGGTGGATGCCGTTAACTCCCATGGCCAACAACACCTGTCAAGGTATTGGAAGCACTTAGACCTTTTCAGTAGAAAAGGGTACTCTTTGGCAACTCTCCAATTTTGTATCACCAACTTCCAGACCCTCACGGTGAAATATGATTATATAAATTACTCCAAACTGAATGACTTTATTGAAAAGATGCCAGAATCACATTGTGACCAATTTACGGCCATTATCCAGGAGGGCCAATTAGTGGCAAAGACATCTCTACAATCTGCCCATGACGCGGCTGACATGTCAGCTAGATCCATCTTCACAGCTGTGGTGATGCGACGAGCATCGTGGCTCCATCAGTTGGGCTTCCCGAAAGAGGTTCAGTCCACCACTGAGGATCTTCCTTTTGAGGGCACAAAGCTTTTAGCTGAAAAGACTGATTTCTCCCTTCATACCCTGAAGGACTCCAGGGCTACTTTCCGGTCACTGGATATCTATACACGGGTACAAAAGAGACGATTTAGTCCCTAGTCCCCACATAGACCACACACATCTCAGTATCAGCCTGAATGCCATTCCAAGAGGAATGAAAGAAAGGGAAATTCCCTAAGCACAAACCACCTGGCCCACAATCTTCTTTTTCCAGACCTCTACTTCCAAGCGCCAATTTTGACGTGAGGGTTGGGGCGCCATTAGACCACTCCCGCCAGTTGACACAGCCAACCAAAGTTTTACACCCATTTGGCCACCAATTGGCAGTGTTCTGCAGTGCCTGGGAATGCATAACATCGGACCAATGGGTCCTAGAGATAGTTCAAGCCGGGTATTCCATCGATTTTTCTCTCCCTGTTCCTCCACAACACCCTTCTCATCCCTCTTCAGGAACCCTTCTCACAAGAGTTTACTGCAATAAAGACAGGTTTCGGCGTGGTAGCCATGTTAGTCTGTATCAGCAAAAACAACGAGGAGGACTTGTGGCACCTTAGAGACTAAGACATTTATTTGGGCATAAGCTTTCATGGGCTAAAACCCACTTCATCAGATTCATGGAGTGGAAAAAAACAGTAGACAGATATATATACACAGTACATGAAAAGATGGGAGTTGCCTTACCAAGTGGGAGGTCAGTGCTAACGAGACAATTCAATTAAAGTGGAAATGGGCTATTCTCAACAGTAGAATACCAAGGGAGGAAAAATCACTTTTGTAGTGGTAATGAGGCCAATGTAAACAGGGTGGCCCATTTCAAACAATTGACAAGAAGGTGTGAGTAACAGTAGGGGGAAATTAGTACAGGGAATTTAGTTTTTGTAGTGACCCATCCACTCCTAGTCTTTATTCAGGCCTAATTTGATGGTGTCCAGTTTGCAAATTAATTCCAGTTCTGCATTTTCTCGTTCTAGTCTGGTTTTGAAGTTTTTTTGTTAAAGAATTGCCACTTTTAAGTCTGTTATTGAGTGTCCAGGGAGATTGAAGTGTTCTCCGACTGGTTTTTGAATGTTATAATTCTTGACATCTGATTTGTGTCCATTTATTCTTTTGCATAGAGACTGTCCGGTTTGGTCAATGTACATGGCAAAGGGGCATTGCTGGCACATGATATCACATTGGTAGATGTGCAGGTGAACGAGCCCCTGATGATGTGGCTGATGTGATTAGGTCCTATGATGGTGTCCCTTGAATAGATATGCGGACAGAGTTGGCAACAAGGTTTGTTGCAGGGATAGGTTCCTGGATTAGTGTTTTTGTTGTGTAGTTAGTTGCTGGTGAGTATTTGCTTCAGGTTGGGGGGTTGTCTGTAAGCGAGGACTGGCCTGTCTCCCAAGATCTGTGAGAGTGAGGGATCGTCCTTCAGGATAGGTTGTAGATCCTTGATGATGCATTGGAGAGGTTTTAGTTGGGGGCTGAAGGTGATGGCTAGTGGCGTTCTGTAACTTTCTTTGTTGGGCCTGTCCTGTAGTAGGAGACTTCTGGATACTCTTCTGGCTCTGTCAATCTGACTTAGAACAACACTTCCTCAGCTCTCATCCCCTAACGCCCCTACTCTACTTGCCCTACATTGATGACATCTTCATCATCTGGACCCATGGGAGAGACCCTTGAGGAATTCCATCAGGATTTCAACAATTTCCACCTTACCATCAACCTCAGCTTGGACCAGTCCACATAAGAGATCCACTTCTTGGACACCACAGTGCAAATAAGCGATGGTCATATAAACACCAGCCTATACCAGAAATCTACTCACTGCTATACTTACCTGCACACCTCCAGCTTTCATCCAGACCACATCACATGATTCATTGTCTACAGCCAAGCTCTAAGATACAACTGCATTTGCTCCAATCCCTCAGACAGAGTCAAACACCTACAGGATCTCTATGAAGCATTCTTAAAACCACAAAACCCACCTGGTGAAGTGAAGAAACAGATTGACAGAGCCAGAAGGGTACCCTGAAGTCCTACTACAGGACAGGCCCAACAAAGAAAGTAACAGAACGCCACTAGCCGTCACCTTCAGCCCCCAACTAAAACCTCTCCAGTGCATCAGCCCTAGCACAGGTGAGTGCCAGCCAGTAGTCTCCATTGTCCGTTGCCCAGCACTGGTGTCCCCCCAGGGCCCCATACCTCCCACTTCCACTGCCCTTTCTCCCCTCTCCCAGCACAGGGTGGGGTTCTCCAATGCCACCTCCAGGCCAGGCCCAGCCCTTATTACCCCCCTGCCTCAGGCTTCTCCTTGCCTTTCAGCTCTCCAGCCTTGGGGTCCCCCTCCCCGCAGTACCAGGACCTGGGGTCCCACAACTCTGCTCTCTCCACCACCCACCAGTACTGGGGTCTTCCATCCATCTGCTTTTCCACCTCCCATCCCTCTCCCAGCCCCCAGAGAACACTGATCTTAGAGCCCCTCCTCCATGCTGGAGGGCACTGGGGCCCCCCAGCACCAGGGCACATATAGGCCCTCCAAGAGCCACCCAGTTCCTGAGACATGGGCTCTCAGTGTTGCAAATGTGTAATCACATTTTTTTTAAAATCCACTGATGCTAGCAAGACCATATGCACCCAGGAAGTGAGTTTGCTGCAAGGAAGTCCAGGAAGGTGGATTTCAGAATGTAAGTGGCGTGACACTGATCACGGTCGGTGAGGTTTTTTTTAATTATATGAACTTCATTATAATTATAAAAAATGAACTACAATATAATATAACATTCATAGAATCATAGAATATCAGGGTTGGAAGGGACCTCAGGAGGTCATCTAGTCCAACCCCCTGCTCAAAGCAGGACCAATCCCCAATTAAATCATTATAATAATGATTATAAAACATCATTATAAAACATTATAATTATACAGCTGGGCGCTATTGATATTCTGCCTGTGGCCAGGAGCTGCCCTTGAAGTTCAGTGTAACCAGATTTCACGTGTATAAAAAATATTAAGGGGGGCCCCATACAGGCTGATTTGCCCTGGGCCGCGCACCTCCCTAGGGATGGCCCTGTCGCCTCTGATGCCATCTTCAGCTCCACAGGGCTGTCACCTGTGACTGAGCCTACTCCGAAGCCCCAGCCCTCCAGAAGAGGGACTACTCAGGAGCCCCCTACGGTGGAACACCAAAGGACACTACTCGAAGTAGAAGAAGTTACTCACCTGGTGCAGTAAGGATGGTTCTTTGGTTCTTCAAGCCGTGTGTCCCTATGGGTACTCCACAACCCGCCCTCCTCCCCTCTACTTCCGAGTTCTTGTCAATCACTCTGTGGTAGAGAAGGAACTGGGGGGCGTTAGCCCGCACACGCCAACTAGCCTCGTGGCACTGCATGAGGAGAGACAGTGCATGGGCAGGCCCAATGGACACTGCTCCCCAAGTTCTCTGATCACCAGTGCAGGGACGCAGACACACCTCCATAAGGACACGTATCTCGAAGAACCATCATTACTGCATAAGGTGAGTAATTTCTTCTTGCCATGTGGACCCTGCAAACACCCGCTAAAATTTCTGTAGTGTGCTTTAACCTACTACTGTTTGAAACAGCAGTATGTCAAAACTCACGACAGAACTTTTAGTGTGTGGTAGAGGGGTGCACACAGCCAGTTAGTGTGTGGCACACTAGTGCACTGTAGATTTACACTTTGTTTGCTGCAAACTAAGTCTTCATGTAGACAGGCCCCTAGGAAAGTCGGACACACCTGTATGAAACTGAGAAAGAATGTTCCACAGAGCTAGATCCCTAAGCAGCCAGCTCAGAGGCTAGTACATTTCACTCTGGCCTAGCGACTCTTCAGCATAGCTGTCTCCAGAGTAATTAGAATCATAGACTTTAAGGTCAGAAGGGACCATTATGATCGTCTAGTCTGACCACCTGCACAATGCAGGCTACAGAATCTCACCCACCCACTCCTGTAACAAACCCCTAACCTAGTCTGAGCTATTGAAGTCCTCAAATCGTGGTTTAATGACTTCAAAGTGCAGAGAATCCTCCAGCAAGTGACCTGTGTCCCACACTGCAGAGGAAGGCAAAAAACCCCCAGGGCCTCTGCCAATCTGCCCTGGAGGAAAATTCCTTCCCGACTCCAAATATGGCGATCAGCTAAACCCTGAGCATGTGGGCAAGACTCACCAGCCAGACACCTGGGAAAGAATTCTCTGTAGTAACTCAGATCCCACCCCATCTAACATCCCATCACAGGCCATCGGGCATATCTACCGCTAATAGTTGAAGATCAATTAATTGCCAAAATTAGGCTATCCCATCATATCATCCCTTCCATAAACTTATCAAGCTTAGTCTTTAGCCCCCACTGCTTCCCTTGGAATACTGTTCCAGAACTTCAGTCCTCTGATGGTTAGAAACCTTCATCTAATTTCAAGTCTAAACTTCCTGATGGCCAGTTTATATCCATTTGTTCTTGTGTCCACATTGGTACTGAGCTTAAATAATTCTTCTCCCTCCATGGTATTTATCCCTCTGATATATTTATAGAGAGCAATCATATCTCCTCTCAGCCTTCTTCTGGTTAGGCTAAACAAGCCAAGCTCTTTGAGTCTCCTTTCATAAGACAGGTTTTCCATTCCTCGGATCATCCTAGTAGCCCTTCTCTGTACCTGTTCCAGTTTGAATTCATCCTTCTTAAACATGGGAGACCAGAACTGCACACAGTATTCCAGGTGAGGTCTCACCAGTGCCTTGTATAACGGTACTAAAACCTCCTTATCTCTACTGGAAATACCTCTCCTGATGCATCCCAAGACCGCATTAGCTTTTTTCACGGCCATATCACATTGGCGGCTCATAGTCATCCTATGATCAACCAATACTCCAAGGTCCTTCTCCTCCTCTGTTACTTCTAATTGATGCATCCCCAGCTTATAACAAAAATTCTTGTTATTAATCCCTAAATGCATGACCTTGCACTTCTCACTATTAAATTTCATCCTATTACTATTACTCCAGTTTACAAGGTCATCCAGATCTTCCTGTATGATGTCCCAGTCCTTCTCTGTATTGGCAATACTTCCCAGCTTTGTGTCATCTGCAAACTTTATTAGCACATTCCTGCTTTTTGTGCCAAGGTCAGTAATAAAAAGATGAAATAAGATTGGTCCCCAAACCAATCCCTGAGGAGCTCCACTAGTAACCTCCTTCCAGCCTGACAGTTCACCTTTTAGTGTGACCCGTTGTAGTCTCCCCTTTAACCAGTTCCTTATCCACCTTTCAATTTTCATATTGATTCCCATCTTTTCCAATTTAGCTAATAATTCCCCATGTGGAACCGTATCAAATGCCTTACTGAAATCGAGGTAAATTAGATCCACTGCGTTTCCTTTGTCTAAAAAAATCTGTTACCTTCTCAAAGAAGAAGATCAGGTTGGTTTGACTCGCTCTACCTTTTGTAAAACCATGTTGTATTTTGTCCCAATTACCATTGACCTCAATGTCCTTAACTACTTTCTCCTTCAAAATTTTTTCCAAGACCTTGCATACTACAGATGTCAGACTAACAGACCTGTAGTTACCCGGATCACTTTTTTTTCCCTTTCTTAAAAATAGGAACTATGTTACTAATTCTCCAGTCATTCGGTACAACCCCAGAGTTTACAGATTAATTAAAAATGTTTGCTAATGGGCTTGCAATTTCATGTGCCAGTTCCTTTAATATTCTTGGATGAAAATTATCTGGGCCCTCCGATTTAGTCCCATTAAACTGTTCAAGTTTGGCTTCTACCTCGGATGTAGTAATATCTACCTCCATATCCTCATTCCCATTTGTCATGCTACCATTATCCCTAAGCTCCTCATTAAAAACTGAGGCAAAATATTTGTTTAGATATTGGGCCATGCCTAGATTATCCTTAACCTCCACTCCATCCTCAGTGTTTAGCGGTCCCACTTCTTCTTTCTTTGTTTTCTTCTTATTTATATGGCTATCAAACCTTTTACTTTTGGTTTTAATTCCCTTTGCAAGGTCCAACTCTACCTGACTTTTAGCCTTTCTCACTTTATCCCTACGTGTTCTGATCTCAATAAGGTAGCTTTCCTTGCTGATCCCTCCCATCTTCCACTACTCATAAGCTTTCTGCTTTTTCTTAAGCACTTCTCTGAGATGCTTGCTCGTCCAGCTTGGTCTACAACTCCTGACTATGAATTTTTTTCCCTTTCTTGGGATGCAGGCTTCCGACAGCTTCTGCAGCTGTGATTTAAAGTAATCCCAGGCCTCCTCTGCCTTTAGATCCACAAGTTCTTCAGTCCAATACACTTCCCTAACTAATTTCCTTCATTTTTTTAAGTTAGCCATTTTGAAATCAAAAATAATAAACACTGATGCAGAAGAGAACATCAGTTGCAGCTGAGAGTAAGGATAGGTATCAAATGACTAGGATGCGAGTGACTATGTAAGTGAGATGACGTAATGTGGCATGGGAGTAACTGTGCTAATGTCTGAGCATACCCAGTATCAGCTTGGTGTTTCCAGAGACCTGAACAGACACCATCTGACCTGAGCCCTTCTGCAGTTGATAAGAGAGTACCAACTTTTTGCTGTTCTCAGGCCACGCAGCTAATAAGCACACAGTGACTTAGAGATCCCAGACTCCATGGGCACTCTCTGCTGAGAACTAACTCTGGGTTCACTCACTGCTCATAGAATCATGGGACTGGAAGGGACCTCAAGAGGTTATCCAGTCCAGTCCCCTGCACTCATGGCAGGATTAAGTATTATCTAGACCATCCCTGACAGGTGTTTATCTAACCAGCTCTTAAAAATCTCCAATGATGGAGATTCCACAACTTCCCTAGGCAATTTATTGCAGTGCTTAACCACCCTGACAGAAAGTTTTTCCTAATGTCCAATCTAAACCGCCCTTGCTGCAATTTACACCCATTGCTTCTTGTCCTATCCTCAGAGGTTAACAAGAACAATTTTTCTCTCTCCTCCTTGTAACAACCCTTTATGTACTTGAAAACTGTTCTCATGTTCCCCCTCAGTCTTCTCTTCTCCAGACTAAACAAACCCAATTTTTATAATATACCCTCATAGGTCATGTTTTCTAGACCTTTCATCTTTTTGTTGCTCTCCTCTTGAGTTTCTCCAATTTGTCCCCATCTTTCCTGAAATGTGGCGCCCAGAACGGGACACAATACTCCAGTTGAAGCCTAATCAGCACAGAGTAGAGCAGAAAAATTACTTCTCGTGTCTTGCTTACAACACTCCTGCTAATACATCCCAGAATGATGTTTGTTTTTTTTGCAACAGTGTTACACTATTGACTCAGATTTAGCTTGTGATCCACTATGACCCCCCAGATCCATTTCCACAGTTCTCCTTCCTAGGCAGTCATTTCCCATTTTGTATGTGTGCAACTGATAGTTCCTTCCTACTTTGCATTTGTCCTTACTGAACTTCATCCTATTTACTTCAGACTATTTCTCCAGTTTTTCCAGATAGTTCTGGATTTTAATCCTATCCTCCAAAGCACTTGCAACCCCCTCCCAGCTTGGTATCGTCCGAAAACTTTATAAGTGTACTCTCTATGCCATTATCTAAATCATTGATGAAGATACTGAACAGAACCAGACCCAGGACCAATCCCAGAGGGACCACACTCGATATGCCCTGGCAGCTTGACTGTGAACCACGGATAACTACTCTCTGGGAACAGTTTTCCAAGCATTTTTGCACCCACCTTATAGTAGCTCCATCTAGGTTGCATTTCCCTAGTTTGTTTATGAGAAGGTCATGTGAGACAGTACCAAAAGCTTTACTAAAGTCAAGATATACCACTTCTACTGCTTTCCCCCATCCACAAGGATTGTTACCCCGTCAAAGAAAGCTATTAGGTTGGTCTGACATAATTTGTTTTTGACAAATCCATGCTGTCTTCTAGAAGTCTGTAAATTTATTGCTTTATTATTTGCTCCATTATCTTTCCGGGTACAGAAGTTAAGCTGACTGGTCTGTAAGTCCCCAGGTTGTCTTTTTCCCCCTTTTTATAGATGGGCACTATATTTGCCCTTTTCCAGTGCTCTGGAATCTCTCCCACCTTCCATGACTTTTCAAAGATAATCGCTAAGGGCTCAGATATCTCCTCAGTCAGCTCCTTGAGTATTCTAGGATGCATTTCATCAGGCCCTGGTGACTTGAAGACATCTAAGTTGTCTAAGTAATTTTTAACTTGTACTTTCCCTATTTTAGTATTTTCACTGGCATTCACTATGTTAGACGTCCAATCACTATTAACCTTTTTGGTGAAAACTGAAACAAAAAAGTCATTTAGCACATCTGCCATTTCCACATTTTCTATTGTTGTTCTCACCCCCACCCACAAGCTGAGTAACAGGCCTACCCTGTCCTTGTCTTCCCTTTGCTTCTAATATATTTGTATGTAACCCTTCTGCCCGTCAGAGTTGGCAGCAACAAGGGCCAGGTTCAGTATCTAGGGGTTCCATTCCAATAACACAATGCAAAACCGGCTCGAGCCCCCACCCAGTGACCTGGGACAAATATATACCACCCCCGCTGCGCGCCTCCAAGAGGCAATACTTCCCCTCTTGCAAGCACATAGTCTGAGTGTAGCAAAGCCTTTTAATAACAGAGAGAAACAATGTGGCATTATGTTGGGGAAACACCACGAACAGGATTCCTAACACAACCCATGAGCAAAAAAAACCCACCCCAAGCAAACTGGGGCATGTCCTTTCCCTTTAGTGTTTGAGTCCAGCAACCCAAAGTCCCAAAAGTCCAACGACCCAAAAGTCTCTGCCCCTGGTCAGGGCAGCCCCAGACTTCAAAAGTTTATCTGCAGAGTTTTACCTCCCAACCTGGGTGGAGATTTGGGGGGGGGTTTAAGGGGCACCTTACGTGGTCCAAAGCTGATGGCCCCACCTCTCCATGGGGCTTCGCTCTGCTAGCCACCCCATGGGCTGCTCTAGGCCTCCAACAAACTGCTCTGCTCCACCAGCCACTCTGCTCGCCGTCCCGCAAACTGCTCTGCTCCGCAAACCGCTCTGCTCTGCTCTGCTCGCCGTCCCACAAACTGCTCCGCCATATATCTTCAGGCTCCCCCCACTACTTAACACAACACTCAATGATTTCAGCTCTTAGTAAGTTCAGCTCTTTTGTGATTTCAGCTTGTAGTAGGGGAGCCTCAGTGCTGGTGCACCATTGGCCCAAAGTGAATTCAGCTCAGCAGCCTGTAACTAGACTCCTAATGGAATCAAAACTAGCTCTGATATTCCACAGTGGAGAGAGGAGGAAGTGCAATTAGCATGTAAGGCCCTCACCATGGGGCCCATACCACCAGATATTAATACATATCCCCAGCCTCTCTCAATTCACTGAGTTTTGGAACCCATGACCCTTGCCTAGCAAGTGCTACTTAGTTGATGGCGAGTCCCTCCATCATAACAAAAGGCCAAGTACAGTTCCACTGTCCTTGATTCCCATAATCAGGGTAATAACAATTTATTCTTCCTGCCCCAGTAACAGAGACACTGGGGATCCCACAGCAGCCAAAGTGACCATTTGGGCAGCTATGGCCTCATTCTAGGCGGGGTGGGTGTGCCTATGCAAATGAGATCAGTCCCTGAAGTTCTTTTCCACAACTTGCCACACCTCACCACCAGATGTCAGGGTGGAGCTCATCCTGACTCTGCTTACATGTAGAATGTTTTCTTGTTACCCTTTATGTCTCTAGCTAGTTTAATCTCATTTTGTGCCTTGGCCTTTCCAATTTTGTCCCTATAGACTTGTGCTGTTTGTTTATATTCCTGGTACTTACATAGGCAGCAGCCATGCCCCACTTTCTCCCCACATCATCTTCGCCATCCCCTCCTGCTCCTGATTATCTCACTTGTAGATGAGGTTTCTGCCCTTGGCTTCCTTGCGTCTCCTGCTGAGGCTGTGGGGGTAGATGAGGCAGCTACATGCCCAGCTCTGTTTTTTGTTCTCCTCGGACCTGCTGGGGACTCAGGGATCAAAGCAGGAAGACAGAGAGAGGGCTGGAATCTTTGGGCCAAGCTGGCATTTTCGAGTTCAGTGACAGTTCCCGGGCCTGACCTGAACAGTGGCTGCTGGTCTCTTTAAGGCAGGTACTGTGGATTTTGCTTCTCAGTCTGTCCTTTTTAACTTGTTCCTTCCTCTGGTTTACAGTTCCTTTTGTCTTTAATTGGTGATTGTGCGTGCATTTCAGTGAAATATGGCAGCTGTATTGCCTTTTTGTTTTCACACAGCATGTCAGTCTTCATTAAATCAGAGAGGATTTGCTTTTGTCCCCGCCAGAACGTGGCAGCTGTTTAATTTCAATTAACATGGCATTGAAAAGAATACCATTAAGGCAGTAATTAAAGGGAGACAGTGCTTCTCTCTCACCTCCAGCGCTTGCCTGAATGTGGGGAGCTGAGTCATAGCAAAGGAGGTTGAGTTGGGTTTGGGGGAATTCTGCTGCTTTGGGCTTTGTTCTTCCTGTCACATGAATGGCAGCCCAAGGGTGCAGGTTTTACTAGACTTACTGCTTTGTGTAGTGTCCACTCCAAGCTGCTGAGCTAGCCAGAATGTCACTTCATCCCCCAGACACTGGACTGATCCCCTCATACCAAACCTGTTCCCCACGACGAGTCTAACCACCCCACTTCCTTTCCTTGGCTCCAACCGCCCTCCACTCTCCCATGCTGCTGATTCTTCAGCCCTCTCCCCACTGAGAAGCATTCTGATTTCCCACCCCAGCTATCAAACGATCACAGCTTCCCCCTGGACACGCTTCCTGATTCGCTCCCTCTCCCCTCTCAAAAAGCACCTGGCCCTTCGCATACTCCATTTGGAGGGAATCGGATACATTCTAAGGCCACTCTACACTACTGCTTCTAACCACATTTGTAGCTGGCTACTGGCATGTCTGGCTCTAACGATGATGTCCACTTACAACATGGTCGATGTTAGTAACCGTGGTAGCTAAAAGTGTTTTCACCCCTTGGAGAGGCCAAGACCAGCACATCTGTCTTCCTGTAACCAGGCTGTAATGCTTGGCTGGCTGAGCACACAGACCTTCTAATGAACTGGGTGGGCAGGCCCACCTTCCTGCTCCGTGCAATGTGCCTTGCGCTACATGCTGTGGGGTGTGCACGTCCTCTGTAGAAAACTGTCCTGAACTTCCCAGAATGCCAGATGCAGACAGCCTGGCAGCATGATAGGTGGGGTGCGCAAGCTTGGCTGACACTTGGCTGTGTTGTGGAAAAAACAGCAGCGTGAACACAGTGTGTAGCTGAATCAGATGAGTGTCATGACTGGTTACAAAAGTACAGTTGAACTTTTAGTGTGGATTATGCAGTTATTAGCACTCCAAGCCATTTGTCATCTTCCTGGCTTGGGGAGCAAGTCTTGTAAACAGATAAGGAATAGGCAGGATTTTAACAGCTCATTTGTGGAATTCTCACATCTACAGTGAACTGCTTGGGTGTGCAGACTGGAAATGTGGTGTTGATGCAAAGGCTGATGCTTTGGATAGGAAGCCATCAGGACAGAAATGCTTTTCCTTAGGGTATTAGAGAGACAAGGTGGGGGAGGTAATATCTTTTATTGGACCAACTTCTGTTGGTGGGAGAGACAAGCTTTGGAGCCACACAGAGCTCTTCCTCATGTCTGGGAAAGGTACTCAGAGTGTCACAGCTAAATACAAGGTCCAACAGATTGTTTAGCATAAGTTGTCTCTTAATTATTTATGCAGGAGTGTCAGGGACATGAGTGAGGCTGTGCTCTCAACCCTTACTTTTGCAGTTCCTGACTGCTAAGTGTTTAACTTTGTAAGCTTGCTGCTTCATTAGCATAAGTTTTTGCATTTAATTTCTTTGCCTTATATCTATATTTCCCCGCCCCCCCTTGTAAGTGCTGTGTATTATAATAGGTGCTCACATTTGGTA
This sequence comes from Natator depressus, assembly GCF_965152275.1. Taxonomy (NCBI): domain Eukaryota; kingdom Metazoa; phylum Chordata; order Testudines; family Cheloniidae; genus Natator; species Natator depressus. The sequence goes on from NC_134245.1 coordinate 42,877,128, forward strand.
CGGTTACAGGATGGGCTGACAGGTACCCCAGTGATGAGAGAGAGAAGTTGCAAACCATTCTCCCTTCGAAGCTCCCATTTTTACATGCCTCTTCTGAGCTGGCATTTTCCAGGGTGATGCTCTGTCCAAGATTTATGAGCCTCATCAGTATTTATGGAGATGGAAAGCAAATACACTTTTTCTGGTTCTAAAGATATTCTAACCACATTTTTTAGGCTGCATTAGAGCAAAAGTGTTCGGAAATTGAAATCTGGTCTGGGTCTGGTCCTTGTGGAGCACTAGCTCCTTTGCTGGGTTTGACAAACTTGATCAAGGTGGAAATAGCTTATGTGTTATATATGGCAAATCTGTGCTCCAAAGAGAAGCACAGGATAGTTAATATACACAAATGCTGCCTGATGGATGACTGGGATGGTTACCTAAAGACCTGTTTTAATAGCAGACCCATGATGCGTTGGAATTGTGGATTGCCTCCGAGTGCCGAGTTCAGGCACACCTGTTCATCGTTTCGCCCCTTTTCCTCATGCATAGCTCATTGCTTCACCAGGTTGTGGGGAGAAAAAGCAATGAACCTCAAAGTATGACAAACAAAATGAGGAATAACCAGTTGACCCAGGGCATCCACAGGAGAGTCAGGACGCAGCCCTGCTATGAGAGAACAAAGGGCATATCTGGAAACAGGCAGCGTGGCATGAACAGTTACTTGCTCCAACCAGCAGACTTTGTAGCTTGTCAGACACCTAAAGTTCCCTGCAAACCTTTGTTTTTATTGTTTTACCGCTTTGCACCAATGCAAATGGCAAATGTTGCTATATCATAGGCAAATACCAGCTCTAAAATGGTGAGGACCGTTCTGACTGGCAGAGCTGCAAGGTAGGGTGGGTATAGAAAGCTGGGTAGGTACGTGTGATTGTACTGTCTCGGAACACGTATGATGTGTGAGCAGGTTTGGCTGCACTGGTCATGATACCGAGCTGGAGATACAGAACCTGTAACCTCCAGCTCACTGATCTGAATCTGCCCTAGCCTAGGGCTTGTCTACACAAGCAGTGTTCACAAGGAGACTGGCACCGGTATAACGATAGCAGAATAACTTCTGGTGTAGCTGGGCCAGAAAATTTCCCCCCATAGAGACGTTCTTAGTTGTTCCTGTCCAATAGCTGTTTGGCAGCGTGTGTCCTCATTCACTTTCTGCTGAGCTGTGTCCATGTCACAAGGCGACTGTCAGAACAGGCACAGAGCGGGGCTCTGGTAATCTCCTGACACAGGGCCAAAAGGGCACACTGGCCATGGAGACAGGCACACTGCCTCCAGCACAGGGCCGATACACATGGCTGGGCAGTGGGAGAAAGCTGGCACTGCAGCTGCCAGGCCTGGATCTGCTGTGGGCAGAGAGCGTCCATCCGGCTCCTTCTAATGAGCGCTAAACATGACACTTAAAACCACAGACGATTCAGAACTCCTTGGTAAGGTACCATGGTAACGACCGCTAGCATATATTTGTAGTTAGACTTAATTCTGTGCCCCAGTTTACCAGCAGCAGCAGGACATGGTTTTTTGCTTCAGCAGTGTGCTGCTGGGGTTTAAGCTGGTAAGGAAGGAAACTAATGTGCCAGAAGAGGAGGTGATGGTGGGAACCTCAGGTTCACCTCCCAGGTGCTGTGTAGGACACAGCTGCGAAGGGAGCAATGTCGTATGGTTCCCTCTGCTCCTAGTGTGAGAATTTCTGCCTGATTATTGATCTCTAATACAAAACCTTTTCATTTCCTCTTTAGCAAGAGAGAGACTTGCACGGCTCCCCTGTTCTGTACATACAGCACTGCTAATAGCACAAGCTGGTCCAGCCCATGCTCCCCAGCTCCCTCATTCTCTCTCCCTTCTCGACATGTCCACACACACTGTCCTTGGAGCAGCGAGCTGTTGTGGGTGGAGGAGTGATCCTGAATATCAGACTGTAGTCCGGCTGGGCAGTCCGACCATGATCTGAAGCCAATGCAGTCACCTTCCTTCCCCTCTGTTCCAGCTTCACCTAAGGTGAAGTGGGTGGCACCTTTCGCTTTGCAGTTGGAATCAAACACATGGGCTTTTCCACTCCGCTCCCCTATTAAAGGTTACTAATGGGTGTCTTGAGCTCAGTTGCGCTCATCCTTAGATCTCAGCTCCAGATAGTCTCTGTTTAGCTATTAAAACAGGCTCCTAGTCACTAAGAAGTGACACTAATAATAGGGAGGTCACTGCAAAGGCAAGAGACTGGTGAGGACTGTCAGAGAAGTAGCATCTCTCCCTTTCCTGGTGTCCAGCCTGACCTTAACAGGACCTGGCCAGGGGAGAGGTGACTTTGGATTGCAGAGAAGTGATGCCTCCCTTTCCCCTTAAACAACAGAGCCCAGGAGCAAGAACAGCTTGTACTGAAGCGTCAGCTTCCACCTCAGGCCTCGTCACAGGGTGTAAAAGGAGGCAGGAGATGCTGAGTTTGCAGCTTTAGTTAGCGCTGCTCGGGGTTTGCAGGGAGTGTTCGGTGGCCACCAACCCCACTCCAAGGCTTCTTCTGTGAGTTACCATGTTAATACAAGCAGTGCAAGGACTCCAAGGGCCTTGGAGCAGACTTGTCAGGGAGCTCAGCTCTCATCCTTGTTGCTGGGATGTTGAGTGCAAGACCCCATGATATCTGCCAAAGCTCTCTCTGATTCTGTTCTGTTCTATACAGGTCCTTATACCGCCTTCATCACTCTAGTATCTGAACACCCTCCTGTAGTGCAGGAAGTGAGATTGGGTGAGGTCAGAGAGAAACAACTGAGATGTTTGGACACTAGTGTGAAGAGCCTGGGCAACAAACGGGAAGAACAAGAATTACTGGTGCAGGACGTGAAACTGGGCATGATAGGGCTAACAGAAAGATGGTGGACTAGCAGCCACGCTGGTATTCAGGTATTGATGGGTATACACTGTTCAGGACAGAGAAATAAAGGTAAAGGTGGTGGGCTAGTTGTATATCTATAGTGCAGTAGACTGCAAAGAAATAAGAAGTGACAGTATGAATAAAACAGAATCAGTCTGGCTCTAAATCACCTTGGGGAAGGATTGTGAGAAAGGTTCTATTGAGGTCCAGTTTAGATATGAATAGAGATCCTTTTAATAATAGAGAGAGAAATACTACCAGAAATTATGCCATTATGGGAGACTAACTTCTTCGATATAGATTGGAGAACAAATGCTACTAATAATGGTCATGCCTGGCTATTCCAAGGTGTGACAGACGACCTATTTTTTCACCAAATAGTCACTGAATCAGCAAGAGGCAATACTGTTTTAGATTCGATTTTGGTAAGCCGTGAGGACATTAGAGAAATAATGGGAATCGGCTGCACCAAATAACGTTGGATCAAGTGATCACAAGTTGATTCAGTTTAAATTAAAGGGAAGGATAATCAAACCAGTAACTAAGGTTTTTTATTTCAAAAGGACAGACTTTGGGAAACTGAGGGAACAAATTAGCAAAGACAACTGGACTGAAGAGCTCAGGGACTTAAATGTGTAAGAGGCTTTGAATTTCTTCAAGTCAAAGGTGCAAAAGCTATCTGGAATTTGCATTCCAAACAAGGAGAAAATGCTTGTGGGAAAGGGGTCCGGACCTAACTGGATGAATCACTGCCTCCCAAAGGCTAGTAGGAGGACGCAGAGTGCCTACAAGGCATGGAAGAAGAGATTGATCAGCAAAGAGGGCTATATCTTGGAGGTCAAAAAGTGTAGGGATAAAGTGAAATTTGCCAAAAGTCAAGCTCAGTTAGACCTTGCAAAGAAAAAACAGAGTAAAATGGTCTTTAGCCACATAAATAAAGAGAGATCAGAAAAAGAAGTGGGGCCCCTGTGCAGTGAGGATGAGGTACATAAGAATGGCCATACTGGATCAGACCAATGGTCCAGCTAGCCCAGGATCATGTGTTCCAACAGTGGCCAATGCCAGGGTGCTTCAGAGGGAATGAACAGACCAGGGCAATTATTGAGTGATCCATTCCCTGTTGTCTTATCCCAGCTTCCAGCAATCCGAGGCTAGGGAAACCCTGGCCATTTTAGCTAATAGCCATTGATAGACCTATCCTCCAGAAGTTTATCTATTTCTTTTTTGGACCCAGTTATACTTTTAGCCTTTACAATATACACTGGCAATGAGTTCCACAGGTTGACTGTGTGTGGTGTGAAGAACTACTTCCTTATGTTTCCTTAACCCTGCTGCCTATTAATTTCATTAGCAGAGATTATGGATAATCTAGGTATGGCCCAAAAACTAAATGAACATTTGCCTCAGTCTTAGAATCATAGAATCATAGAATATCAGGGTTGGAAGGGACCTCTGGAGGTCATCTAGTCCAACCCCCTGCTCAAAGCAGGACCAATCCCCAATCAAATCATCCCAGCCAAGGCTTTGTCAAGCGTGACCTTAAAAACTTCCAAGGAAGGAGATTCTACCACCTCCCTAGGTAACACATTCCAGTGTTTCACCACCCTCCTAGTGAAAAAGTTTTTCCTAATATCCAACCTAAACCTCCCCCACTGCAACTTGAGACCATTACTCCTTGTCCTGTCCTCTTCTACCACTGAGAATAGTCTAGAACCATCCTCTTTGGAACCACCTCTCAGGTAGTTGAAAGCAGCTATCAAATCCCCCCTCATTCTTCTCTTCTGCAGACTAAACAATCCCAGTTCCCTCAGCCTCTCCTCATAAGTCATGTGTTCCAGACCCCTAATCATTTTTGTTGCCCTTCGCTGGACTCTCTCCAATTTATCCACATCCTTCTTGTAGTGTGGGGCTCAAAACTGGACACAGTACTCCAGATGAGGCCTCACCAATGTCGAACAGAGGGGAACGATCACGTCCCTCGATCTGCTCGCTATGCCCCTACTTATACATCCCAAAATGCCATTGGCCTTCTTGGCAACAAGGGCACACTGCTGACTCATATCCAGCTTCTCGTCCACTGTAACCCCTAGGTCCTTTTCCGCAGAACTGCTGCCTAGCCATTCGGTCCCTAGTCTGTAGCTGTGCATTGGGTTCTTCCGTCCTAAGTGCAGGACCCTGCACTTATCCTTATTGAACCTCATCAGGTTTCTTTTGGCCCAATCCTCCAATTTGTCTAGGTCCCTCTGTATCCTATCTACCACTCCTCCCAGTTTAGTATCATCCGCAAATTTGCTGAGAGTGCAATCCACACCATCCTCCAGATCATTTATGAAGATATTGAACAAAACCGGCCCCAGGACCGACCCCTGGGGCACTCCACTTGACACCGGCTGCCAGCTAGACGTGGAGCCATTGATCACTACCCGTTGAGCCCGACAATCTAGCCAACTTTCTACCCACCTTATAGTACATTCATCCAGCCCATACTTCTTTAACTTGCTGACAAGAATACTGTGGGAGACCGTGTCAAAAGCTTTGCTAAAGTCAAGAAACAATACATCCACTGCTTTCCCTTCATCCACAGAATCAGTAATCTTATCATAGAAGGCGATTAGATTAGTCAGGCATGACCTTCCCTTGGTGAATTCATGCTGACTGTTCCTGATCACTTTCCTCTCCTCTAAGTGCTTCAGGATTGATTCCTTGAGGACCTGCTCCATGATTTTTCCGGGGACTGAGGTGAGGCTGACTGGCCTGTAGTTCCCAGGATCCTCCTTCTTCCCTTTTTTAAAGATTGGCACTACATTAGCCTTTTTCCAGTCATCTGGGACTTCCCCCGTTCGCCACGAGTTTTCAAAGATAATGGCCAATGGCTCTGCAATCACATCCGCCAATTCCTTTAGCACTCTCGGATGCAACTCGTCCGGCCCCATGGACTTGTGCACGTCCAGCTTTTCTAAATAGTCCCTAACCACCTCTTTCTCCACAGAGGGCTGGCCATCTACTCCCCATGTTGCGATGCCCAGCGCAGCAGTCTGGGAGCTGTCCTTGTTAGTGAAGACAGAGGCAAAAAAAGCATTGAGCACATTAGCTTTTTCCACATCCTCTGTCACTAGGTTGCCTCCCTCATTCAGTAAGGGGCCCACACTTTCCTTGGCTTTCTTCTTGTTGCCAACATACCTGAAGAAACCCTTCTTGTTACTCTTGACATCTCTGGCTAGCTGCAGCTCCAGGTGCGATTTGGCCTTCCTGATTTCATTCCTACATGCCCGAGCAATATTTTTATACTCTTCCCTGGTCATATGTCCAACCTTCCACTTCTTGTAAGCTTCTTTTTTATGTTTAAGATCCGCTAGGATTTCACCATTAAGCCAAGCTGGTCGCCTGCCATATTTACTATTCTTTCGACTCATCGGGATGGTTTGTCCCTGTAACCTCAACAGGGATTCCTTGAAATACAGCCAGCTCTCCTGGACTCCTTTCCCCTTCATGTTAGTCCCCCAGGGGATCTTACCCATCTGCTCCCTGAGGGAGTCGAAGTCTGCTTTCCTGAAGTCCAGGGTCCGTATCCTGCTGCTTACCTTTCTTCCCTGTGTCAGGATCCTGAACTTGACCATCTCATGGTCACTGCCTCCCAGATTCCCATCCACTTTTGCTTCCCCCACTAATTCTTCCCTGTTTGTGAGCAGCAGGTCAAGAAAAGCTCCCCCCCTAGTTGGCTCGTCTAGCACTTGCACCAGGAAATTGTCCCCATGCTTTCTAAAAACTTCCTGGATTGTCTATGCACCGCTGTATTGCTCTCCCAGCAAATATCAGGAAAATTAAATAAGGATAATGTATAATGTGGGTGAAAGGGCAGGATGGTTAATGAGAATGAGTTTATAGAAATGGAAATTACCAGATCTGAGATGAAAACAAAACTCAAAGACCTTAATGTGCCCAAATCAGGAGGACCTGATAATCTCCGTCCCAGAATACTGAAAGAGCTGGGACATGAGATTGCTAATCCAGTAGCAAATATAATTGGGGTGGTCCCATATGACTAGAAAATGGCAAACATATAAGAAAGGGAAGCGGAGAGCGAACCAGGCTACCGCAGATCTGTTAGTCTGATCTCAATAGTATGCAAGACGTTAGAAAAAATTCTGAAGGACGAAATAATTAAAGACTTGGAGGTAAAAGGAAAATGGGATAAAAACATAAGTTTACCAGGTAAGATGGTTGATTTCTTAAACAAGGGGAAATGGAGTAGATTTAATGTATTTGGGCTTCAGTCAAGCACCTGATACAGTGCCATTTGGGAAATGCTTACTAAAGCTGGAGAATATGGGGATTAGTACAGGTATTTTACGGTAGGTCAGGAACTGGCTAACAGGGAGATGACAAGGGGCTGTGCTAAAAGGAGCTCCTCAAGGACCAGTTTGGGGACCAGTCTCATTTAGCATTTTTGTTCATGACTGGAACAAGAAGCAGGAGTGCGCTAATGAACTTTGCTGATGACATGAAATTGGGAGACATCATCAGTATAGAGGAGGATCGGAATATTATGGGGACTGTCAATCGCAGACATGCATGAGATTAGCGCAAAACAAATTAACTAGATTTTTAAAAGTCACAATTAATTGCAGTTCTAATCGCACTGTTAAACAATGGTAGAATACCAATTTAAATTTATTGTAAATATTTTGGCTGTTTTTCTGCATTTTCAAATATATTGATTTCAATTACAACACAGAATACAGAGTGTACAGTGCTCACTTTATATGATTATTTTTATTATAAATATTTGCACTGTAAAATCAATAATCACAACTATAAAATCTCTCAATTAATTGTGATTGTTTTTAATCATTTGACAGCCCTAAATATTATAGAGAAAGGACTGGATGGCTGGAGTAATAGAAATGGATTTAAATTTAATAGTACAAAGTGCAAGGCCATGTACCTAAGGGCTCATAATCAGAATTTCTGCTCTAAACTGTGGGCTCATCAGCTGGAAACCATAGAGGAGGAGAAGAAAGACCTGGGTGTATTAGTCAGTCTTAGGATGACTGTGAGCCACCAGTGTGATGTGGCTGTGGAAAAAGACAAAGGTGATCCTAGGATACATAAGGTGAGGCATTTCCTGTTGAGACAGGGATGTGTTAATGCCATTGGACAGGGCACTGGCCCGGCCTCATCTGGGAAGCTGTAGAATTCTGGTCACCCATGTTCAAGAAAGATTAATTTGAACTGGAGCAGGTGCAAAGAAGGGCTGCAAGAATGAGCAGGGAATGGAGGGCCAATCTTACAAGAGAAGACTTGTAGCAGGGTTGCTGTTTATTAAGTGCCTTTTCATGCCTAGGGGTTGCTTTGCAGGCACCTTCCCCTTGTTAGCCCCAACCTGCAGGCCCTTTAAAAACTCCGCTATCTGTCTTGTGGCTAACAGCACCCCCATCCGGGGCTAGTTTAGTAGCAGAAATAGTTCAAACAACCCTCAGGGTCCCCAGAGTAAAATCCATAGCCATAACCCAAAAGTTCATACTTGGCCTGGTTCTTCTGCCATACTTGGAGCTCTTCCTCGGTCCCGATCTGCTTCACCTGAAGCTGCCAGTCCCAGCCCTTTCTTGCTGGAGTTTAGCCCTCTGGCCCTGCCTTCCTTCTCCTCGCAGCCACATCCTCCTCCCAGGCCTTCCTGCTTTGGCAGGCCACTCCCAGGCCCTACCTAGCTAGAGACTAGGTTCTGGGTTCCAATCCCCACCCCAACAGGACAGGGGGGTAGGAGTGTTTCCTGAGCTTCACTATACCCACCTGCTGCCCTTTATAGGGCATTACCAGATCCAGCCCAGGTGTCCCTTTTTAGTAATCAAGATTGACTGGCCATAGGCCCTTCAGCTCTTAAGGGACAAGCCACCCTCTTACAGGACTAAAACAGCTTGGTTTGTTTAGCCTAGCGAAACTCTGGCTCAGGGGATCTGATTGCTGTAGAAACACATGGGTGGCAAACACCAAGGAGGGTGAAGAGCTATTTGAGCTGAAGACAAAGTTGGCACAAGAACAAATGGAAATAAACTGGCCCTTAATAAATTGAGGCTGGAAATGAGCAGACTTTTTCTAGCCATCAGAGGAAAGAGATTCTGGACCCTCCTCCCACAGGACCAGGGGAGCAAACACCCTCACTGGGTTTAAGATCGAGTTTGCTACATTTATTAACAGGATTAAATGATGGGTGGCCTGTGATTTCAGAGGTCTGAACTTGGTGACCCAGGAGGTCCCTTCCAGTCCCTCATTCCCAAGGGATGTGACTAATGTCTGTCACATATGGCTTGTTCTCATCCATGTCCCCACCTGGGGGAGAACTGTGTGTGCAGTGGAGTGCTTTGGTTTGGAATGCCCCGGTGCTCCATGTTTATGTTGGAGAAGTGTGTTGGGCACAGGGAGCGGCGTGTGGGGATGGCCTCAGTTGGGGTTGGGATGGCCTCAGCTCCTGTGAGAGTTTGTTCCACACACTTGACAGGCAGGATGCATGGTCCAGTGGTTAGGGCCTTAGCCTGGGATCTCAATGATCCAGGTTCAATTCCTTACTCCACCACTTTCTCCCTGTGTGGCCAGAGTCTCTCTGAGCCCCTGTCCATCTGTACAGTGGGGATGACAGCCCTGCCAGCCACACGGGGGGATGGGGGTGGTGAGGAGAAGTACGGTAGAGATTGTGAGGCTCTTGATGCTACAGTAATGGTGTCGTGTACCTAAGGTAGGATGGGTCCCTGAAAAGATTCTGTCTCCTGAAGACAAGTTTTGCCTTTATTGCAGACAGTTCTGTTGTGGTCAGAGCAGAGTTGTTGTCCATAGCCCTCATCCTGGATTATAAGGTGCTTTTAGATATCTTGAGCCCTGGCCATGGAGCTCCTTGAAGATAAGGGTTGGGACTTTGAACAGGACTCGATGTTTTGGGGGAAGCCAGTATATAGAGCAGTGATAGGTCTGATGGGCTTGCAATGGCCTGTGTTGCTGAGGAGACGGGCTGCCACCTTTTGTACCAGCCGGAGTTTGTTCAGGGCTGATGCTTCACGCCCACATATACTGCATTGCTGCTGACCAGATGGGTGGTGACACAGGCGTGGGTAGCCAAGGCCAGGCCACCGTTCGGCAGAGTCTCTTCACCAAATGGAGAGGATAGAGAACGTTTCTCACAGGTGCTGTTGTGTGAGAGCTTAGCACCAGTAAGAAGTCCAGGAGAACTTCTCAGCTGTGGACCGAATTGCCAGCTGTGGCCGCAAACCTTTACCAGGGGATGCTGCACCGTCACTGCAAACTCTTCCGACTGCTTTTCCTCTGCTCACCAACATCACCTCTGCCTTGCTTGGGATTCAGTCACCTGTTCAGCATGTCTGCCTGTCTCTCTAAATTATTAATGTATCTTAACCATTTCAATAAATGCTTAAGGGCCTTAAGAACCCAACTATGCTTCGGGCAAAAATTCAAGCTCTCAATTTTTTTCTTGTTTGTTGTTATTATAATAAAGACCATCCTCGGGCTGCAGGGGCAGCGCAGCCCAAGTGGCCGTGCCATACTCCTTGCCGCAGGGCGCTTCTTCCAGGCTGCAGAGGGACATGCAGAATGCTGCAGTGTGAGGGGAAGCTCCTGTTATTAAAAAGAAGAGTAATGAAGTGGTGAAGCATAAGACTGTAAAGAAGGCCTGACCAGGCTGTGAGCGCTGGCTGCTGCTGCTGGAGCAAGATTAAAATCTGTAGGGAAATTTTGTTCCTTTGCACGATCAGAAATTAGGCCTAAATTCAATTGCATTCCGCACAATAGCTGGCAGCAACGGAGGTTAAGTGGCCCTGCTCTCTGATGTGTTCCTGTTACTCTGCACTCCCAGCTCATGTGACTGCAGTCTGCTCTTAGAACAGGTCGTCATGGCAACGGATGATTTCTATTACCGTACATGCGAGTTCACATTCTGGGCCTGGCTTACGCTTGGAAATTTCCAGTTAAAATATTTATTTATGAGAAAGCACAAAACTTTAGCGAGGGAGAAAGAGAGAGACTGAAGCCAGGCCGACGTGTGGCCCTGAGCATGCCATGACTGCCTGCTCTCCCCAGACTGCTGAAGGGGAAGCTGGGATACGGACCCAGCAGCCTGGCAGATTTTGGCATAAGGAAATCCAGAGGTCCAAGCGACCTTGAGGAGCTGAAGGTCAGAGTTTCAGTTCCCTCATGCTGCTCAGTTTGGGTTAAATTTCAGCCTTTCCCAGCAGGCAGCCGCCCAGCGGAATGAGGGGCTGTACTCGTGGGGGGGTGGAAATCGGGTGTCTGGCTGAGGTTCTCATTGAGGAGCTGCCAGAGACCAGCTGGTGGGATCCCGGGGAACCTCTCCCCTCACTGGCTTGTGGCCTGTTCCTAGAATCCCCTGAGAATAGTCTGGCTGCTGAGCTCCTCGGGTACTCTTCATGTACAGCGTGGCCTGCACAGGCTCTCACCTGAGGTGAGACCAGGGCCTGCTTGGGAGGCTGGTGGCTCACAGATTGCTTGGGTCAGGACTGGGGATTCTCACGTGTGGCATGGTCAGGGGTCCAGCTGTGCTGAGAGCGCTAGTGAACTAATGTACAGATTCTCCAGGGCCTGCGTCCTGCCCAACGGATCAGGTCACGAGTGGCGTGGTATGCAGTGCAGAGCTAGATGATACATTGGGGGGAAGCTTTGGATCTAATTCTCTTCTCAGACAATCTCATGGACTCAGTGGACAAAGTGGGAGCAGAATTTGGCCCCCTGTATAAGAGCAAGGAGAGCACCTTGGGGAGGGGGAAATTGTGAATGATTTCAAAAGTGAAAGAGAGCTGAGCCAAACATCTCAGCCAAGGGCCAGCAAACCTAGGGACTGTCAAAGGGACTCCTGAGGAAGTCCAGAGGGTGATAAACTTTCTGAGGCAAGCATCACAAGGGGACATCAGCTGGGACATAGACCTGCAGCAGAAGGTGCCAAGAAAAAGCAGGGGAGCCTAGTTAGATTGACGAGAGGAAGGCACAGGGGAGACAGCTGAGGAGGATGCAGGGATCTGGAACTAGAGACGCACATGGAGCCGTTCAGCCGAGGCACCAGAAGGCGATTTCCCATCTAGGGGAGAAATCGGACAAGAGGATGCTGAGGACTGACAAGAGCCCAGCCAGTGACCAAGAAGCCAGCACTGAAAGGAGACTGCCCAAGGAGAGGCGAGAAAGGACCTTGAAGGGCAACTTGAAAGTGAGGGGTATGTCCAGGCCACCTATGAGCCGAACGTGGAGCAGGGTGATGTGCTGCCTCCCAGAGGCCAGGATAAGGACAAGGAGTGTGCCAAAGGACACGGAGCCCTCCTGAGAACCAACAGTAACTGAGGAGGCTCAGCAGAGCCCATGGTGACACTGGTGGCCTGGAGCAACTCTGGGGACCAGCAACTCTGGAAACTCTGGAGCAACTCTGGAAACACCAGCACCGGGTGAAGTGAGCAGCACACAGCCCCCATGGAGATACCTCCGGCAGAGGAGAGGATGCTATCCTCCATCCTCACAATGGTCCTAACAGAAAGGGAGGTTCCCACAGCCCAGCTCTCAAACCTCTCCCTGGTATTGCTGGCAGCTGGGTAATGAAGGGGGAGGTGCAGCTGTAAGTCTGGCTGGACAAAGGGCAGAAACCAGCTCTCCTGAAAGCTTGGTTGAAGCTCCCCATTTCCTGCAAAGGCAGTGAGTGATGCCGTGTCATCCAGCTCACTCCCTGCTTCATTAGTGCCCCCTGCTATTGTCCACAGGGACGGGCGTCCCTGCTGCCATGCCAGCGCTGCACCAGGGTCTCCTGGCATTCAGCAGGCATACATAGTTCTTCTCCCAAGAGACCATGCTAGCAGATACCAGTGAGGAGCATGGTATCCATGCAGAGAGCTGGACGTGCTAAAATGGTGTGAAAGTAACTGGACTACTTGTCCAGAGCTGTGATCTCAGAGCTCCAACACTTACACAGCGCCATTGTGCCCTGGTATGCCACATAGAGTATGTGCTGTGCGTGCGTGAAATTCCAGCGGAGACCACTGCCCTGCGGGCCTCGGAGCCCGTGGTCGCTGGCGGAGCAGAGCTCTGCAAGTGACATTTGTGCAGATCAGCAGTGCCACCTAGTGAGCATTTGGTTTAAGTCCTGGCTCTTTTCCAGAGGTCATCAGGCCTCCTCAAAGGCAAGAGAGTGGCTAATGAGGTGAGGTTCGGTAGCGCTGTCTCTGGAGAGACTTCCGGGCAATGTCTAAGCGCAGCAGCCAATGTCTCCCTGCATCCTGATGAGCTACCCCCATTTGTGTGACCCGTTTGCTCTCTGAAAACACTCAGGGAGCTTCAGTTAACCCCAGCCCAAGAAGCTCCTCCATGCACCAACCACCATGCAGCAGCATGGAGCGCCTGTCGTCGCATTTGCAATCACTGCAATTCGTTTTACGTTTGGGTTTGTTTCTCCTATTTTGTTCCTTGGTAAAATGGCTTCTCAGTGTGAGCTGCAACCTGGTTGCTGTGCCCCTGCCATTCATTCACCCCATCGCTTCAATCCTACCCTCATGCAGCGCTTTCGTTTAGCCTCCCTGCAGACACATTCTCCTCCACTCACTGCATCCCTTTGACCTGCCCCTTATTCGCACAATGACCTCCCCTTCCCCAGCTTTCCTTGATTGTCAGTTCTGTGTAAGGTATATATCTGCTAGACTAGAGCCACAGCAAGATATCATTAAGGATGCAAAGGAAAGCAGTAGAAAGCTGAGAAATGCCAGAATTAAGGATTCTTATGCAACCTGAATTGTGGACCTTCGTGCATTTGCATTTTGATATGCTCTTCAGCTATGTGATCACATACGATTTTTCCATGGGAATTCTGTCTGATTTTGTGCACTGGACAGAATGCTCTGGGAATAAATCAGAGTTGGGTGGTCAGGCAGGCTATCTGGTCAATGCTTGCCTGATGTATTGCAGAAGCTAGATGGGGTGTAGTGACTGAGGCAGGGAACAGCAGGGAGAAAAAGGAGTATTGCCAACCCCACAATTCATAGTTCGTGAGTCACACCCCACAAACCATGAGACAGTTTTCCCAAATCTTTTTTCCCTAATTCTCATTCTTGGAAATGGCTGAATTATTCAGCTAAAACTTTCCAAAAAACAGCCTGAGGCAGACACCTGGCACAGAAAATTTCAGCAAAAATAGTTAAAATTGGGGAAGTTATAAGTAACTGAAAACAGGGTCTTATAATGGGAAATGTCAGGCAACCTTACTCATAGATGTATATCCACCTATAGTGTCACAATAGCACACAAGAGCCCTGCATGAGCAGGTGTGTGAGGGGCCCTGCCTCCGTGGTGGGAGATCGGGGTGGGGGTGAAGGGATAGACACACACACACATCCCCATATATCTGCTCATGCTCCACTTCCCACCAGACAGGAAGCAGCAGCGGTGGCCTGGGCCAGGACTGATCAGGGACTGAGCAAGGCCCTGGTCCCTGCCCCAGGCCAGGCTGGATAGCCAGTGCCATGAAGTGAAAGAACCGCCCTGCTGCTCCCCTTTCTCCCTGGGATAGGACTGGGCTGCCCCCTCCACAATGGGACTGGCCCGCTAGCCCCAGAAGCAGGGATGTCCACGTCCGCCTCTGTGCTGTTGGAAAAATCCCAGCTGTTCAGGGTGTGTGGGGGACTCGGGGGCTGTGCATATCCCATGAAATTCAAACACTTTCTCGGGATGCTGCCGTGGATTTCTAAAAGCCTGCAATTCTCGCAGGGCCTTGCCCCTGTGGCCTCAGCACAAAGAGATTTGTCCACTGGGTCCTATTGCTGAACCTCAGCAAAATAGGGCCAAGCGCTGTAGAAGCTTTCACGAGTGACCCACAGAGCCTCTGGGATAGTGCATCCGTCCTTGCAGACTGACCTAATCACAAGAAACGCTGCCACAAGCCAGGTCTCAGGCGGGCCCTTAAAAATACTGTAGCGCGGCGAATGCAACTCCCCGTAAATCCTGGGGTCTGGTTATCTCCGACTGAAGAGTCTAATTGTGGTGTCTCTTTCTTTAGTCATTCCAAGTGTTGGCTTCTTTCTTTGGCTTCCCCTATAGTAACTGGTTTTCCAAACCATACGCACACAGGGACCAGTGTGTGCCCCCCGTGGCTCTGAAAGTCCTTTCTGAGCTGGATCCTGCTGCACCTTCTTATGGTAGGTTGCAGGATATATGGCAGTCACCGGCAATTCTGTGCCAGTCTTCCTCTTCCTCATCCACCTTCCCTCCCACTTCATCTGGGAACTTGCTTCTCAGTGGCAGCTCTGTCAGCACTGTATTTGTGTTTTGTTTCCTGATTCTGGCAGTTTGCCAAGAGAGGTGGAAGTTTTCAGGCTGGTCCTGTGTCTCCTTGGTGGAGCCATGAGGGGAATAGCATGGATTACTGGCTAGTCCTTTTCCCTTTGACTCGGTGAGGCGATGTGCACAGGGATACCCTGCCTTCCCCACACTTTGTGTTCTCCCTTTGGGTTAGACTGAAATACTCCCATGTCCCCTTTCCTTCTCTCCTGCCCTTCGGAGCTCAGTCTCCTTTTCTCCCTCCCCCAGGTCTTTCCAGCTCTGGGCCTGAGGTGCCATACTGCGCTGCGGAGCTTGCAGGTGGCATCTCCCTCTCTGCCCCCTGCCCACACATCTCCTCCAGGGGCTGCACTGCTCCTGAAACAGCCCTTTCCTGCTTGTGCTAGCAGAGTAAGGTGGCTAATGCGTTAATTATACAATTGCAACTAAAGAAAATTCTCTACCCAGTTCTTTCTTCTCACCTGCCCTGCTGTCCCTCTCTCTCTCCACCCCAATCCATGTTACTTCTGCCCAGTATGAACTGGACTAGCTTGGCCATTACTAACCCCTTGCTGTGTAAAACAAAGCCAGCCCTTGATTGCTGACATGGTTTGCTGGTGTCCCAGCATGTCTGTAGTGAGAATAAAGGCTGGTCTACATTACGAAGTCAGGTCAACTTAACTACATCACTCTGAGCTGTGAAAAATGTCACACCCTGTGCAGTTTAACTAAGCTGCCGTGAGCCTTGGTGCAGACACCGCAGGTTGATGGACAAAATCTTCCCTCAACTTAACTTATTGTCCTTCGCAGAGTGGATTTACTACAGTGATGGGAAACCCCATCTGCTGCTGCAGTGTATGCTCTGGTTGTGCTGTTGCAGAGTTTCTAGCCAGACCCCGAGTCTCCTACCAGGTATACCGTATGTGCTGCAGAAGGGCCCCAGAAGGAGAGCAGGGGACTCAGGCATTTTCATTTTTATATGGCTGCATCTCCATGCCCCTGAGAGAGGTAGCGATCTAGCCCTCGGTGGAGGCAGTGCTAGCTACCCCCTGGGGGCAGCTGGATTACCTGTGCCGTGGGGAGAACCCCTCCCATCCGTGCAGGTGATGTCTACATTGAGGGCTCATCTACACTTAAAACGCTGCAATGGCACTGCCTATGTCAAAGAGAGGGGCTCTCCCCTCAGTGGAGGTATCCGCCACTCGAGAGCGGGTAGCTAGAGCCAGAGGCGAATTCCCCCGTCGACCTAGTGCTGTCTCCACCGGGCGCTAGCTGCGTCGCTCGGGGTGGATTTTTCATAGCCCTGGCGACACCGTTATACTGAGCTAATTTCCAAGTGCAGGACAGGGAAACGCGACAGCTGCAGCACTGCACGATGCGCAGACACACCCCGGGAACGAATGCGAAGCTCCAGTCTGCAGCCAAGAGTTAGTTCTGTGGCTTGCAGCCTGTGGGCTGCGGACCCTAGGGGGCCGCAGACTCTGAGTTTTCACAGGGGGCTGCACCTCCATGCAAAATTGTTGGTGTCTACAAGTGAAAAAAGGTTGAAAACCACTGGGCTAGAGGAAGGGAATCTGGATTCCTGACACCAAGTGCTACAGGTAGGCCTGCAACTTGATGTCTATTTCAGCTCAGCTGTTCCCCAGGCAGAGCTTAAGCTGACTCAGTCTAGAACAATCGGGTGCTAACTGAGGGCTTGTCTACACTACCTGCCGGATTGGTGGGCAGTGATCGATCCAGCGGGGATTGATTTATCGCATCTAGACTAGATGCGATAAATCTACCTCTGAGCGCTCTCCCGTCGACTCGGGTACTCCACCAGAACGAGGAGTGCAAGCAGAGTTGACGGGAGAGCGTCAGCTGTCGACCTACGGCAGTGAAGACACCGTGATAAGTAGATGTAAGTACGTCGACCTCAGCTACGCTATTCACGGAGCTGAAGTTGCGTATCTTAGATCGATCCCGTGTGGTAGTGTAGACAAGCCCTGAGTTACATTAGCAACTCTGTTAACAACGAGGTTCAAATCCCCACCAGAGGGAGCAGAAGGTAATTTGCTCATTATCAACATCCTCCGGCTGTACAAGGAAGTGATCATCATCAACATCGCAATCCTCAAACCCATCCACACTCTTCCCCACCCTCCAAAAGAGAAGAAGGAGGATCCTGGGAACTACAGGCCAGTCAGCCTCACCTCAGTCCCTGGAAAAATCATGGAGCAGGTCCTCAAGGAATCAATTCTGAAGCACTTAGAGGAGAGGAAAGTGATCAGGAACAGTCAGCATGGATTCACCAAGGGCAAGTCATGCCTGACTAATCTAATTGCCTTCGATGACGAGATAACTGGCTTTGTGGATGAGGGGAAAGCAGTGGACATGTTGTTCCTTGACTTTAGCAAAGCTTTTGACACAGTCTCCCACAGTATTCTTGCCAGCAAGTTAAAGAAGTATGGGATGGACGAATGGACTATAAGGTGGATAGAAAGCTGGCTAGATTGTAGGGCTCAACGGGTAGTGATCAAGGGATGTGATCGTTCCCCTCTATTCGACACTGGTGAGGCCTCATCTGGAGTACTGTGTACACTACAAGAAGGATGTGAAAAAACTGGAAAACATCCAGCGGAGGGCAACAAAAATGATTAGGGGACTGGAACACATGACTTATGAGGAGAGGCTGAGGGAACTGGGATTGTTTAGTCTGCGGAAGAGAAGAATGAGGGGGGATTTGATAGCTGCTTTCAACTACCTGAAAGGGGGTTCCAAAGAGGATGGATCTAGACTGTTCTCAGTGGTAGCTGATGACAGAACAAGGAGTAATGGCCTCAAGTTGCAGTGGGGGAGGTTTAGGTTGGATATTAGGAAAAATTATTTCACTAGCGGGGTGGTGAAGCACTGGAATGGGTTACCTAGGGAGGTGGTGGAATCTCCTTCCTTAGAGGTTTTTAAGGTCAGGCTTGACAAAGCCCTGGCTGGGGTGATTTAGTTGGGGATTGGTCCTGCTTTGAGCAGGGAGTTGGACTAGGTGACCTCCTGAGTTCCCTTCCAACCCTGATATTCTGTGACTCTATGAAAAGGGTCTGATTGCCACAGGATGCTAGGCAGAGCCCTGGAAAGAAATATGAGCAGGAGCCAGCAGAACCTGGCAACATGAAATTGCTCCCCCAACCTCAGGGTAGTAGATAGTTACAGATCAGAAGCAAGTCCCACACCAATAAAAGATCCACTCTTGGAGCTGGCTCTGCTGTCCCCAGAGAAATCCTTTCCTCACTACGAGCCAAACCCTGCCCCTGGGCGGATACTGACCTTAGTGGTGGCCCTTGCATGCTGCTGAATCAGAAGCCCCGCTAGCCACTCCCAAAGCCAAGCTAGTCAGGTGCGGAGCGGGGCTTGTAAAAATGCCTCTCATGTCTCCCACTGGGGGGTTCTGCTGCACACCACTCCCCAAGGCAGAACTGAGGCCTCCATCCCATCTCGGGGCCAAGACAAACGCCAGTCCTGGCCATGGGCTGGGGGGATTTGCTCCTTTCCTGTTTCAGAGTAACAGCCATGTTAGTCTGTATTCGCAAAAAGAAAAGGAGTACTTGTGGCACCTTAGAGACTAACCAGTTTATTTGAGCATGAGCTTTCGTGAGCTACAGCTCACTTCATGTGTATGCATCCGATGAAGTGAGCTGTAGCTCACGAAAGCTTATGCTCAAATAAATTGGTTAGTCTCTAAGGTGCCACAAGTCCTCCTGCTCCTTTCCTGGTAAGCAGCCAGTGGGAGAAGGGACAAGAACCCCTCCAAGCTGCTGTGCTAGGGGAGGAACCTAGAGCTGGCAGGCAGCAGGACTGGGGGAGGGCAGCTGTAACCTCTGCCAGGGAGCTGAGTCTATTGATCTTAGCAAAGACAAGGGCCAAGGGGTGACTTGATCCCAGGCTGTAAGTATCCACATGGGAACTGATATCTAATAATAGGCTCTTCAGCCGAGCAGACAAAGGTCGAACACAATCTAAGGGCTGGGAGTTGAAGCTGGACAAACTCAGACTGGAAATAAGGCTCACATTTTTAACAGAGAGGCAGGCTAATTAACCCTTGGAACAGTTTAGTGAGGGTCTTGGGGGATTCTCCATCACGGATCATTTTAAATCAAGATTGGATGCTTTTCTAGAAGATCTGCTGTAGGGATTATTGTGGGGCAGGTCTCTGGCCTGTGCTGTGCAGGTGGTCAGACTAGATGACCACAGTGGTCCCTGCTGGCCTTGGAATCTCTGAATCGCCAGTGCTTAGGGCACTCACTGCGATGGGGACGCTCTCTCATGGTAAGTTTAAGTTTAACATACGAAGGTCTGGAAAGATGCAGGGAGGGCACTGACAGACCATTAACTTGGCCCTATAGTGACACCAGGAAGGGATTTAAAAGGGAGGAAAAAATCAAACATTCTTTAACAATCAGTTTAAGCTAATCTGAGATCTCAAGCACTAAATGCGTTAATCAGAACTGCCTGCAGGGTGTCACTGCAGGGCAGAGGTAAGGGTTCTGCTGAACGAGAAACTTTCAGTTATACGCAGTTGTGTTGCAGCTGTGTCGGTCTCAGGATAGTCTGGAGACAAGGTGAGGGAGCTAGTAGCTTTTATTGGACCAACTTCTGCTGGGGAGAGACAAGCTCTCGAGTTTACACAGAGCCCTTCTTCAGTTTGAAGAATAACAGGGTCAAATCACCATTCAGTTTCCTCCCCCTGCCCCCCCCCATGTAGTCTATTCACCTGTGTGACCTGCAATCATATCACTGCTGTGGGAGGGGTTTTAGCCCAAGACACCCACAGCTTCCCCTCCATGAGGGGGCCATAGCTTGCCAGGGGAGCCCCAAAGGGCAGTAAGTGAAGTCTGTCACTATAAGGCAGATTTTCTAATCCTCCATCATTCTCGTGGCTCTTCTCTGAACCCTCTCCAGCTGATCAACATCCCAACTGTGGGCAGCACCAGAACTGGACACTGGTTCAACCACTGCTGGAATCCTGTGCTAGATACAGAAGTAAAATAACTTCTCTGCTCCTACTCGCCCACGGCTATACGTCCAAGGGTCACATTAGCCCTTCTGGCCACAAAGTCAAATTGGGAACTCGTATTCAGCAGATTACCTCCCACAACCCTCAAACCATTTTCAGAGTCCCTGCTTCCCAGGGTAGAGTCCCTTGTCCTGTAAGTGCGGCCCACAGTCTTTGCTTTTAGCCATATTAAAATGCATCGTTTGCTCGCACCTAGTTTACCAAGCGACCCAGCTGGCTCTGTATCAGTGACCTGTCTTCTTCATTACAGTAGAATCTCAAAGATACAAACACCAGAGTTATGGACTTGCTGGTCAACCGGACACCCTGTGAAACTGGAAGTAATTAATCAGGCAGCAGCAGAAATTAAAAAAAAAAAACAAAACAGTCAAATACTGTACTGCCTCAGGGCTTTAGCCCAGGGGCTCTCAGCTTCAGCCACAGGTGGTTGGGGCTGCAGCTGCAGGGCAGGGAGGAGGGGGGTCAGGGCTTCTGACCCTTGGGAGAACCTGGGCTCAGCGCTTTAGACCAGGGGGAGTGCTGGAGCTCAGGGCTTCAGCCCCGCGGCGCTGTTCCTGGCTTCAGCCCTGCCAGAAATCAGGGGTTTAACTCCATGGCTCCATTCCCAGCTTCAGCCCACCAGGGATCGGGGCTTTAGCTATGGTTTCGGCCCCAGCACTCCCCCCATAGCTAAAGCCCCAAGCCCCAGCATGCCCCCCAGGCTGAAACAGGGAGCAGAGACGTGGGGAACCCCGGAGCCCCCCCCTACAGGGTAGAAGCCGGGAATGGAGCCACAGGGCTGAAGCCCTGAGCCCCAGTACTTCCCCCAGGTCTAAAGCCCTGGTGCTCCCGCGGGACAGAAGCCCTGAGCCCCCTACTCAGACCCCGACGGCCCCTAGGATCAGAAGTCCCAACCTCCCCGCAAAGCCCTGACCCCACCCTGCGGCTGCAGACCCAACTCCCCTGTGGCTGAAGTCTGTAACATCTTGTTCAGAATTATGGAACATTTCAGTCATGCGCAACCTCCATTCCCAAGGTATCTATAACTGAGGTTCTACAGGATTTACCTTGCCCCCAATTTTTGTGTCATATTCAAACTTTATCAGTGATGATTTTGTTTTCTTCCAAGTCATTGATAAAAACCTTAACTAGCATAGGGACAAGACCTGATCCCTGCAGCACCCTGCTGGAAACAGACCCACTCAATAATTCCTCTACAGTTACAATTTGAGACCTAGCAGGTAGCTGGGTTTTAATCCATTTAATTTGTGCCACGTTAATTTTATATCACTGTCATTGGTACTGAGTCTGGTGGTGTCTCTGACTCTGGTTGGTTTGGTTTTTTCACAAAAAACTTCAAGAGGTTGAGATGGCCACTCCATCTTGCTGCGGCACAAACACAAACTCCAAAACCTCCACCTTTTGCAAAATGGGGTTCTTGCTTTCCAGCCAGCCCCACTTGTAAGAGCTATTCAGAGTGTTTGATCAGAGGGAGCAGGCTGCATGCCAAAGGCTGGCCAGGGAGCTGTGCCCTCCTGGATACCTGCAACACACCCCTCTGTGGAAGGGCCCTGGAGAGCCGGCCAGATTGATTTTATAACACCCAGGAGATTCCCCAAAAGTGGGGAAATTGCCAGCTACACCTCTTGAGCAGCTTTCCAGCCACTGCTTGCTGCCTGAGCATCCCCCTGCAGCCTTAGCAGAGCTGAAGTAGCTGGGCCAAGTTCTGTGTATAGCATCTTCCCGAAATGCCTGGCATCCCAGCTCCCAAGGGGTTAAAGCAAGCATTTCTACCACACCTAGCTGATGGGCTCTGAAACATGGAGTCACTCCTTGGGCCAGGCCAGACTGGTTAAGTATCATTTTGAGCTCTTGCTTTTGCCTGATCCATTCCTGTGCAGAAAGGAGGAACTGTTTGGGTGGCAGGGTCTTTAAAAGGAGGTGGCTGCGGTTTGCAGGTGCTGGGAGGTGCGGATTGGGGATGGAGCCAGGCCTTCTGTGCAAGTGAGGAGGTCGTCGGGGGCAAAACAAATGCAATTTATCCCATAGTTACAGACCCAAACGAGTTTATTCCTTGGTATCATCACCCTCGTGCAATAAACATACATAAGAGCAGATTTTTCAGACACTTTAGGCAGGCTAGTGAGCATGCAAATGCACGTGCTGTCAGACACCTTATCAGCACGCAAAGCAAAAGAACAGCTAATTGGCCCTCTTGTCCCATTCAGGAGGCCAAAAGCTGAATGAGCCAAGGAGCCGTCACCGCTTGCTCTGCCCTCTGGTCGTTCATCTCAGGCTGCAGGCCCAACCCTGCAGCCCCTGCTGTGGCCCAGCTGATATACTTAAGAGGTGCTCACCTCGCACCAGTGTGAAATGCACCATCCAAACTACAGAAACCCACTTTAAGACACATTAAAATAGGGCCGTGATAGCTGGGTACAGCTTTGTTGCTGCTTTTCCCCTGCCCTGCACATCGGCTGCCACCTCTCCCTCCCTCTGTGGCAATGGCTGCAGCGAGGGCCTCTTCCTACCTCCACTGAACAGCCTTGGCCTTCTGCTAGTGAAGATAGTGGGAAAAGAAAGAGCCCATCTTGGAACCTGATGGTGTAGAGCAGGGGTTCTCAGCCTCTTTCTGTCTGTGCCCCCCCCCAACATGCTATAAAAACTCCAGGGCCTCGCAGGGAGAGGGGGACCCTTAGTCATAGGTGTACTTTGAATTCTATTTGGGGGGGAGGCACAGGGCTCGAGCCCCACAGGGGAACCAGAACTCAGGTCTCAGGCCTTCAGCCCCACGGCTCTCAGTTTCAGCCCTGTGGGAGGTGCTGGGGCTCGGGGCTTTAGCCCTGTGGGGGGGGTTGGGGCTCCAGGATTCAGCCCCCCTGGCGCCCAGCTTCAGCTCCTCAGGGGCACCAAGGCTCAGGGCTTCAGCCCAGCAGCTCCCACCTTTAGCCCCATGAGGGGCGAGGGGCTCCAGCTGCAGGGATCCGTGGCCCCCTGAAACGGCTCGTGGCCCCCCTGAAACGGCTCGTGGCCCCCCATTCAGGCAGACACTCTCCCCATCTCCGCTTGGCTGTTGGGCTCTTGCTTACCAAGTGCTGGCCTGCTACTGCTTCCAGTCAATCCATTCAGCTGGAGGCCTCTGATGTTCCCATTTTCTGCCATGCACACAGAGGGCTGGACAGCTTTTTTCACTATTGATCTGATGCTTTAAGGGGAAGAAAAACCTCTTTGGCTGTCTAAACACTATTGATCCGTTCCAGGGAGCCACGCCGCCAGGGAAGGGCGTGGAGGGATTGAAAGCTAATTTCCAGCAACGTGTTTCTGTTATTTCTACCCTTTCGGACAGGTAGCAACACGGAGCAACAGCCTCAGTCAGGGTGGTCGATAGCTCCGCCGAGAGCACAGCACGTTCCTGCTAGGGCCTTCCGGTGGCTACAGGGCTGGGGTTACAGAGGCTGGAGGTGCGAGCCAGCCTCTGCCCTCCCCACCCCTGCAGTGGCTTCCTGCTTTGAGTCGTCCAGAGATCCTGGAGAAGGCTGGCAGGTGCCCCCACCCCGACCTCTCTCTCATGCCACATGAGCTCCTGGCCCAGCTGTATGTACGATGCCAGCAAGGCCAGCTAGTTACACTGTCCCCTTGCAATGCAGGCTGCAGAGAGGAGTGAGGTGCTGCAGAGCCTGCAGAAGGCCAGCCAAGCATAGCAGCGGAGGACAGCAGAGCAGGACAGGACCATCCTCACACTGCAAAGCCAGCTGCAGAAACACCTGGAAAAGCACCAGGGCGCTGAGGAGCAGGTACAGCAGGGGTGGGCGTGTCCAGCAGGGTCTGTCCAATGTGGGCCAGGCACTGCTCTCGGGAAAGGGACTGGCTAGAAAGGGGACTGGGGGGCTTCGCTCTGGATAAAGGTTATTTGCTACATCCAGGTGCTCAAAGTGAGCAAGAGGAAATCTGTTGGCAGGTCCTGGCCCTCCACTCACCCATGGCTAGCCTCAGGAGATGCGGCCCAGGATTTCTGCTTCAGGAACTGAAAGAGATTAGGCAACGTCCCGCCTTAGAGACTTCTTAGCTATCCAGGTCCATTCCCCATCGACCTGGGAAGTGCTTGTCATCAGAGAGCACCTGTTGTCCTAAGGAATCCTAAAGCACCCTTAACATCCCGAGGGATCGCCTTAGCTGACATAGTGCAGCCAGGTCTGGGGGGAAGCATGGCAGCCATGTAACGGCCACAGCAACATTACACAAGGACATAGGGCAGGAAGTGATACTGCTCGCGTGAAGAGTGGCGGGGAACTAGAATGACTGCAAGCATGGGCGACACTGGCATGCCCCAAGCCCCGTGCACTCTGGCACCTGTCCCACTGCCTGGACGTGCTGGGATCTCCCATGTCACGTCAGGACTAAGCCAGCCCAGCTTAGTGCAAGGCTGTGGGTGCCCGGCTTCACTCGAGAAGGCTTGTGGCTGCGTTTGGAGAGGCCCAGGCTGAACTCCAAGTCCCTGTCACAGCTGCATCAGCCCTGCAGCTCCTCATTCTTATGAGTGAGGTTGCCGGGTGGGAGCCTGCTGTCCCCACCTCCTGGTCGTCTGCCTCAGAGAGGGGACAGAACAGAGTATTGTGAAATCCATCAGGAATCAGTGGCCCTGGTTCTGCGCTTACCTCCCTCTGTGTAACATGTTGGCTGCCATGGCATTTTCATTGTGAGAGCAGGATCAGGCCCACAGACTTTCAGCCCGTGCTCTCCATCCTGCACCCAGCCCTGCCTGCCCTGCTTTACCTGGAGCGCTGAGACTCCTTCCAGGACAGGAGCCTGCATTGCACATGAGCCAGCAGATTAGGCACAATAAGCAGAAAGAGGAGGAACTGTGCAGGGTCCTGACAGACGTGGTGAAGTGACAATCAGAACTGTCACTCTAGTGGAAGTCACTGCTGTTAAACTAGAAATCAGTGTCTTGTGCTTCCTGCAGCAGCGCCTCGCTTTGATTGCTGTCCTAAACCTTAGAGACTCGGCAGTTCAGTGCTGAACTGACCACAGGGTGTTTAACCCACGTGCTGCTGGAGGCCAGTCTCTCTTCGGGAGGGTTTGCTCTCATTGGGTTCTACCGGGGAGTGGCTGGCTCCTTGCTGAGCTGGAGCACAGGGGAGCGGCACCGGCTCTCAGGCGGGCTCTGTGGATGAACTGGCCCTGTACGGAGCGGGGTTCGGTGCCCTTGTGGGAGGACGCTCCAGAAAGCTGCTAGAGCGGTGAGATCTAGGGAAGACTTGACCAGATGCCAGCATGGCCCCATCCAGCCAGCGCAAGACTAAACGAGGGACCTCGTTAAAGCCGACACTCTCAGCCTGCTGCTGTGAAACACTGAGTAACCTGCTGCTTCTGGGACTCTGTTTTCGGTGCATTTACTAATCTGGGCTCTCCGCATTTTAGCTCTAGGACCAGATTTTGACAGGCACAGACGAGCAAATCCCCTGTGCAGTGCCCGTGCCGCATCAACTGCATGAGCGCCAAGTAACGCACCAGTTCCTGCCTTTGAAAAGCTGGCCCATCAGCCTGATTGGTGCCACGTAACTAGCAATATAGTCACCTCCCCCTCACAGGCTGAGGGTGTTCTGCAGCTGTGGGCAGCCCCAAAGCAGGACACAATCGGGTTCTCCTCTCTCACACCCTGTCGACCCAGGGCACAAGACTGACAATCCCGAGAGACTCTGTGAGCTCACAAGGGAGTCAATTACAGGAATTTTCTGAGGTACCAGTTAGATTTTAAACCTGGAACCTAGATTTGCCAATTGGCTAAGTGTTCTAGCGTATCTAGAATGGAATCGAACAGAATAAGCCCCTGTGCATTGAGTCCAGGGAGTGTTAGCTCACTGATTTCAATGCTGGGGTCTTTTCAGGTCAACTTTTAACTTGAACGGTATTTCTCAAATCAGGACACTTGATTATTCGTAAGCAGTTAGTTTATTAATTCATGCAGAGCCACATCAATATACAATCAGCAGTTCACCAGGCAAGTGTAGACACAACCAGTGTTCTAGGCAAGTACTAAATACACCAATACAGTCCAGAGTAGGGCTGATGCTAGCAGTTACACAGAGGAACAATGCAAATCACCAAGATTTCATATTACATTTACTTCTGACATCAGTCATCAATTCTTAGTACCCAATACATTTATCATACTTTCAGTACTTCTCCAAGCAGTAAGAATATTCTTGTCTTTAAGGGACTTTCAAGAATATGGTCCCAGGTATTTGAGTGGATTGGTCCAAAAGGGGCAAGTTTAGAATATGAAAAGCAATTGTTTGAAGTTATGGTTCAGATCTCTCTTAGGTCAGTTTGCTTGAATTTATAAAGGAGGTCATGCATATAGCATTAGCCAGAATCTAAAATGTGGTTACTTGATGTCTCAATACAGAGTGTCAACTTCATCCAGATAAACTTCAGTTATTTATGTGAAAGAACAGAAGGAGAAACAATCTCTGAAATGTATCAGCGAGGTAGCCGTGTTAGTCTGTAAAAAAACAAGGAGTCCGGTGGCACCTTAAAGACTAACAGATTTATTTGAGCATAAGCTTTTGTGGGTAAAAACCCTACTTCTTCAGATGCATGGAGTGAAAATTACAGATGCAGACATAAATATACTGACACATGAAGAGAAGGGAGTTACCTCACAAGTGGAGAGAACCAGTGTTGACAGGGCCAATTCAATCAGGGTGGATGTCGTCCACTCCCAACAATAGAAATGGAAATGGAGTCTCACCACTTACTTGTTGCACTGGGGATTCTGCAGCTTTGGTCAGCCCTGGGCTGTGCCGCCTGCTGATGACCTCAGTTGTATCTACGCTGAGTCTGGGATTCACTGGAGGTGGCCACCCTCGGATTTCTATTGGTCATTTGCCAGCTGGCACTTAGCTTTCAACTTTCTCACTTTCTCTGCTGCTTCCATCAATATCCAGTAGATGGCAGAAGTGTATAGTAAATTTCTCCAATGTTTCTTTTATTCAGAGGGTTTGATCCATTTCATGGATAAAGCCCTACACAGGTACAAAATTTGTATTCGCATCTGCTCTGCAATCTGCAAAAATCATCCGCGGATATCCACATCTGCAGATATAAAACGGATATCCGCAGATTTGCCGGGCTCTATTAATAGAATCAGAAAACCATAGGGTTAGAGGGACTGCAAGGGTCATGCAGCATTTGTTGTGTCTAACCATCCAAGACAGGTGGCGCCAGCCTCCTTTTGAAAACCTCCAGGGAAGGCGCGTCCAGAACCTCTGAGTCAGAAAGCTGTCCCATACACATGCTAAGAATTTGCAGGATGTATTATGTTTTGCAGCAGTTGCTTTCCAACAGATATCAGGGAAGTAAAATCCCCCATCAGTACTAGCTCATGTGTTAGTTAATCTTGTTGCCTGCTTGTAGACTAACTCATCCACTTCCTCTTCCTGATTTTGTGTCTATAATAGACCCCCCCACCCTAACATCGCTACGGTTCTGTTCCCTTATCCTCACCCAGAGACTCTCAGTAGGTCTGTTGCTCACTTCCCCTTGGATCTCGGAGCAAGTGTAGCCAGTCTTGATGTACAGCTCAACTCCTCCTCCTTTTTCCCCATACCTGTCCTTTCGGAACAAGCTATAGCCCTCAACGTTGGTACGCCAATCATGGGTGTTGTTCCCACCAAGTCTCTGTGATGCCAATGTTAAGTTATAATTTTCTTTATCTACCATGACTTCCAGTTCATCCTGCTTGTTCCCCATACTCCTTGCATTTGTATAGAGGCATCAAAGATATTTTTCAGGCTGCAGACTGTTGCTTTTCCTCTTGCCTTTTTAATGCAGTTGTGATTTCTAGTCCCTTCTCCAGAAATTACCCCTTGCCTTTGTCTCCGTTACTTGAGCCTAGATGCGAATTGGCCGGATTTTTGTCACCATCCCTAGCTTAAAGATGTGCTTATCAGGTTAGCCAGACAATGACCAAAGATGCTCTTCTCAGTATTGGATAGATGGAGCCCATCCCAGCACAGTAATCCACTTCCCTGGAACATCAGCTCATCGTTGAAAAAGCCAAAGCCTTCTTGCCAACACCACCTGCGTAGCCACGCATTTACTTCCACGATTCGATGGTCACTGCCCAGGCCTCTTCCTTCAACAGGGAGACTGGACGAGAACCCCACTTGCACCCCAAACTCTTTTATCCTTCTTCCCAGAGCCACGTAGTCTGCAGTGATCCGCTCAAGGTCATGCTTGGCAGTATCATTGGTGCCCACTTGGAGAAGTAGGATAGGGTAGCGGTCCAAGGGCTTAATGAGTCTCGGCAGACTCAGTCACATCCTGAATTCTAGCTCCAGGCAAGCATTACATGGACTGTATTTCATTATTACCGCCAACTATCAATTGGGATCCCTCTTTTCAAGCAATTTCTCTTAATATTCCAGTGTTAGACAATGTGATTATATTTTTAATATGCTTTCTTCTTTCTAGAGCCTTGCAATTTTTCTCACTTCTAGGGTGCAACAATCATTTACAAAGAAAACACACAGAATCCCTTAGATCAGGGGAACTGGACAGATTAGTCACATGGAGAGATGAATATCTGGTTCAGAAGGCAAACAAGCATACAGTGTGTAAGTTGGAGTGAGTAGAGAGAGAGAGAGTGTGGCACTGGAGGTATCAGGAAGTTTGACCTCTGGAACTCTCACTGGTTTTGAGTCACCAGCCGAGCTAGTCCTGATTGGTTTAACCCTTCACTCTGTTTTTTTCTCTTCTCTCGTTCTGTATAACACATGGGAGACAATCAGGCGCTCTGCACAGGAGAGGGGGCAGGGGCTCTCCGTAGCTAGACTCAGAGCAGTGGAAGGCTCATCCATAAGTGAATTATAGGAGTCTTTGGTTTGAGAAAGTAACAAGAGTTGGAGAATTCCTCAACAAGCATCAGAGCTGTACTTTCCTGGGAATGGCGTATTTTAGCTTTAGCTTAATTAACGCCCCCAGAGAGGATGTCTCACCTGTTGGGGTGGGCCTGTTGACTCTCATTGGCGAGGAAGCTGGGGTGTGCAATACGCATGAGGGTGATTGCCACTGGATAGCTAGATGGGAGCAGAGAGAGAGAGAGATTGTCAACAAGGTATTTTCAAGAGACATGTTAATGTCTGTATCTCTTACACCTCCTTGTCCCCTAGATGATCCAGCAGCACCAGACCATCCATGCACTGGAAGAGGAGCAAGCCCGCCTGCAGGCCCATTGTCACCACCTGGAGGAGGAGACTGGCTTTCTGCATGCCATGCTGGAGGCCCAAGGCCTGATGCTGGAGAATGAGCAAACACTTGAAACCAGCCAGGTGAGCAGTGCTGGCACTGGGAGAAAGGATGAGCAGTCCTGCTCTTTGCAGCAGGGACACGTGCATTCATTTTCGCCATCCTGCTGCAATCAACTGCTGTGATAATAGGCCCCCGGGGGCTAGGGCCAGGGTAGTGAGGTGTCTGAGTCAAACACATGCCTTCACCAGCACCCTCCATCTGTGCTCCTCCCTGTACACAAGCATCATGCCACCCTGACTGTCCCAGAGAGCTGCAGGGGTTTGGCTTTTGTTCCAAATAATTTGTGCTGCTTATTTTCCTGCTTAGAAATGTCTGCGATGTCCAGCTGTCCCCAGTGTGCTGGCAGGCTATAGGGGCAAGAGGTTTCTCAGCGAGGTGCACTGAAAGGGCAAGGAGGTGATTGTTTAACAATGAAATCCTTTCTCCAACTTGTTACTTAGTTATTGAAGTTAAATAGGAATTTAGGAATTGCCAGACTGGCTCAGACATGAGGTCCAGAGTCCTGTCTGGCAGTGCCCAGAGCCAGCTTCTTCAGAGAATGCTGCAGCAGGCAGATAATCTGTCCCCATGAAGTTCTAGCCTAATTGTCAGAGGTTTGATTTAAGCCCTGAAGCATGAAATTTAACATGGCTTTTTGTTATCATTAGCTATGATAACTCTGTGTGGTTTTGGTATCCCTATAAATGACCAGTCCTTTGAAACTTGCTAAATACTCTCTTCATTGAATTCCTGTGGTAGTGAGTTCCACAGTCTAATCACACCTTGCATGAAAAAGTATTTGCTTTTATCAGTTTGTTTATCTTTCTACCTTTTAATTTCATTGAAAGTCACCTTGTGCTTGAGCCATGCAGGGAGAACAGAAGGTCCCAGTTTCCCTTCTCTAGAGCTGTCGTTATATACCTTTATCATGTCTCCTTTTATTCATCCTCTTTCTAAGGTAACAATCCCAATCATTTCAACCTGTCTTCATGTGAGAACTTTCCCAGGCTATAGGCATTCTCCTTGCCCCTTTAGCTCTGCAGTGCCCTTTTAGAGGGGCAGCCAGCCCTGACCCAGTGTCCAGGTGAAGCTGTATTATTGATTGTTATGGAGCCATTAGAATATTCTCCAGGTCATTTCTTATGCATCCGGCCACAATTCCCCCTCACCTCTGAGTGCCTCCCTGTGGCTGGGTGCAGTAATGCCGGTCCCATCTCAGGCCCTAGGGTATGTGCACACTGCACACTCCGGCTGGGCTCTCAGCTCTCCCGTCTTGATTCCCCTCTGGGCTCTCCACAGTTACACCTCAAAGAGGAGCAGGTGGAGAAGTTAATGAGAGAGCTGCTGAAGGCAAAGGCTGAGGTGCAAGCTGCTGAGCAGAAGGTACGTGTCCCTCCCGCCCCTTTGGGGGATGTGGGCTGGGACTGCAAGGTGCTGGGAATGGGCGGGCAGCAGGCAGTGCTCCGCATTCTCTTCCGTTGTCTCCCATCACCTCTTCTTCCCACTTGTCTCTCTCCAAGAGCTGGCAGGCCTGCTGGGGAGGCCCTCAGGAGTGGGCGGCCCCCACCTCTCCGCAGCGCAGGCTTGGGATGAGCTCCTCCCTTAACTTCAGGAACTTCTCTGGCGCTCTCCCCCAACCCCACTCGTCCCTGAGGCCCTGTCTGTATGCTCCAGCCAGACGCAGTCAGGTTCCTGTGGGACGCCCTCCGATGCAGCCTGCAGCCCGAGCGGGTTACCAGGGTTGGGGCTCTCCTGGGCCATTTCCTTGCTGACGTTAAGCCCTGTCCCTGCCTTGGGTGCCCAGCCTTTCGCCTCCTCCCTTTCCACATGGGCACCTTGGGTATTGCAAATGTAAGCGACGTATATTGTGCCTGCCAATAAGTGGGGGTGCAACATTGCAACCCAGACCAGCAAGCAGCCTGGGCTCTGCGACTCCAGCCTCTCTCCTCTTGCCCCCAGCTCTGGGGCTGCTAATTCTTCTGCACCATGTCCCAGAGTGAGAGAGCCCGGCGGCTCAGGGCTCAGTCCTGGCGCCAGGGAGCAGCTTTCCATGCAGCCACTTGCTGGTCACATTGAGTCAAATGCTCAGTTCACCTGCGTGTTTCACCAGGCGCAGGCTCCTGCTTGAAGCACGTGCAGAAGGTCGTTGGGTAAAGAGGCTGGTACCGGCCGGTGCTGTGTTAGGTGCTCCTCCCCTACCAGCCCCCACCTCCAGTGTGACCCTCAGGAGAACTGCCCGGTCCTGGGGGGATAGAGGCTGAGGGAACCCAGGCTCCTGCCTCGAGCTGTTATCGTGGGTGCACCTCTTCCCACCTCTGCTGCTAGCTCAGTGGGAGGGCAGGCGACGGTGGGGAGGGCTTCTGCTGACATCCGCGTGGTTTGTGGGACAGGCCCGGCGCAGGGAGGACACCTTTGGGTAGCTGAAGGATAGCCTGGCAGCATCCCAGGTCTCGCGGGAGGCAGCCGAATCCAGAGTCCAGCGCAAAGAAGGGCAGCTGCAGGGTTTGCAGAGGAAAGGGCAGTCACTGCACCAGGAGCTGAAGATGGTGCAGAGAGAGGTACCCGTCTGGAGCTAAGGGAGAGCCCACTGCTTAGCGCCTCTTCCCTTTGCACCAGCATTGAGCGAGAACCTACATCTTCTGTCTCTTCTGCCTTCCACTCTCCATCCCTCCTGCTTGCTGCTAGCACTGGCAGGGCTGTCTTGGAGGGTGTGGGGGTCTCTCTGGCTGAAGTTTCAGGGACCTTCTAATTTCACACACAAAGGGCATGGCAGAGTCTTGCCTGGCACCATGTTGCCAGGCCGTGGGCCGTGTCTCAGATCTCTGGGCAGAGGCTCCTGGAGCAGGCACTGTGGCCATATGGCTCATTTTGTGTCCCCTAGCATCCCTCAGGCTCAGTGCAGGCTTCTCCACAGCATGCAGGCACCAGACTGGGGCTGGTGGAGGGAGACGATGCAGGCCGTGCTGGCAGATGTTGTCAGTACTGCGAAGTGTTGCTGATGCTGCAGCGTTGCTGTTCCTGGAGCCCTGACGCCAGCTGCATTAGCAGGCCGTGCAGCGTGTTCCTTCTGCAGACCTGGCTCGGTTCGGTGGCAAAGGCGCTTGGCCAGGTTCGTAGTGGAGGGAGGACAGTGCTAGCGCCCCGGCTCAGTGGTTACAGGCGCACTAACCCCTACGTGCAGCAGCAACGGTGTCAGCGCACCAGGCTGCCAGCCCCTCTGCAAGTACAAAGGCTCCCTCCTAGGACATCTCCTTTTACACCCTGATCCAGACACGTTACCTCTCATACACCTGACGTGGTCAGTTACCACCCTGCTCCTTGTACCTGCCTCCATTAGCCCGTCCGCCCCTCCTGGTCCTTTGGAGGGTCGGGTGTTCTTGTCCCATCCCTTGGGAATGCATTTCCACAGCTACTTGAGAGATCTGCACCATCCTCGCCAGTCAGGAATATGCTCCCTTAGTTAGCCAGTGCCTGGTGTGTTACTGTTCTGCCCAGGCCTGCTTTGGCTCACACTGCGAGTTCAGCTTCCGGCTCCAGCAAAGCCTAAAGCAGACTGCTCCAGGACAGGCCCGAAGGACAGCAGCTGCCGCCAGCAACACGCTGAGACAGCCTCTTGCATCATGTCCTCAGGCGGCCCAGCTGGAGGCGCTGCTGAGCACATCACAGCTGGAGTCATGCTCCCTGAAGAAGGAAATGCAGAGGAAAGACAAGGAGCTCCAGCGCCTGCAAGAGCAGCTCCGAGAGGCTCAGGAAGCACTGCAGGGTGCTAGGCAAGGGAAAGAGGACGTCCAGAAGGAGTCAGAGACCCAGGTAGGGCCCCAGCTGAGGCTCAGGGAGAGAAGCAGACACTGAGCCTCCATTCAGTCGTGTCTGTGCCTTTGCACGTGGCCAGCTCACATGGCTTCCTGGGGGTGGGGCAGGTGGGAAGCATTGCTGGAGCTGGTGCCACACCCCGATCCTGCCTGTCCTTCCCACTCGGCCCGGAGGATAGAGGGGCACGCTGAAGCCATGCAAGGGCAGGTGGTACTGCTGCAGGACCGGCAGGCAGGAGAGTGGGGGTTGCAGTCAGCACCACGGGCGACCATTCACTTAGTTCCCACAGCTTGCTCCCTGCCCTGGCTCAAGAACAACTGGCAACCCAAGAGCCACTTGGAGCCCCCCTTTCCACCTGTCCCTCCAGGGCCCATGTCCTGGCGCCCTGCCCTCTGACGGAGCGCCCTGCAGGGGGAGGGCTGAGCACCGTTGTCCCAACATGGATCTTGGGCACAGACAGAGCCCCTGGGCCTTCTCATTGCCCTGAGCTAAGGAAGGAGCATGCATGTGGCAAGGGCTGTATTGGTGAGATTGTCTCAGGCCGAGGAGCCGTCTCCCTGCCCGCAGCCTGTCTTGGGGAGGTTCCAGGAGTCTGCTTCTTTCCCATGCGGCCCACCTGCATTTCCTATTCATCGCCCAGCGGGGCCTCACCTTGGCCTGGTAAAGCAGCAGCATTAGCAATGCCTCCAGGTGTGACTCTCCAAAGCAGCACTGCGGGGCTGCCTGCCCCATCTGCCCAGTGCTCCATGGCTCCTTCAGCCTGGGTATCTGAGCTGCGCTGGCCTGCGGTGTCTGGGAAGTTGGCTTTGGCTCCAGCTCTTCCATTCCTCTGCCCAGCGGCTGCAGCGTGACCAGCTGGTGGAGCAGCAGAAAGCCGATCTTGTGGCAGCCCGAGAAGAGCTTTCCAGGTGCGCAGGGCAGCTCGCAGAGCTGCGCTCAGACCGACAGCAGCAGGCTGGGGAGCTGGCCATCCTGAGAGAGAAGCATAAGACCGCGCAGCAGGAGGTAGGCAGACAGCACTGGGAAGAAGACAGCAAGGTTTTCTCTTCCTCCAGACCATCCTCTTGGCAGGCTGCTATGGGGGCGTTTCTCCTGCTATGGATTAGTCTGTCCCCTGGCTTGGGGGTTCCTAGATTCACCTTGCCTGAGTGTCCCTTTCAGAAGGGCAGCGCCTAGGACAATGGTGGCTGCCCCGTGAGATGACTGGCGCCTTCCTCCCAGCTCTTGGAGCTCTGATGCTTTGAGCTAATTGCTGCTGTTATTTTGTTGTCTCGTCTCCCTGCTAGCCCTGCCCCTGCAGGCTGCCTTCCTCCCCACACCGCCCCTCCCAGGCTGCTGGAGCCGGGCAGGCCGTGCCCACGGTGGAATGTTTTCGGAAGTGGGGTTCTAAGTTCTAAGCATTATCGCCAGAATTCCCACTGTGGGAAGGCTGCTTTACCAGCCATGGGCTTTGCAGGTGTGCAGCCGTGACCAGACCATCGGGAAGCTCAGAGGAGACCTGAAAAGTGCTGAGGAGGAGCTGATGCAAGCGAAGGATGAGGTGAGCTTTCAGATCTCACCCTTCGGGGTCTGTTGAACTCGCAGCATCTCCTGGGGCAAGGAGCTCCTCGCAGGGCTGCAGCACTGCAGAAGCCCTGGCTGTATGGTCTGTCCATGGACTGTGGTGACCTGTCTGCCCTGCAGCCCCTCTGTAGTCAGGGCATGGTGGGCCCAGCGGGGAATCGTCATGGTTGGCTACAGTTCCAGGGTGCTGGGCGCAAGCCCTGTGTGACAGCCTTTGCTCGGCAGTTAGTGTAGCCCAGGGGCGGGCAAACTTTTTGGCCTGAGGGCCACATCTGGTTTCTGAAATTGTATGGAGAGCCGGTTAGGGGAGGCTGTGCCTCCCCAAACAGCCAGGCGTGGCCCAGTCCTCGCCCCCTATCTGACCCCCCCGTCCTCTGACAGCCCCCCCAGGACCCCTGCCCCGTTCACCCCTCCCTGTCCCCTGACTGCCCCCCACTGCTCCATCCAACCCCTCCTCTCATTCCTGACTGCCACCCGGGACCCCTGCCCCATCCAAACCCCCTGTTCCCCGCCCTCTAACCACCCCAACCCCTATCCACACCCCTGACCACCACCCCGAACTCCCCTGCCCTCTATCCAACCCCCCCTGCCCCCTGACCGCCCAGAGCATCAGGACAGGCCGTCGTGCCACCCGGCTGGAGCCAGCCATGCCACCGCGCAGCACAGAGCACCGGGTCAGGCTGCGGCTCTGCAGCTGCACTGCCCACGGCAAGAGCTCGCAGCCCCCTGCCCAGAGCATGGCGCTGGTGGTGCAGTGAGCTGAGATTGCGGGGGAGGGGGAACAGCAGGGGAGGGGCCGGGGACTAGCCTCCCGGGCCAGGAGCTCAGGGGCCGGGCAGGCAGGTCCCACGGGCCAGATGTGGCCTGCGGGCCATAGTTTGCCCACCTCTGGGGTAGCCAGTCTCTCATATCCCTGAGCCCTGAGAGCAAGTGTCAGAAGGGCTCAGTGCAGTGCCCGAGGGGGCTGAGTGTGTAGCGCTCCACCCGGCGAGGGAGAGGCTCCGTCCCCCACCTTTGGGCCGCAGGGCGTGGCCCCTCACTGAACAAAGCACCAGCGAGTCCCTGCAGGGGAACAGTCCCAGCAGGACGAATCCGCTAGTCCCATTTCTTGCTGCCTCGGGGCTGCTTGCCAGTGATGGTTATCAGCTGGGCGTGGAGACTGGGCGAGCAGCCCCTTCGGTCCGTGCTCCAACATGCACCAGGGCCTTTTACACAGGACAGTTGCTCTGTGTGCCCTCGTGTGTAGTTGGGAGCCCAGGGCGAAGGATATAAAGGGCGGAGTTGTGCAGCCACCGACCACCTGGTGCGAAGTGAGACCCGCTGGTGCGAGGGAGCCCAGCAGAGCAGATGAGGGCTCTGGCCCCAAGTGCCGTCACCCAGGCCGGTGCCTTCCGTTGTCGCCATGTAGTCACTTGTGTGCGCCGAGGCTAACACATGGTGCTGTCCCATTGCCTCTGTCCTGACCGTCTGGGTCAGTGGCGTGTGCGTTTGTGGCGCTGCCCAGGGGGAGGAGAGAGCCACAGAGGGGAGCGGCCTGAAGGGAAAGCTCCACCAGCTGCAAGATGACGTAAGAAGCCTGCAAGCGGTCTGCGGGGAGCGGGAAAAGGCCATGGTGGAGCAGACCTGCTGCATCCAGCAGCCCCAGCATGAGCGGGAGATCTGCATCAGCCAGGTGAGAGCTTGCCAGCCCTGTTCTCTGCCCAGCACATAGCCAGCCCTGCCGTGGTGTTAACCCTCAGCGAGGCAACTGGCTTCCTGGGGACTCTAAAGACAGGAGCGAGCGATGGAAGCTGTCTGGCTTTGAGAGCGTTGCCAGCCCTGGCCCTGGGTCTGGTCAGTGTGTAGACCTTGTGTGCTCCACTTACCATCTCCTCTAGCGCACAGGTGCCGGCTTCCTCCAGGCCGGTGCTCGAATCCCCATCCCACCCCTTCTCCCAAGCCTCCACCCCACCCCGCTTCTTCCTGCCCACTCCCCGTCCACACTCCTACACCTCCTGCATGCCACAGAACAGAAAGGGCTGGGAGGGAGGGGGAGGAGTTGACTGGCGGGGGCTGCCGGTGGGCGGGAGAGGAGCTTCAGCCCCAGAGCACCCACGGAGTCGGCGCCTCCGCTGCCTAAGACTGCCCCTCAGTGTATGAGCAGTTCACAGCCCCAGCAGCTCTGCGTTGTCTGGAACTGGGGTCGCCTCCTGAATCCTTTGTCTTGAACTGACTCAGCGCTGTCCGTCCATCTGGTACCGCGGAGGGGCCGGTCAACCCTGTCCATCCGTCTGTCTGGTACCGCAGAGGGGCCAGTCTGTGCACGGTCTAGGCCTGGGATACTCAGCTACATCCTCCCGCTGGGGACAGAGCCCTCCAAGTGGCCTGCATGAATCTGCAGGCTGTAAATGGTTACGTCCTTCTTGGCGTTCTCCGCAGAACTGGTCCCACTGCGCGTTTCTGGCCTCCATTACCTTGGCCTTCGCCCAGCCCCAAATTTCATGCTGGAGCCTGTGAGAATAACTCAGAAGTGACATAACTGGTTTCACTCCAACTTGCCAGGTACCCTTTGGCCTGAGAGCCCACCGAGCCAGGGTTGTGCGCAGGGAGGTGGGGTCAGAACCAGGGGAGGCCTGACTGCTGCGTCACAGTGCGGCACCTGGCTGAGGTCTGCCCGGCGTTGTACTGCTCAGCGTGGGACTCTGCGTTTCTGGCCTGTGTCCTAGGGCCAGGAGCAGGCAATGCTTGAATCCCGCGAGCGAGCCCACCAGACAGAACTGGAGCAGCTGCGGGCCAAGCTGCAGCACCTTCAGCAGGAGCTGGATGTCTGCAAAGGGAAGAACCAGGATAATCTGAGCCACCTGCAGCAGCGGGAGTCCACGATGGAGAGGCAGAGCTTGGACCTGGAGTTCCTGCTGCAGCAATGCCAGGCGCTGAAAGAGGAGGTATGGCTCCTGGGAGGGTCACCCCCTCTCAGCAGGCAGCCCAGAGCTGAGCCCTCGTTCAGGCAGGGCCCTGCAGCTCCCAGAATGTCCCATCAGCCCCCTCTGGTGCTGGGCCACACCCCGGGCATGGAGCAGGACAGCAGGGAGGGTGAGAGTCTCAAGTCAGGCACCATCAGGGCCCCCTTGTCGTGGATCCAGGGGCAGGGAAGGGTCCTGATGTGTGCTCGGGCTGGTTCTGGTTATCAGCAGCCCTGGCCAGTGTAACTAGCCTGTACCAGGAGCAGCCTCCCATCCCCAGGGCTCCAGCTCCAGCCCTGTATTCCTCTGTGCCCAGCACCACATTGGGTCAGCACCCGCAGCAGGGTCCTGGTGCCTCTGCGCACGGTGGGGACAGCACCCTGCTTGGTGCGGAGCACCTGGCCAGTGCTGAGAACAGAGCTGGAGGGGGAAGGGGCGGGGGAGTGACAAGGAGGAAGCCCCCTGCCAGGGAGCCATGCCCAGCTGCGGGGGAGATGCTCTGGGGAGGAGCCAAGCCCTCTTGCTTGGGAGATTTGAGACTAGACCGGTAAGGACCTGTCCTGCCCAAGCCAGAGGATGGACCGGACTGGACCTGTCCATCTCTGATTGGCCTTCGGGCCTGAACCCTGCCTGGCCAACAGGCGCACTAACAACAGGGCAGTGGGGCAAAGGCTGGCAGGCGGCTCCCCAGTGCTGTCGCACTCCCAGGTGTTCTACTATGAAGAGGTGATGCAGAAGCAGGAGAGGGAGCTCTGCCAGCAGCAGGAGCAGCTCCAAGAGGCGCAGGAGCAACTGGCCATGGCCAAGAGCAAGAGCAGCTCCACCGAGAGCAGCCTGGATCTGTACAAGAAGAAGTACCAGGCCGCCCTGAACAGAGC
Source organism: Natator depressus (assembly GCF_965152275.1). Classification (NCBI taxonomy): domain Eukaryota; kingdom Metazoa; phylum Chordata; order Testudines; family Cheloniidae; genus Natator; species Natator depressus. The sequence goes on from NC_134245.1 coordinate 42,915,846, forward strand.
TGGCGAGCTGGAGGGCAAGGTGCAGAGCCTGGAGGAGGAGCTCCGGGACATGAGCAGCCAGGTGGGGCCCGGCCTGGCCATGTGAGCCCTGCGCCTCGGATTAGAAATGAACTGGTTGTGCTTTCCCTCGGTGCCTTTACCTTGCGTCGCACTGGAGGGGTTTGGGCATGTGGGCCTGGCCATGCGAGCAGTAGCCCCACAGGCTTCTTGCCAGCACAGTTCCAGCCGGGGACAGTTTAGGGCGCAGCTAGCTCAGGCTGCACAAGCCCCGTGTCCTTGTTTGTGCTGAGAGGTTTTCTGTGGTTGCCCTCCAGGGCTTTCTCCAGTTCACCTGCTGGGGTGGAGGGCTCGAGTGAACAATGCCAGTGGGGTCTGCCCTGGTGTCTGGGCTCTAGAGAGTTTGCACCATGCTCCTGACGCATGGGATCTGAGGGGAACCACCCTAGTGCAGGGGCCAGGGGAAGGCCATTAGTGCTGCTCTCCCATGGCTAGTGACCAGGCTGGCGCTGCTGAGCGTGCGACACGAGACTTCCAGCTCTGCTCAGAGAAGCACTGGCCAGCACAGGCCATGCAGCCACTGGCCTGGGGCAGAACAGCTGGGAAATTCACCAGGTGACAGTAGGCAGGTTGGGCACCCACTCTGCCCTCGTGTCAGGGCTGCACAGACTCAGGCCCAAGGCTCTCCATGGTGCTCAGTGGCCTCTGGCTGCCCGTCTGCCTCTGCTCTCCTACCTGGGAGCCTCATGGAGTGGGCAGCCGGCCTCCTCCCGTGTCATTCTCAATCCTTCCCTCGGAAGGGAGCCAGGCCGCAGGCAGGGGAGCTGGCCCAGCCCCTACCCCACTGATCAGCACCATGGGTTGAGCCAGTCCTACTGTCTGGCCCCTCTGACAACTGCTCCTCGTCCCTGCTGCAGATGCGGGAGTGTGATGACACCATCATCAACCTGTGCGGCAAGCAGCTGGTTCTGCAGCAGGAGATGACAGGCAGGAGGAACCCGACGGCCATGGAGCAGCTGACTCAAGAACTTCATGCCACACAGGAGGAGCTGTCCAGGAGCCTTCAGCATGCCCACCAGTGTGAGCAGAGCATCCAGGGCCTCCAAGAGCAGCTGGTTGCCAGTCAGACCAAGGTGAGCAAAGAGAAGTGGGGCAGCTGGCCTGGCTCTCTCCCTCCTGGTGCACTGCCTCTGTTCCTGGGTCAGCCTGAGCTCCCTGGGGCAGGGCCTGTGTGCAGTGCTGGCATGTTGTCAGTGCTTTAGAGAACGTCACCTGCACGCCAGCATTCACACCTGCTCCCCTGCCCACTCACTATCACACACCACCTCACGTGGACATGCTCACCCGTTACACGTTCACACACCGTCCCTCCAGATTGCCACAGCATGCTCTGTTGGAACGCAGCGCATCTCTGTCGGGATGAGGGACACCAGTGCTCTGGAATCTGCACTGGCTGCCTGTTGGTCCCAGCTGGAAACACAAGTCACATTGGGTATCTGTCCCATTCTAGGGAGCAGTCCAGACCGGCGAGGGGCTGTCACCACCTGCCCTGTGACCTGGAGTGCCTCACAACAGTTTGGTGCTGTAGCTCCCAGCATGGGCTGCTCACAAACAGCCAGACAGCCTGTGGGTCACCCCTCAGTGTCTGTGTGTAGCCGCAGTCCTGGGCCAGCCCCTCTGAGCCCAGCAGCCTGCCAGCTACAAAGCAGCCACACTCTGGCTTCCAGCAGCCTTGGTTACTACCCGCAGAGTGACCCCAGCACACTCCCAGTCCTGAATTTTCCCCAGAAACGTGTGTTCTGCACACTCCAGCCCTCTCCTGGGCAGTTCGGGTATTAGAGGAGCTGTGCCCCTCAAAGGAGAAACAGTTTGTTACTTTAACTGGCATTACCCAAACAATTCAATTTAAACACAACACTGGGTTGTTTTGATTAAAGAATAAAACAAGTTTAATTAACTACAAAGAGGTAGATCTGAAGTGAGTACAAGTATAAGATATTAAAGTCAGCAATGGTTAGAAGAGAAATAAACTCAAAACACGTCCTAGTAACTAAAATTTAACAGACTAGACTTGGTTCAAGGTAAAATCCTTCCACGTGTTCCTAGCAACTGGACTGACCAAATTCTCAGGTCAGGATCGCGCCCGCAAGGCTGAGGCAGTAACCGGCTTTCCATCGCCTCCTGCGTCTCTGCCAGCCCCTGGCTGCAGACAGGGAAGAACAAGAGCAGCTGGCAGAGAAGGAACGGCCACTGGAGGCCCCAGGGCAATGCCCTGGATTTCCCAGAGACCCATCACAATGAGGGGGTGCTTATCCACACCTCCTCCTGCAAAGACCCTGGTCACAGATTCAAGAATAGGGTGCAGCAACCCCTGGACCGACTCCAGACACCAGGGACTTAGCCTCCAAAGGACGTGGCTCTTCACCATAAATGTACCCGTGATCTGATTCACTTGCATGGGATCCCAGCCTGTCCTACAGCCCTCCCCAGAGCAGCGTCTCAGAAACAGCATATCGGCGATGTGCTGTACAGCGTAAACAAACAAGGAAGCATCTGCTTATCACCCCTAGGCCGAGAGGCACCCAAGGGAGGGCGGACGTGATGTCAACAACACAGGATAATCTCAGCTACTCCCAGCTGCTCTTCATCTTCCAGAAGTCAGCAGCAACCTGGCAGACATCATGCACAGACAGTCCACCAGCCATGTGTGCTCCCTGACCAGCTCCATCATCCAATCAATATTTCACTGCAGGAAGGGAATCCCATTATAGACCCACTTACCACCAAAGATTATACAAATTGTCCAGCCTTTTGTGCCAGGGAGACATGCGCCTAGGGTCATTATACATCTTCCTCCTACCATGGGATCAAGGGCCCCTGATTTCCACTGATTTCCTTGATTCCAAGAGTGACATGCAAGGCCCAGCAGGATGCTGACAGATCTCCTGTGTCCAGCCTCCCATGTCACTTCCGAGTGGTCCAGACAGAATAGCGCAGAACCAAGGGCAGGTACTCCATCCAGACCCGACGTTGCTCCATCTGACAGCCTGGGAGGTGGCTGGTTGCCTGCTATCACCGGAGGCAGCTCCCTGTGAGTACGAGACCCTGCTGCTAAGTGGGATGCTCCCAGGAGGAAGATTTACTCCTCCAAATGGAAAAGGTTTTCAAATTGAAGCCCAAATTGAGCCAGGGCTGGCCCCTGCACCCAAAATCCTCCATTAGACTATGCATTTGAAATGCTCTGGACACCTCTTCAGTGCCCTTAAAGTGCACCTGGCAGCAATCACTCCCCCCTTGCAGGCAGGGGCCATTCGTCTCCCCCCACGGTTACCCAGATAGCTGATGGGGCGAGTGTGTGCTGACCCACTGGTGAGAGAGCATCTGACATGGGATCTCGGTATTGGCCTTAACTTGTTGGAGCCACCTTTGGAGCCTCTCACCGGGTGCTTGTCACACCAGCTCATGCTCAAGATGGGCTTGTTAGTCACTAGCCCCCCAGCCAGCAAACAGCTCTGTGGCTGCCCTTCCTTACCCAGCACCCACGGGCTCAAAGCTGTGGTGAGCCTCACCCACGGTTAATCCCCCAGCTGCATCACACTGTCAGATCAGCCAGGCCATTACGTTCCCAAGTCCATTTCTCCGCAGGAGCTATGAGCACCACAGGGGCCTAATTATCCTACCTTGGCAGGACTAAGCCTTTCCCGCCAGCTCCCCAGCCCTGTGTTTCAGAGGCTCACGCCGGCTCCCCCCAGAGCCTTTCAAAAGGGATGATGCAGCATACATCAGCCTGCTACCATATGGCCGACGGACCGCCCCCTCCAACCAGCACCACTCGCGCCACCAGATCACACGCTGCAGCCTCTGCATGCCCCAGGCGCGGCGCCATGTCGGCTGCTGAGCGGTGGAACCCTGGCTCTGCCCTGAGCTGGCAGCAAATGCAAGCCCGTTCGGCAGGGCAGCCTCCTCGGTCCCACCGTCTCGATGGGGGGCCGCTGCTCGTCAGTCCCCGCCAGTGGGCGCTGCAGGCACCCGTCCGGTTACTTGCCCTGTGGTTTTGCCTGACGTTGCCCCCACGACCCGCTCACTGAGCCTGCCTTTCCAGAGTCCGCCGGAGCTGGGGTTCTGAGTGAGCAAGGGACGGCTGGGTGCAGCTGCTCTGCTCTCCAGCTCTTCAGGCGGGCAAGGGGGCCTATGCACGACGCAGGCCCAGCCGTGCCGCTGATCTCACCCAGGTGGGAGCCGCGCTGCCAGCAAGTAACTGTTCTCTCTATGGCCAGAAAGGAGCGTCCGATTATGCAGGCTGAACTCCTGGGTATCAGAAGTTTCACCTAGTTACCCCCATGTTCAGCCCCACTTGTGTGGCCAAAGCCCCTTTCAGAGAGGGGTCCGTTCTGGAGTTGGCGAGGCCCCCGGGGCTGTTCGCCCACCCTGCTAACGGTTTTTGCCTTATTGCTCAGCTGGATGTGTCTGGCTTGAATGTCCAGGCCTTGATTCTAGTTCTGCCTTGCGCTGCCTTGCAGCCCCGGTATTGTCTCCTTGTGAAGATACGGAGCTGTTGTAATCACGTCGCCGCTCAGTCTCCCCTGGGGAAGATCGACAGATCGAGCTCTTGAAGCCTCACGGCCAGGCATTTGCTCCCGCCCTCAAATCCTTTCTGTGGCTCTTCCCTGCAGCCTCCTAAAACGTACACACCAGCACAGGCGGCCCCCCCCCCCCGCCCCGGGCATTCCCTGAGCTTCCTGCTCCACCGTCCCGCCATGTGGTGTGTCCCAGGTGGCCCCTTGCTACCACCTGCCCTCAGCCTGAGGGAGCCTCACCTGTGCCTTCCAGGGGTCAGCTCCCCAACTGCGCCAGCCCTCCCCTCCCAGTCTGCACAGGCTCCACTGTCCCTCTGCCCCCGAGTCCTGAGCACCCCCAGGCGGGTCCAGCACCGAGCCACTGGGCCCTGGCAGCACTCGCAGCGTCCCAAGGTACAGGACACCCCACCTAGCAGCTTCGCCTCCGGGTCTCCGTACTGCTTATCCCTCACCACTTCCCTGCGGGGACTGTGAGAACAAGGGTCTCTTCTTGACCCACGAGAGCGAGTCCCATGACAGCAAGTCGATGTATTGGAAACAGATGGTTACATGTAAAACAAAACCGTAATAGTACTTGGCTAATGAAGGTCAGCGCACCCCCAACGCCTTTCTCCCTGCGCTTACCAGCCAGGCTGAAGGGGTCTCTGTGTGAGAGCTATGGGGTGGCTCTGCCTCTCCCGAGACACCAGATTAATTCTTCGATCCTCATCCCTGCTGGGTGTGCCTTTTGCAGATTTCTGTGAGCTCTTGTCAACTTTGCAGGCTTGAGCTGCAGCCCCATGTGCAAATAGCCTTCCCTTGTAAGACACACAATACACAGTGGTCAGCCAGGCAGAGCTAAGCGTCTCGCCCCCTGCCCAACCAGAGCCTGATTAGCATGTCGGGTGGCGTGGCGTACTGCACACACCATACAAACACCTGTCTCGGGCTAACGCCGTCGCTCCATACCTCGCAGCCGTACGCACAGCTCGGACCTCCGGCTGTTCCTGGCCGTTGGGGGAGGCCTCACATGCTGCACTTTAGCACACGTCTATAGACTCAGCCCCAGGGAAGTCCAGGAAACCCCTCTGCACCCTGCTGCCCAGGGGATCTCTGGGGCCCGGCCCACTGGTATCCTGGTGCCTTGGTTTCAGTGCTTGCAAGAAGAAGAGACTCTGGAGAACGTGCAGACCGAGTTTGCCTCCTACACAGCCACCCACAGTCACTCCAACGCCAGCTACGAGAGCCAAGCAGCCGTGGCAGAGAAACTCCAGCAGGTAGGAACATCCCTCCCCCACTCACCCGTACTGCTGTCGGCAGGGAGCGCCAGGGCGGCACTGGGCGGCCAATGCCTGCCCTGCCCTAGGTCCCTGGGACTGCTCTCTAGGACCAGCCAGGCCTGGCAGCTGGCTGGCTGCCCACGGCAGTGACTGAGCTGTGCTGCTGTGTTGCTTGTCTAGCAGCTGATCCATGCCGAAGAGGAAAGCTCCAAGCACAACCAGCGGGCCGAGGAGTACCAGTGCCTGGTGCAGGACTTGAAGCTGGAGCTGGTGCGAGTGGCTGAGCAGAAGAACGGCACCATGAAAGGTAACGCAAGAGGCGGCCGTCTCCTCCTGCCAGCCAGGGCACCCTGGGGGGATGCCGCTGCCCGTTCAGCCCCAGCCACGTCAGCGCTGCCCATCAGAGCGAGAGAATCAGCACCAAGGGCCTGCCCCAGGGGGGCTGTTCAGGTTGTGAGGTACGCCCCATGCCAGCCGAGACTGCAAGGAGTTCTGGGTGGGTGGCAAGGTGGCTAGGGCTAGGCAACCTTGTCTTCCTTGCTGAGCCTGTGGTGAGCCCAGAGTCCCTGGCTGCCTGGCCATGAGTCAGGCAGGGCAAGGATTGGACCATCAGGGAGCCACCCGCAGCCTGGGGAGGAGCTGCAGCCAGGTGCTGCTCACTGCTGGGCAGGGCCCCGTGCTGGCGTGCCAGGACAGCCCTGGCCAGTGGAACGCCACGCGGTGTCTGCCCAGCCGTGTAGCTCGCTGCACACTGGGCTGGAGCTGCCCCACGCCGGCTCTCAGTGAGCTCCAGCTGGCAGCGTGGCCGTGGCAGTGGGAGGGCTAGCAGCCTGAGTACACACTGGGGCTCAGAAGGGAACCGTACGCGGGGCGGCACCCTGCAGCACTGGGGTTACTGGCGCTGGCGGAAGGCCGGCCAGCACGGTACGTGCGCAGCGCCGCGAGTCCGTTCCGCTGGCTCAGGGCGTCGGCAGCAGGCAGCAGCTGGCACTAGCCTGGCGCTGCTTTTTCAGCCCTCGGGAAGCTGGAGCTGGAGGTGCAGCGCCTGAGGCAGGACACAGCTGCTGAGGTGGTGCGGAAGCAGCTGGAGGTGGCCAAGCTGCAGCAGCTGATCCAGAAACTGGAGTGCAAGCTCAGGGAGAGCCGCAGGCTGTGTGCGCAGAGGGAGCAGGTGAGCCCAGGAGACGGGAACCCAGAGGAGGGACAAGCCAGGGGCCCTGGGCCAACGTGCGTTCCCAGCAGGAGAGGGCTCCAGCCTCCCCACCAGGTCTCAGGCAGATGCGGCAGCACCTGTGGGCGTGGGGCTGTGCCGGAGGGCGGGGTCCAGCCCGCGGGTGGCGTGGCCTGGGGCAGGGTCTGTGGCAGTGCTGCGGTCTCTCTCGGCACAGGTTGTGCAGAGACGGGATGAGCAGCTCGGCCAGGCGCAGGCCGCCCTGCAGGAGACGGAGCTGGCGGTGGCGAGGCAGCGCGCAGAGGCCAGCAGCCTGGCTGGCCGCCTGCAGCAGGCCCGGCAGGAGCGGGAGCAGAGCCAGGCAGCCAGCGGCGCCCTGCAGGAGGAGCTCCAGCTGCTGAGACAGCGCCAGCAGGACAGCCAGCAGCAGCAGCAGGCGGCTGGTGAGCGAGGCAGCCGCGTCCTGGTTGGGCCCTCGGCACCACTGGCCTCAGGCTCTCGGAGAAGGCAGGCGAGACACGTTGCCCGCCTGGGCCATTCTCCAGAGACACCCCCCCCAAGGCCTGGCAGGTGCCAGCCCCTGTGCCATAAGCCCGGGATGTTCCCGCTCGGAATCTGCCAGCTGCAGGGGGGGAGTGCCCGCGTACCGCACAGTCCCCTCCCGCCCCAGCGTGCGTCCCACCTTCCCTGTACGATACGGCCGGGAAGTCACACAGTGGGCCACACTCCTGTGGTCGCTGACCCTGGGGGATGACAGACGGCTGCGCCTGCCCATTCCAGTCATCTCAGAGCCTCCCAGACACGCAGGTGATGGGCTCCAGCTGCCCACAGGCGCCTCAGCTCCAAGCTGCGTCAATGGCAGAGCACTGGGCATGCTCAGGAGCAGGATTCTCCTTCCTGCAGCCGGACAGGGAGCAGCTGCTGTGGGTGACGGGCTGCGGCTGGGTAAGCTCATCCCTCCCTGTCTCCGGCAGCTCAGGAGCTGGTGCAGCAGGAGGAGCGGCTGCTGCTGGCCCAGAGCAGCCTGCAGAGCACACAGGAGCAGCTGAGCGAGCGCGTGGCCGAGGTTGTCCGGCTGGAGCAGGCCAGCCGCAGGTTGGAGGCAGAGCAGCGGGCGCTGCAGGAGCAGCTGTCCAGCAGCATGGATGAGGTGGAGCAGAGCAGGTGGGAACAGCTGGGGACCTGCCAGTGGCCCCTGGTGGAGGTGGGAAGAGCCCAGCAAGGGGCACAGGGTGTTGGCATCTGCTCGTGCCAGACTCCGTGACCCAGAGCAGCACCAGTCAGCACTCAGCGACGTGGCTGTGGGGCAGAGAGACCCGGGCCAGAGCCACTCGGGATGGGAAGGGTCCCAGGGGAAGAGCCAGGGTTGATTTTTGTGAGCCTGCAGCGTCGGGCTGGGCTCATGCGGCAGGAGGGGCAGAGGCTGGAGCTGCTCTGCCTTGGGGCTTCGCCCGCAGGAAGCTGCTCGAGCACCGGAAGGCGGAGCTGAGCCAGTGGAAGCAGAGGCACCAGGTGGCTGTGCAGCAGGGGATGCAACATCAGCACTCGATGGCCAAGATGGAGCTGAAACTGGGGAGCAGCCAGGAGCAGGCGAAAGCCCTGCAGCAGCAGGTACAGCCTCGGCGTGGCCTTCCCCTGGGACTGCACACAGGGGGGCTGGCCCCTGGGCACCAGGCAGGTGAGACAGAAAGGGAGCACCCTGCTTGTGGGGGCGGGGGGGAGACGGTCACCCGCTGGAAGCATGAGCCATGCAGGAAGTGCTGTCTTGCCCAAACCAGCAGCTGCCCAGCTCCTGCAGCCCACTGACCCCACAGCCCTGCCCGGCCCAGCCCAGCATCTCCTCCCGAGGCACTCATGCTGCCCCGGCCGGTGCCCCCTGCTCACTTGGAGGGAGAGGGCGGTGCTGGCCTCGCACCTGCAGCCCCATGTTCCCTTAGCTCCAGGAGCAGGAATCCACCCAGCGTGCCCTGCAGGAGGAGCTGAGCCAGCTGCAGGGCAGGGAGGAAGAACTCCAGTGGCAGCTGCAGAGAGCCCAGGAGAGGGAGAGCGTGCTGGCCAGCGAGCGCGAGGCGCTGCAGCAAGAGCTCCACAGCAGCGAGCAAGCGGTGAGCACGCAGCGGGGGAGACAAGGCCACTATGGGGCAGTGGCCATGGGGGGAGGGAGGGCCGGGGGGGGAGGTATGGCGGCTGGCTGGGGCCTGTGTGTGGAAAGGGTGAGCAAGCGCACCTTGCTGACAGCCCTGCCTCTGTGCTAGCTGCGAGAGCAGGAGCAGACAAGCCGGGGCCTGCAGTGCGGGGTGGGGCAGCTGGAGGAGGGGGGCCAGCGCCGCAGGAGCAGCTGAGGCAGGGCCACGCCCAGCTGGAGAGCACCAGGAGCAGCTTGGGCCAAGCCCAGCTACGGATCCAGCAGCAAGGTGAGTGCCCCAGCCTCACTGTGCACCACAGGCCAAAAGCCGGTCCAGCCGCTGGTGCCCAGCTGACAGCGCTGTCCTCCCCGAAGGCCATGCTCCAGGAGTCGGCCCTGGCCCAGCTGCAGGCGGAGCTGGAAGCAGCCCAGGCCAGAGAGAGGCAAAGCACCCGCACGCTGACTGCAGCGGAGACGACCATCCAGGAGCTGATGCTGAAAACTGCCTCCTGCCAAGAGAAGCAGAGGGAGGCGCTGGAGAAGGTAGGGCAGAGCCAGGGCCTGCCAGAGGGACCCATTCAGCTCCCCTGAGCTGGAGTAGGGTTCGCCTGGTGTTAGCAGGAGCACGGTCAGTACCGACCCCCAGGGCAGCGCTAAGGGCTGGTCCTGGGAGCACTCGGCTCTCAGCTCCTCGGGCTCACCCGCTCCCCAGCCCGGTGAGAGCTCTGTCCCGGTGCCGCACGGCATGCACAGGCTCCGCCTGCCGGCACCGCCCTCTTCCAGGCGAATGGTTCCAGCCTGCAGCTCCCAGCATCTCTGGAGCCTCCAGTGAGTGGGGCGTTCATCCATTCACACTGGCCCAGACGGGCGGGTGCCCCACACACCCCGCCTGGTGCCTGCTTTGCCCAGGAGCTTGTTACCCTTTGGCATCTACAGGGGAGCAGCCCCTTGCCCAGGCAGTCAGCGACCGTGTACAGAGCATTCCCACTTTGGCACATGCGCCCAGCACAGTCAGTCCTGCTCTTCCCTCTCCCCCGCACCCCCCTCAGGCCTCAATGAAGCATTAGGGGCCTGTGCTAGGGGGTGCTCAGTAGGGGTCTCAGCCCTCCCAGCCAGGCCTGGCCCAGCGTGGCAGCTAGAGTGTGTACAGTTCTCGCATCTGCTGGAAGGCTGGGGCCTCTGCCCTAGGTTGGGTGGGTGTCAGTGCAGCCCAGCTGTCTGCCCAGGGCCTGATGCCCCTCCAGAGCGCCCCACCCCACTGCTCCGTCCCATGTGAAAAGCTCAGTGAGACGGCGCAGGACATGGCGGCCCTGCGGGCAGAGCTGGTGCGGACACAGGCCAGGGAAGCCCAGCTGGAGGAGCAGATGAGGCGGCTCAACGGGGAGCTGAAGAAGCTGCAGGATTTCCGGGAGCAGGAGGTGAGTGACCCGCGTGCTGCAGCTGCCTCCCTGAGACCCCAACACCCAGCCACCACCTGCCTCCCTCCTGGCCCCCTGCCTTTTACCCCGCCCCGGCTGCCACCTGCAGGTCCGGTCCTTCGAGGAGCAGCTGGGTGAGCGGAGCAGCCAAGTGCAGCACTGGCAGAGGCGGTGCCAGGAGAACGCGCAGGCCCTGGCACAGCGGGACGAGGAGCTGGTCGTATTCAAGGTGGAGCTGGCCGCGTTGAAAGAAAAGCTCCATGGTGCCGCTGAAGAGGTAAGTGGCTGGGGGGGTGGGAGCGATGGCGTGTCACGCACAACCCTGAGGCTGGCACAGTACAAGTCCCTGCATGCTGGCAGGGTGGGTGAGACGGCAGGGGCATGACGCCTTCCTGCGTAGGGCTCACTGAATGGTCAGCACATGGGGCTCTAGGAGCCGGTCACGGGGGGGGCAGTGCTGTGGGCTTGATCCTCGAGTAGAGCCTTGTTCACAACCTACCCGCCTCGGGCCTCGTGTTCCTGGGAGCAGCCAGGCTGGGAGCCTGAAGACACATGGCTGGAAGCATGGGCCCAGCCCTCCACTGGTAATGGAATTTCCCCTGCTCGTAACATACCCTTCCTTGGCAGAGAGACCGCCTGCAGCAGGAGCTCCATGTCTTAAGGCAGAAGTTTGTGGCCTCCAGCAGTGAGGTAGGGCTCCCCGCCCCCGGCTCTATCCTGTGAATGGGAGTTTGCTGCCAGCTGAGAGCCGCTCTCCACCCGAGGGCGCAGGCAACACATGGCCGAGAGGCAGGCTATGCCATAGCTGTCCAGGGTGGGCTCCTGCCCGGTTCGAGCTAGGAGCCTGGCTCAGCTGGCCCTGGAGCTGACTCCATCCATGTCCAGAGGCAGCTGTGCAGCGCCCTGTGACCCAGCCACAGGTGGGGTGGGATGGGGGTCTCTAGCCTGGCTGCAGGGCTGGTGCTGTGTCACTTCTCTTACAGGCAGAGGCGCTGCGCTCCTCCCTGGGGGCTGCGCGCTCAGACAGCCGCCGGCTGCACCGCGAGAGCGAGCTGGTGCTGGCCGTCACCCAGTGGGTGAAGGAGCAAAAGTAAGTGAGGGGGCTGGGCCGGAGCTGAGAGGAGCTGCCTGCACTATGGCCCTGTCCTCACCCCTGCACCCTGCCCGCTCGGCCCCACCCAGCCTCTCACAAGCAGGCATGGCATCAGGCTGCATTCCTACAACCCAGCACCAGCTGTAGGGACCAGCCTTGGTGAGGGGACAGCAGGCGCTGGCCATGCTCCTGCCTGTGCTGCATTTCAGCTGGACGCTGGCCCCTGGCACACCAGCTGCCTCCCCAGGTGCCCATCACTGGGAGGTCCAGAGACCGTGACTGTCGCTGGGGCTCAGCAGGAGCCAGCTGACCCTCCCCTCCGGCCCTGTTTCAGGCAAGCAAACGACAAACTGGGACACAAGATCCGGGAGCAGATCAAGCACATCGCGCAGCTGACAGGCGAGAAGGAGTAAGTGGCAGCAGCCCCTGGCCTGACCCGGGCAGGTGGCTGCATATCAGCCTCCAGGGATAAGGAGGGAGTCTGCGGCTCTGACCCCGCCCTTACAGCCCCATGTCTCAGTGAGTGGGGGAAGGGCACTAGCACCCCCATTGCTTTGCTGGCTCCCAATCCTGGCCTTAGCACCGCTCTGCTGCAGCTGCCCCCTGGGCTGTGGCTGGACAGAAAGGAGCAGGCTAACCAGCCACACCCCCAGGGCGGGAGCAGACCCCAGCACCAGGATTACACCCGCCCATCCACTACGTGCATCATGTAAACAGAGCTGGTCGTGGGGGGCAACCCAGTCTGAGCGGCATCTGGGAGCTGCCATGGCCACCTCTGCTCCTCCCACTGCCCGCTCACTGTCTCCCTGCCCTTCCCCAGCCACCTGCAGGAGGCGACAGCGAGGCTGCAGCGTGAGAACAGGCGCCTGAAAGGCGAAGCGGCCGAGCGGCGCATCGACTGTGAGCGGCGCAAGGTGAGCGGGAAGTTAGCCGGCAGAGCTGGGCCTGGGTGCAGGCTCTGGGAGGCCCCCGCTGCCAAGAGCTGCTACTGATTTTGTGCTTCTTGTCCCAGGCTCTGCAGGGCAGCGGCTTAGATGCACGGGCTGTGCTTCGGCAGCCACAGCCCCTGCTCCTGGGCGAGGAGTGAGGTCCCCCCCTTCTTCCAGCCTGGCACCTGCACCATGGACCCAGCAAGGACTGTACACGGGGCAGGCACGTCCCCTGCACCTACCTGCTGCGGGCCCCGGGCCCAGCCTGCACTGTGAAATAAAGCCATGGGCACAGGCTGTCACCGACCACGTGTGGTTTGGCCATGCTGGCAGGGCGGGGGCTGCAGCCCCCTCAGCAAACCCAGCCTGCTGGGAACAGTCCTTGTATTTCAGCCCCCAGTCCCTACCCAGCAGTCACTGGAGCAGCACTGCTCCCTCCTGCCCCTGCCCCCAGCTCAGCCACAGCCCAGGGGGCCAAGCAGTGCTAGCCCTGGTGCAGGCTGGGGTATTGGTTGGAGCAAGGCTTACAGGGGGGCTTTTTCCTTTTCCATAACCCGTTCCCATCGCTGAAACGGGCGAGGGCCAGGGACCGCGGTTAGTACCAGGTGCTCGGCCCAGCTTCGCAGCAGCAGCAGCCCTGAGGCAGATTCTGGCTGTTAGATGGGGGGCAGCGTCTTCCTCCCCTCCCCCGGGAGAGGAGCTGGCACAGGTTGGCAGAGCACGCAGCCCCGACTGGGGCCCAGCCCCATTTACCACTGCCTGCTGTCGTGGGAGGGCAGAGATCAAGCCCATTGGGGAGGGGGGGGTTCAAAGGTCAGCACATCCCCTCTTCCCCCACAGCTCTCAGCCCAGGAAGGGCACCGCTACCTCAGTGGAAGCCGACAGGGCAACTGGTCGTGCTGGGCCCAGGCTGCAACCCACACATCACTGGCTCCGGGAGGGAGATGGGGACCAGAGCCTGGGGATGTAGCAGATGGAGGGAGGGGTTCTCCCCCCAGCGTAGGTAATTCACCTCCCCACAAGGCTGCAGTGAGGCCGTGCACTGTCTGCGCTGGGGGCCTGATGGACACAGCTATGGCTCTCGCGCTGGGGATCTTGCACCAGCCCCTCTCTCAGAGCCGCGCGACGCAGGGGCAGCTGCTTCAGGCTGGAGCCGTGTCGCACACATCCATGGCCAACAGCTTGGGGCTGCTTCATGCTCCTGCAGCCTTGGCCCCAGCCTCCAGTCGTGTTTGCACCTGCAAGGGGCCCAGCTCCAGGAAAGCCTGCAGGACCCCGCCAAGTGCAGCACAGGACAAAGCAAGGGCTGGAGGCCACCAACATTTATACAAATAAAATTATTTCTCCTCTGTAGCAAACAGTGCCAAGGTGTGTGGAGGTGGCAGGGCAGGGCCCCAGCACCCCAGAGTCACATTTACACACAGGGGAACAGCCCTGCCAGAGCCAGCTCCCCGCAGGGAATCCATCAGCCCCAGGCCAGCATAGGGAAGCGCCTGCTCACAGGCCAAAGCGGGCAGGAGTGCGGCGTGGCGTCATGGGCTCCCCCTGCTCCTTTCGTCCCGGAGTATAGATCTTCAAAGACCTGCGAGGGAGAGCAAGGGCCATTAGCCATGGGGCCGGAGAGCTTAGAACCCTGCCAGCTAGGCCCGAAGCCCCAGCGCTGGACCTGCTCCTTCCCCACTCGGGGCCTACTTGCAGCAAAGTCATTATCCCCCTAGGACCCCAACGGCCCACAGGAGACAACAATCCACATGCAGCCCTTTGGGGACAGCCCCTGCTAGCATGCCCAGCACCCACCTCACGCTGCCCAGGGGGTTGCGGCGCTCCTGCTCTTCCCGGCGTGCTCGCAGCTGCTCTTCAGCCAGAGCCATCTCCTCCTCCATGGCAGACACCTCCTCCTTGGCCCGACGTCGGTTCTCCTGCAACAGCAGCAAGGGAAAGGGCTCAGAGTTGGGAAGGGGAGAGGCCTGCGCCCAGTCCTGCCTAGCTGGGTGCCCTGCGCCGCTCCCCTGGCCTGCAGGGGTGTGGGCACAGAGCAGGCAGCATCAGCCTGGCTGTGGGCAAAGCCCAGTCTCCACGGAGCTTGCCCCCATGGGGAGCCCCACCCTGCTTTGCAGAGCTGCTGGCCTGCACCCCGGCAGCTGGGAGGAGCCTCACCTGGCGCGACTTCCCCGCATGCTTGATGCTGTAGAACATGGGGCCCAGCTCCGCGAGCCACTCTCCGTCCGCGGACGTGGCACACTGCATGTACTCCTGCGGGAGACAGAGCAAGGGCAAGGCCAGCCACGGGGTCCCATCCTGCCCTTCCCAGGTACCGCGGCCACTCGGCCCTGCCTGCCTCCCGGACACCAAGAGCCTTCAGCCCAGCACGAACGGGCACACTGGACGGCAGAGCTCCTGTGGAGGGCCAGGCCCCACCCACCCCCTTGAGAACATCTCGCCCGCCAGCAGGGAGCGCACTGCCCGCTCACCTTGGTGGTCATGACCAGCTCGTGATACACGATGTAGTCTGGAGTGTAGCCCATACCAAAGAGAGAGCTGGTGGGGTGCAGGTGGCAGGGCATGCCGGTGCGGATGTTCACATACTCCCCGATGCCCTGTGGAAAGAATCGGGTTAGCACAGCCCCAGGCGGTACCCTGCCCCTCCCTCAGCCTGCGCCCTGCACCCCCCACCCTTCACCTTCAGCTTGGCAGCCTGGTGGAAGTACGCGGCACAGATGCACTTCCTGACGATGTCCCAGTCTGAGCCGCAGGATGCCAGGCTCATGCGCTGCTGCACCATGATATCCTTCAGCTGGGCACGCACCTCCCGCACCTGCAACAGCACATGCCCGTCAGAGACCTGCCCACCCACGTTGGAGGCCCCACCCTCTGCCCCCTCCAGGCCCTGGCCTCCCAGCACAGCCCCACCTTCCTCATGGCCTTGGCGTGGATGAAGTGCTGGTTACACCACAGCATGGAGTAGCTGCTGTTCTTCCACTGCAAGTAAACGTTTAGGTAGGTCAGGTGATCGCTCTCCGGAACAGCAAACTTCTCCCGCACCTGGTCGCTCTCTTCCTCCCGGCCCTAGATGGGAGCAGGGGGCGCAGGGTTAGAGCCGGAGGGCAGGGATCAGCCCCCCCAGCCCACACACGAGGAAAGGAGAGGAGAGGCAGCGGCACGCACCTTGGGCCGGTAAAAGATGGCGGGCACAGAGAGCATGGAGACGATGAGCAGGATCTCGGAGCTGCAGCCCATGTCACAGGAGACAATGAGCATCTTGGAGAGCGCCGGGTCCAGCGGGAACTCCACCATCAGGCGCCCCGTTGAGGTCAGGCCACCTGCCAGAGCAACACAGGAGCCGGTACCAAGTCAAGCTCCCAGCACCCCTCCCCCGAATCCCCCAGCGCTCCCCTCCCTCCTCACCTGTGTTGTCCATGGCTCCCAAGATCCACAGCTGGTACATGGAGTTCAGCATGTTGTCCTCCGGGGGCGGGTCCATGAAGTGGAACTGCAGCAGGTCCTGCACGCCCAGAGACTTGAGCAGGAGCACCACATTGGCCAGGTTGGTGCGCTGGATCTCAGGCACCGTGGTGGTCAGCAGCTCATTCTTGTAGGCGCTCTGGGTGTACAGCCTGGGGAACCAAGGCCATGAGTGCCATTCCCTCCTCCCCAGCCAGCCCCTCAGATGGCTCCACTTCCTCACTGAGCTCAGCCACAGCGAGCCGGGGCAGCTCCTCTAGAGCAGGGATCCTGGGCACAGTCGCTGCAGCTCCAGCTTGCCCTGCTTTGGGGCAGGGAGCAGACCCTGCACACACCCCCAGCAACACGGCAGGAGGGGCTGGATACACAAAGAGATGCCATCGCTGCAGCCGAGGGGCCAAGGCAGCTGGCTCTGGACATGCTGCTCCCCGTGGTGCAGTTGGGAGACCCCTGACATGGGAGCATCCCCTCCAAGCTGGGGCACTTTGGGCTGAGGACTGGGAGCTGCCAGGGGAGCCCTGGCCACACAGTTCAGACTTCCCTTCTCCTCTGAGCTCCAGGACCCTTCCCACGGAGCCGCTAGAGTCAAGCCAACCGAGGGGAAGCAGTTGCTGTGTCCACAGCTCAGCACCCAAGGGGTTAATACCGCAGCGAGGCACCTACCTGAAGCACTGACCTGGGCCCGTCCGGCCAGCACGACCCGACCTCTGGTTGGCATTGGCTTGGCTGATGGGGTAGATCTGCAGGGCATCCATCCCTATGCGGGGGTTGAAGACCTGGCAGGGCAGGCAAGGAGCAGTGAGACAGGTGGGGGGTGCAGGGCAGGGCCCAAAAGGCGGCTATGCAGCAGCTCCAGGGAGCAGGGCAACGCCATCGGCCCTCACCTCACCTTCAGTTTGCAGTAGCCAGAGTCGATGACAAACATGATGCCATCCACAGTCAGCGAGGTCTCCGCAATGTTGGTAGCGACAATGCATTTCCTGACACCGTCCGGAGCCTGCAACACACCAGATGTCAGCGCTGTGAGGGGCTGGAAGCCCCCAGCCCCCGACTGACAGTGCCCCCAGGGATGCAGACAAGGAGTGCCAGGATCAGCGCCCCACGGGGAGTGGTGGATCCCTGGCCTTTATCTTTTGCAGTCAGACATCAGGTGCCCCCCACACAGCAGGCCCTGCCCTGGCCAGTCCCATGCCCAGCAGCACTGCTCCCGTCCCCCAGGAGACCCTGCCACATGCTACCTTCTGGAAGATCTTGGCCTGCAGGTCAGAGGGCAGCTGAGAGTAGATGGGCAGCACAGCCAGAGCTGGGGCCTTTTCCAGTTCTTCCAGATGCTCCACGATCTGCTCCGAGGCCACCTGGGGACAGAGGGGGGAGTGAAAGCAAGCAAAGGCACAAGGGCCGGGGGGGAGGGGGAGGAGGAGTGCCTAGTGCCTCCAGGGAGGGGAGGTGCCTAGCATTACAGGCACACTGAGGTCACCTCAATGTCCTCCTGGCCTGGCATGAAGATGAGGATGTCTCCAGGGGCCCCAGACAGATGCACCTGCAGGGTCTGCTTCACCGCAGCCTCCACGTAGTCCTCCTGCGGGGTCTGAAAGGCAGAGAGGAGTTCAAGGGGGGCCTGGCTGCCCAGACCCCAACTCCGCCCCATGCACAGGACCCATCACACGGAACATCCACCTCCACTCCCTGCGCAGCCAGACCTGCCCAGACCCCCTCTCCTCCCACCGCACCTTGCTGAAGAGGACATCGACAGGGAAGGTGCGTCCAGGAATGTGGAAGATGGGAACGTTCCCAAAGAAGGAGGCAAACTTCTCTGCGTCCATGGTGGCCGAGGTGACAATGAGCTTCAGGTCCGCACGGCGTGCCACCACCTGGAGAGAGAGACTGCAAGGGCAGCACGGGGCAGGGCCCAGGCAGGCAGGCACTGGGCCCTGTCCCCCCAGACACTGCAGCAGGGGACAGGGCCCAGGCCACTCCTCCCCCCACCCTCGACACTGCGAGGGCAGGGTACTGTGCTGACTCCCTCCCCTCTCTGCGAAGGGCACAGCTCACTCCCCCTGCCCCAGAGCCTCCATCTCCCTACCCTTCCCTCCCCAAGTCCCAGCAGAGCATCCAATCCGTGCTACCAGCAGCCAGGCTATGGCCTGTGTCTCTGCTGCCCCTAGACCATCCCATGTCCCGCCCCAACCTCAGGTGCACCGACCTCCCGCAGCAGGCCGAAGAGCACGTCCGTGTTGAGTGACCGCTCGTGTGCCTCATCCATGATGATGGCGCTGTAGTGGTCTAGGTCGGCCTCGCGCAGGGACTCCCGCAGCAGGATCCCGTCCGTCATGTACTTGATGACCGTGTTCTCGGACGTGCAGTCCTCAAAGCGGATGGCATAGCCCACCTGGAGAGCAGAGAAGTCAACACCTGCACAGCACACCTCACCAGCAGTCCAGCAGGGCTACTCTGGGGCCTGGCCAGACTCACCTCCTCTCCCAGGCTCACGCCCATCTCCTCGCTGACCCGCTTGGCTACTGACATGGCAGCCACTCTGCGGGGCTGGGTGCAGCCGATCATGCCGTAGTCGGTGTAGCCGTCCTCATGTAGGTACTGGGTCAGCTGGGTGGTCTTGCCACTCCCAGTCTCCCCCACCACAATGACAATGCTGTTATCCCTAGGGAAGAGCAGAAAGAGGTCTCTCAGCAGCGGGCTTGTCTCTCTGCTCCAGCATATGAGCTGCGCAGCCCACCCCCACAGCCGAAGGACCCCCCAGTGCAGCGACCTGCCTGAGGGAGGGAGGGGGAGCAGGGGAAAGCAGCAGGGTCCCCATCTCCTGATGCCTTCCAGTCAAGGCTGGAGGTCTCTCTGGAAGATGCTTCAGTCAGACAAGTTATTGGGCTCCACCCAGGAGCTGTACAGGAGCTGACGACCCGTCTGGCTTTGCCTCTCTACCTAAGAGAAGCTGCCCGGGAGGGCGGGAGGGGCTAGCAGCAGTACCTGATGATGGTGAGCAGCTCCTGCTGCACAGCAAAGATGGGCAGATACTGCCTCTGCTCCACAATCGACTTCTTCTTAGCAAACTCGCTGCTGGCCTCGCTCTTCTCCTTCATGTGATCAGCAAACTTCTGCTCTGTCCTGGGGGGACACAGCAGCCCCTGAGTGTGTGACTCCATGGACATCACCCAAGTCCCAGGCTCAGAACCCCACCCAAGCAGACGCCTACCTGTAATCCACCTTGCCATCTTCTGTCAGAGTCTGGTCCGGCTCCTCCTCTTTCTTGATGCCCATAATGTCTCCCAGTTTGGTGCCAGCCAGCTCCCAGTGCTTGTGCTGAGCCTGAAAGGCAGAGAGCAAAGTGCCAGCTCACCAAAAGAGCAGAGAAACAAAGAGCCCAACCCTCTGCAGTCACAGCCCAGATGGGACATTCGTAGTCAGACATTGTGACCATCTAGTCTGGAACCTCACTCATGACTCCTGAAGCATCAAGCCCATAGCTTCTGGGTGAGCTAGAGCAGATTTGTTTTTAGGCAGACATCAATCTTGATTTAAAGATTTCAAGTGCTGGGGAATCCACCACATCTTTTGACAACTTGTTCCTACAGTTAATTCCTCTCACTATTAAAAATTCATGCCTTATTTCTAGACTGAATCTGTCCATCTTCATCTTCCAGCCACTGGATCTTGACTCAAACCCTTAACATCTCCCTCAGGAAAGATGTGGACAAATTGGGGAAAGTCCAGAAAAGAGCAACAAAAATGATTAAAGGTCTCGAAAACATGACCTATGAGGGAAGACTGAAAAAACTGGGTTTGTTTAGTCTGGAAAAGAGAGACTGAGAGGGGAGATGATAACAGTTTTCAAGTACATGAAAGGCTGTTACAAGGAGGAGGAAGAAAAATTGTTCTTCTTAACCTCTGAGAATAGGACAAACAGCAATGGTCTTAACTTGCAGCAAGGGAGGTTTAGGTTGGACATTAGGAAAAAATTCCTGTCAGGGTGGCTAAGCACTGGAATAAATTGCCCGGGGAGGTCGTGGAATCTCCGTCACTGAAGATTTTTAAGAGCTGGTTAGACAAACACCTGTCAGTGATGGTCTAGATAATAACTTAGTCCTGCCTTGAGTTCAGGGAACTGGACTAAAAGACCTCTTGAGGTCCATTCCCATCCTATGATTCTATGAAGTCTTTTAAAGTAAATTAAGAACAAAAAGGATCCTAACAACACTATTGGTCCATTACTGGATGGAAAAGGTAGATTTGTCAACAATGCAGAAAAGGCAGACAAGTTCAATAAATATCGTTGTTCTGTATTTAGGGAAAAAACAGATGATGTAACCATATCATCAGTCATACCATATGCTGATGCAACACTTTTCACTCCAGTAGGAACACAGGCGGATGTTAAACTGCACCTATTATAGTAAGGTCATTTTACAATCAGCAGGTCCAGATAACTTGCGGGTCCAAAGTTTTAAAAGAGTTGGTCAAGGAGCTGCTGGGATGTTACTCTTGGAACACTGGGGAAGTTCTATAAGACTGGAAAAAAGTGTAGGTCATGCCAATATTTAGAAAAGGTAAATAGGACGACGCGGGTAAAGACAGGCTTGTCAGCCTGACGTTGATGCTGGGCAAGACAACACAGAAGCTGACACAGGAGTCCATTAAAGGAGAGTAATGCAATTAATGCCAATTAACGTGGGTTTGTGGAAAATAGATCCTGTCAAACTAACTTGATATCAAATTTATGAGATTACAAGTTTGTTGGTAACTGTGCTGTTGATGTATTATTCTTATTATTAGAATTTGCTGTTGGAGATGGTGACATCATCAGCCAATGATTTGCAGTGACAACTGAATAACGTAAGGGTGTTCTATGTCCCCACTTGAGACATCTAGATAGACTTATGTGTAGTGCTGGGGAGGAGCCCGTGGTCATGGTACATGTAGGTACCATAGGGAGGGATAGGAGAGAGGCCCTGGAGGCCAAATTTAGGCTGCTAGGTAAGAGATTAAAGTCCAGGACCTCTATGGTAGCATTGTCTGAAATGCTTCCAGTTCCACGCGCAGGGCCAGGTAGACAGGCAGAACTGCAGGGTCTCAAAGCATGGATGAGACGATGGTGTAGGGAGGAGGGGTTTAGATTTATTAGGAACTGGGGAAACTTCTGGGAAAGGGGGAGCCTATACAGGAAGGATGGGCTCCACCTAAACCAAAATGGAACCAGATTGCTGGCAGTTAACATTAAAAAGGTTGCAGAGCAGTTTTTAAACTAAGGGCTGGGGGAAAGCCGACAGGGGTGGAGGAGCACGTGGTTTGGACAGAGACATCCCTTAGGGGAGGAACTACTAATGGAAATTTTCTATGTCCTCGTAAGGAGGAGACTATGGAAGATGATAAAATACAGGTAGGATCTGATGAGAAACAGTCAAATGAAAAAAAGTCTCATTCAATTACATCATGTAATGGCAGACAGCTAAAACGTGACACGTTTTTAAAGTGCTTATATACCAATGCTAGAAGTCTAAATAATAAGATGGGTGAACTAGGAGTGCCGAATATTAAATGAGGATATTGATATAAGAGGCATCACAGAAATGTGGTGGAATGAGGATAATCAGTGGGACACAGTAATACCAGGGTACAAAATATATTGGAAGGACAGAACAGGTTGTGCTGGTGGGGGAGTGGCACTATATGTGAAAGAAAGCCTAGAATCAAATGAAGTAAAAATCTTAAATGAACCAAATTGTACCATAGAATCTCTAGGGATAGTAATTCCATGCTTGAATAATAAGAATATAGCAGTAGGGATATATTACCGACCACCTGACCAGGATGGTGATAGTGACTGTGAAATGCTCAGGGAGATCAGAGAGGCTATTAAAATTAAAAACTCAATAATAATGGGGGATTTCAACTGTCCCCATATTGACTGGGTACATGTCACCTCAGGACAGGATGCAGAGATAAAGTTTCTTGACATCTTAAATGACTGCTTCTTGGAGCAGCTAGTCCTAGAACCCACAAGAGGAGAGGCACTTCTCGATTTAGTCCTAAGTGGAAGACAGGATCAGGTCCAAGAGGTGAATATAGCTGGACTGCTTGGTAATAGTGACTATAATATAATTAAATTTAACATCCCTGTGGCGGGGAAAAACACCACAGCGGCCCAACCCTGTAGCATTTAATTGCAGAAAGGGGAACTACACAAAAATGAGGTGGTTAGTTAAATAGAAATTAAAAGGTACAGCGCCAAAAGTGAAATCCCTGCAGGCTGCATGGAAGCTTTTTAAAGACACCATAATAGAGGCTCAACTTAAATGTACACTGCAAATTAAAAAACACAGTAAGAGAACCAAAAAAGAGCCACTGTGGCTAAACAACAAAGTAAAAGAAGCAGTGAGACACAAAAAGGCATCCTTTAAAAAGTGGAAGTTAAATCCTAGTGAGGAAAATAGAAAGGAGCATAAACTCTGGCAAGTGAAGTATAAAAATATAATTAGGGAGCCCAAAAAAGATTTTGAAGAACAGATAGCCAAAGACTCAAAAAGTAATAGCAAAAAAAATTTTAAGTACAAGAGAAGCAGGAAGCCTGCAAAACAACCAGTGGGGCCACTGGACGATCAAGATGCGAAAGGAGCACGCAAGGCCAATAAGGCCATTGCGGAGAAACTAAATGGATTCTTTGCATCGGTCTTCACAGCTGAGAATGAGGGAGATTCCTAAACCTGAGCCATTCTTTTTAGCTGATAGATCTGAGGAACTGTCCCAGATGGAGGTGTCATTAGAGGAGGATTTGGAACAAATTGATAAATTAAACAGTAATAAGCCACCAGGACCAGATGGCACTCACCCAAGAGTTGTTAAGGAACTCAAATGTGAAATTGCACGACTACTAACTGTAGTCTGTAACCTATCATTTAAATCAGCTTCTGTATCAGATGACTGGAGAATAGCTAATGTGATGCCAATTTTTAAAAATGGCTCCAGAGGTGATCCCGGCAATTA
Source organism: Natator depressus (assembly GCF_965152275.1). NCBI lineage: Eukaryota > Metazoa > Chordata > Testudines > Cheloniidae > Natator > Natator depressus. Next base: position 42,938,870 of record NC_134245.1, read on the forward strand.
CAGGCCGGTAAGCCTGACTTCAGTACCAGGCAAATTTGTTGAAACTATAGTAAAGAACAAAATTGTCAGACACATAGATGAACATAATTTGTTGGGGAAGAATCAACATGGTTTTTGTAAAGGGAAATCATGCCTCACCAATCTACTAGAATTCTTTGAGGGGTTCAACAAGGACAACGGGGATCCAGTGGATATAGTGTACTGAGATTTCCAGAAAGCCTTTGACAAGGTCCCTCACCAAAGGCTATTAAGCAAAGTAAGCAGTTATGGGATAAAAGGGAAGGTCCTCTCATGAATTGAGAACTGGTTAAAAGATAGGAAACAAAGGATAGGAATAAATGGTCAGTTTTCAAAATGGACTGTGGTAAACAGTGGTGTTCCCGAGGGGTCTGTACTGGGACCAGTCCTATTCAACATATTCATAAATGATCTGAAAAAGGGGATAAACAGTGAGGTGGCAAAATTTGCAGATGATACAAAACTACTCAAGATAGTTAAGTCCCAGGCAGACTGTGTAAAGCTACTAAATGATCTCTCAAAACTGAGTGACTGGGCAACAAAATGGCAGATGAAATTCAATGTTGATAAATGCAAAGTAATGCACCCTGGAAAACATAATCCCAACTATACATATGAAATGATGGGGTCTAAATTAGCTGTTACCACTCAAAAAAGATCTTGGAGTCATTGTGGATAGTTCTCTGAAAACATCCACTCAGTGTGCAGCGGCCGTCAAAATAGCAAACAGAATGTTGGGCATCATTAAGAAAGGGATAGATAATAAGACAGAAAATATCATACTGCCTCTATATAAATCCATGGTATGCCCACACCTTGAATACTGCGTGCAGATGTGGTCGCCCCATCTCAAAAAAGATCTATTGGAATTGGAAAAGGTTTGGAAAAGGGCAACAAAAATTATTAGGGGTATGGAGCTCTGCCATATGAGGAGAAATTAATAAGACTGGGACTTTTCAGCTTGGAAAAAAGACGACTAAAGCAGCATATGATTGAGGTCTATAAAATCATGACTGGTGTGGAGAAACTAAATAAGGAAGTGTTATTTACTCCTTCTCATAACACAAGAACTAGTGGTCACCAAAAGAAATTAATAGACAGCAGATTTAAAACAAACAAAAGGAAGTATTTTTTCACACAACGCACAGTCAACCTGTGGAACTGCTTGCCAGAGGATGGTGTGAAGGCCAAGACTATAACAGGGTTCAAAAAAGAACTCGGTAAGTTCATGGACGATAGGTCCATCAATGGCTATTAGCCAGGATGGGCAGAGATGGTGTCCCTAGCCTGTTTTCCAGAAGCTGAGAATTGGCGACAGGAGATGGATCACTTGATGATTACCTGTTCTGTTCATTCCCTCTGAGGCATCAGCCATTGGCCACTGTCGGAAGACAGGATACTGGGCTAGAGGGACCTTTGGTCTGACCCAGTATGGCCATTCTTATGTTCACTATTGTTTGCACTGGTCATTGATTATTTCATGAGGAAAGTAACCGAAGGAAGGAAACTGAAGAATTTTATGGACAAACAAAGCACCACCCAGCTTTTGGCAGACACAGCAAAAACAAGTTGGTTTGTTCATCAACAAGAGGAAGACAAAGTATATAGCTATCAATGTCCCAAAAGTAACCCTCAGAATAGAGGAAGAGCGAGATGTGCAATGATGGTGACGCATGCTAGATGTCAAGCAGCAACTATCAAAAGCAGCAAACAACTTTCATAAACCGAAAAAGATATGGAAGAGTAGCTGATTGGCACTGACCCAAAAATCTTAATTTTTAACATTGACATCATGTCTGTCCTCCTTTATGGAGCAGAGTCATGGCAGTCTACAACAGAAATCAGTAAGATCAACTCATTCCAAAGTAAATGTCTGCAGAAGGTCTTCAAAGATCATTGGAAAGAATTGCTTGCAACATCAGAAACTAAGTAGAGCAAACCAGTCTAAAGCATCAAATATGCTACGACGACGACGGCGGACATATTTAGGACACACTTTAAGGATGCCACCAACATGACCTTCACCACAATGATATGGAGAAAAAGTCAGGGACCTAGAGAAACATTTCACAGAACCCTAGAGAAAGGAGCCAAGTCCATAATTTCATCTTGAACAGACCAGCACAAGGCTGAAATAAACGCCGGAACCTGGTGGACACCCTACACAGCGGGAGGCCACAAAAAGAAGAAAGATTCTTCTTAGACTTCTGTAAGGCATTTGACTGGGGCCCACACAACATTTTGATTAAAAAACTAATACACATAATCATCATGGCACACATTAAATGGAAGAACCGCTGGCTAAATGACAGGTCTCAAAATGTAACTGTAAACAGGGAATCACTGAGTGGTTGCCTTTCTCGTGCAGTCTAATAGGGATTGGTTCTTGGCCCTAGGCTATTTAACATCTTTCATCAAGGACCTGGAAGAAAACAAACTCACTGATAACATTTGCAGATAACACAAAGATTTGGGGAGTGGTAAATAACGACGAGGACAAGCCACTAATACAGAGCACTCTGGACTGCTTGGTAAACTGGGCACAGCAAACAAAGAGTGTTTCAAGACGCCAAATGTAAGGCAATACACCCAGGAACAAAGAATGCAGGCCATACTTACAGAATGGGGAACTCTATCCTTGTTGCACTGACTTTGAAAAGGACTTGGGGTCATGGTGGCTGGATCTGCTGAAGACGAGCTCCAGTGTGAAGCTCTGGCCAAAAGGGTTAATGCGATCCTGGGACGTATGAATGGGAATATTCAATAGAAGGGAGATTATATTACTTCTGTATTTGGTACTTTTGTGACCATTACTGAAATACTGTTTCCAGTTCTGGTGTCCACAGTTCAAGAAGGATGTTGATAAATTGGAGAGGGTTCAGAGAAGAGCCATGAGACTGATTAAAGGATTGGAAAACCTGCCTTATAGTGACAGAGACAAGGAGCTCAATCTAGCTTAACAGAGAGAAGTATAAAGAGGTGACTTGATCACATGGTGAAAAATATTTGATAAGAGGTCTCTTCAATCTTGGAGAGAAAGGTATAACATGATTCAATGGTTGGAAGTTGAAGCTAGACAAATTCAGACTGGAAGAAACACATAAATTTTTACCAGTGACGGTTAAAAAATGGAATAATTTATCAAGGGCTGTAGTGAATTCTACATCACTGGCAATTTTTAAATTAAGATTGGATGTTTTCCTAAAAGCTATGCTCTAGTTCAGCGGTTCTCAAACTGTGGGTCGGGACCCCAAAGTAGATCAAGACCCCATTTTAATGCTGGCGTTAGACTTGCTGGGGCCCAGGGCCAAAGCCCAAGCCTGAGGACTTCACAACCCTTGATGGAGGGGCTCAGGGCTACAAGCCCTTGGGCTATGGCTTTGCCGCCCACACACACACCTCGGGTGGTGGGGCTAGGGCTTTGGCTCTGGCCCTCCTGCCCGGGGTGGGCTCAGACTTCGGTCCCCCCTCCTGGGGTCACATAGTAATTTCTGTTGTCAGAAAGGGGTCGCAGTATAATGAAGTTTGAGAACCCCTGCTCTAGGTCAAACCAGAATTATTTCAGCTACAGCTGGTGTTATACAGGAGGTCAGACTAAAATCACAGGGGTCCCTTCTGCCTTAGAATCTATTAATGCAATTCCCGCGGACATAGGGGTCTCCTTCGTTGCAGGCGTTGGAGGAGGAACGCAGCGACAGAAGGCTGAATCCTCACCAGCCAGCCTTCACCTTTTTATTTGTCCTGGTTCAACTCTGCTATGCATCAAAAGGGTCATCCCCTTGATCTGGTCTCCACCAAGCACTGCTCTCTCTGGCTGTTGAGGCCCCCACTCTCCAACCCTCCCCTGTTCTCTTCTCAGCATCACCCATCAGTCCCACCTCAAACTGTTACTCCGTCTTTCCATGATTTCCAGTCCATCAGCACTGACTTCTTATCTGCTCTCAGCCCTCTCCCCTCTCTCTTCCATGGATATCCTTGCGGAGTGTCTCCATGATTCATTCTCCTCCATTCTCGACTCTCTTGTCCCTCTCTCCCATCACCAGATCTACCCTGCCACCTCCCAGCAATGGGTCAGCCACAACAGCCTCTTCCTCCATTCCGGCTCTCATGCTGCAGAGAGTCTCGGGTGGAAATTTCGTGGCTGGGCTGATTCCCAGCCACGAAATTTCCACGAAATGCGTAATCTCCTCCTTCCATTCTGCCATCTTCCTATCTGAACAACTCTACTTCTCCAGCTGAATTGAATCCCGCACCAACAACGCCAGCCGCCTTTTCACCACCTGACTTGCTCCTCAAACCCTCCTTCCATCCCCCTCCTCTCTTGGCACCAATTTCTTCCAAGAGAAAAACTTCCAAAATACAACATATGATCTTCCCCTCCCTTCAGCTCACCTTCCCTTCCCACTCCTTCCCCCCAGCTCTCACCGCCTTCTCCCTGGTCATAGACGCAGAAGTTTCTCAAGTTTCTCGTCTGTTCTCCTTCTCTAACTCCACTGACCCCAACCCATCTCCTGATCTTCCTTGCTCCCACTCTCCATCCTCTCCCTTACTCTTCTGCTTAACTTCTCGCTCTCCTCTGGCTCTTCCCCCTCACAACACAAGCACGCTGTAGTCGCTTACATCTTAAAAACCCACCCTTGACCCCATGTCCCTTGAATCCAACCACCGCCTCATCTCCCTTTCCTCTCTAAGCTCATTGACCATGCTGTCTACAATCACTGTCTCGAGTTCCTCTCCTCCAGTTCCATCCTAGACCCTCCCTCTCCAACTCAGCTTCTGCCCTTTGCACACCACGGAAACCACTCTCAGCGAAGTCTCTAGTGACCTCTTCCTAGGCAAAGCTCAGAGCCAGTACTCCATCCTCATCCTCCTTGACCTATCAGCTGCTGACACCATTGACCATGCTCTTCTTGAAATCTTGTCCTCCACTGGCTTCCATGACTCTGTTCTCTCCTAGTTCTTTCCCTACCACTCTAAACACTCCATCAGCATGTTCTTCAGAGAATTCTCCTCATCCTGTCTCCAGCTTTCCATGGGGGTTCCACGAGGCTCTGTGGCCCCTTCTCGCCTCTCTGGGTAATCTCAATTGCATCAACTATCATCTCTATGCGGATGTCTCACAGAGCTACCTCTCAACCCGAAACCCATCTCTGTCTGTCCAAACTAAAGTCTCGGCCTGTCTCACTGACATCTCTTCGTGGGTGTCTAGCTATCAGCTCAAGCTCTACATGGCTAAAACCAAGCTCCTACCCCCGCCTTCTTTCTCAATCACTGTGAACAACCCTACTATCCTGCCTGACATTCAGGCCTGTAACCTGGGAGTCATCTTCGACTTGTACCTTTCTCCAGGTCCTCACCTTTGGGCTATATCTAAATGGTAGAGGTTCTCTTTGCATAAAATCTCTAGCGTACAGCCCTTCTTATTCATCACACTGCTGAAACTCTCGGCCCGGCTCTCCTCATCAGGTATCTTGACAGTGTCTCTGGCCTTGACAAATGCAATCTTGCCCCCTCCTTTGCCATGATGCCTACAAATAACTGGACAGTGGCTAGGCTGCTGGGGTACCGAGAACAGAGCCTATCCTGCAGACCAGCACTGTGTCACAGGTTCCTTGGATTCCCCACTGGCCTGTTTATAGCCCGTCGTTTGTCTTACGTTTAGGGGCAGGGACCATCTGTGGGTTCTGTGTTTGTACAGCGCCGAGCACAGTGGGGGCTGGTCCATAACTGGGGCTCCTAGGCGCAGACAGTAAAACAGATCACCCCACCCCCAGGAGATAGCAGCCACGCCCGGCACCTACCTTCTTGCGTTCCTTCTGTTCCCTGTGTTTGCGCACCAGCTGGCTGCCTTTGCGGGCGATAATTGCCAAATCCGAAGTGGCATCCTTGACTGGGATGACTGGCTCTGGCTGGAGGGGAGGGGCAAGAGAAGGAGAGGTCCCAAATCAGCACTGACTGAGGCCTTGTCTACACTACAAAGTTTTGTCCGCAAAAGGCAGCTTTTGCTGACACAACAGGGGAGGTGGCACAAAGCTACTTTTGGTGGCAAAACTCTGCTGTTTTGCCGACAAAATAAAACCACAACGAGAGGCATAAAGTTTTGTGGCAAAGTTAAAGGGACAAAGTATCCGTATAGACACTGCTGTTTGTTTGTCAACATAACTGGCTTCCACCAGTATTCCAAAATGCCTGCCATGACCGCTCTGCTCACGGTTTTGATCTCTGTTGCCCTGCAGGCATGCGCCCTTCCCCTTTCAAAGCTCTGGGAAGTATCTGACAGCCCAGCTATTTGGGGAACAAAAAGCAAATCATTTGCTGGTTTCAGAGTAGCAGCCATGTTAGTCTGTATTCGCAAAAAGAAAAGGAGTACTTGTGGCACCTTAGAGACTAACCAATTTATTTGAGCATGAGCTTTCGTGAGCTACAGCTCACTTCATCGGATGCAAATCATTTGCAAATCATTTGCGTGGCATGCTCCTGTTCTGCCCTGCACTGCGGGAGGAAGGTGGGAGAGGAGAGCCGGCGGTGCTGCTGTGAGATTGCTCCGCAGGGAGAGCTCACAGAGCTGCTCAGGGTGCTGCTCCTGGCAGCAGAGGAGGCTGGGGGAGAACCCAGGAAGGCAAGCAGGCAGAGGTGGCTGCTTTAGGAGAGATTCCTGTGCTAAGCAAAGGGGGCTGACATGGGGGGGAGTCCCCCTCCCCCTGCCTCAGGATAGGTAGGTCAGCCTGCTGTCTCCCCCGTCCCAGACACACCACTCTCCTCTCCTCTCCCTCCCCACCCCACACACACACACACACTCCCCTTGAAAAAATGGCTGACAATCTACTAGGATGCCCCTGGAAGGAAGGGATTGAGAAACCTGTGTCATGTGATGCTGTACCTGATTCATAAGGCACTGCAAACCCTTCCCAAAGCACCGGGGGTGGCCAGTTGCACAGTGGGATCGCTACCACAGTGCACTGCTCTCTGTGTCAACGCAAGAGCTGTTCGTGTGGATGCGCTCTGCTGACACAAGGAGTTAGTGTGGACATACAACAGCAGCTTTAATTAAAGAGGCATAACTTTTGCCGACAAAACTTTGTAGTGTAGACAAGGCCTGAGCTTCCTTGCAGTGGCTAGTGGCTCTCCCCCAGCAGAGCCCCTACCTGCTTAGTGAAGACGATCCTCCCATCCAAAAATGGGGGCACCAGGTTGTGTACCAGCAGGTGCACTTTGGCTGTGTTATCTTCCTCAAAGTCCTCATCCACCTCTAGACGATGGACTACCCCGCTCGTCAGCATGCGATTGGTCTCCCAGCGCTCATTGTCCTGAAGGAGAAACACAGGCAGCAGGGTCACAGACCCCGCTCCAGCTTGTGGGGTGGGCCCAATAACCTAGCTTCCCTCATCAGCCTGCCACACTCACAGATGGAGAACAGATTCCTCACATCTAAGCTGCAGCCCCCTTCCTCACCCACAAAGAACAATAGGACATCCCCCTTCCTCACTCTGACTTGTATGGCTATCCTACTGTGAGAGAGTCACAGAGCAGCTCCAGGACAGTAAGACAGTGACGTGGAGGGGCTGCAGGGGCAGACATTGGTCTGGACATAGTGAATTTTAGCCCTCTCAGCAGGCTGATGACAGATACAATGCGTACCAGGTGGGCTGGAGACATGGGGCTTAGCCAGGCCAGTCGCTCTGGAAGAAATGCTAGCGGAGACTCCCCGGGAAGGGGGCTGTGGGCTGGAAGCCAGGTCCGACCGCAACGCAACCCATCTACAAGGAGTGCCTTGGGGGCTGCATTTGCAGAGGTCTCTGGCCCGCAAGCAGAGAGGGAAGCACCCCCTCCAGAGAGGGCTAGAAAGATGGCACTGGCAATGCAATGTTCAGATCTGATCACCACAGTAACAGAAAATATCAGCAGGCCAAGCCCATTCAAAGGACAAGCCACAAAACTGATTGAGGAGCTGGCGGGCTGATTGGGAGGGAAGATTAGCAGCACTCCATCTGCCCTGCCCAGCTGAGAGATCACTAAGGGGGAGATCATGGCATCAGTGCGCACAGCTCTAGGAAGAGGAGACAACCAGGGGCCCCATCGGGAGGGGGAGCCAGAAGGGTGGGGAACATTACAGTTGAATGGCTGCAAGGGAGGCAGGCTGGGCTGTAGAACTGTTGCCCCAGGGGGGAGTCTCTCGTCATTGTGTGCTGTATGACAGGCATGCTACCTCTGGATCACTCCAAAGCTCAGAACATTGCAGGGAGTCCGGATACATGATTAGCCAGTGTGCTAAGGCAGCACCTGGGTGTTACTCCTGGGAGAATTCTGTGCCACGGGGCAGGTGCAGAATTCATGTCCCACACAGATTTCTTTGCTTCCCCACAGAAAAATGACAGAGGTGAGAGATCACCCCGCAACCGTCCCCAGGGACACGGACCTCTGCAGCAGGTCCTGCCCTTGTGGGGTGTCAAGATTCAGTGCAGCCTGACCGCCGAGTCCTTGTCCCAGAGGGGCAAAGGGGGAGCTGCAAGGTGATCTCCCACCTCTGTGCAGACAGTCACCCATGCTCCCCACTGCCATACTGGAGCCTCCACATTTATTTTTTGACAAAATTTGCAGAATTTTAAAACATTGTGCACAGAATTTTTAACTTTTTGTCGCAGAATTCCCTCAGGAGTTGGGTGTGCTTGCAGTGGGCAGGGGACCCATCACTCTAGTCCTAACCCCAGCCTCTAAGTGACAGTAGCTAGGGCCCTCCACACCATGTACATCTGGAGCACTGGGACACCCAGACTCAGGACAGGGCCACAGCTCCCGCTGTCCATCCCCACACCAGGGGTGGGGGGCGACACCAGAGCGATGGGGCCTGGCTCCATCGTACTCCCCAAAGCCAGAAGCTTCTTTCGTGTCCCTCACCCATGCTAGGCCATCCCAAAGTCACCTTCTATTCCCTCCACCCTCCTGATCTGCAGGACCTGTCATCCCCAGGCCCCACCCTCCAGTAATATGGGAATCCCTGGGGTGGAAAGTGCCCTGAATGTTCAGAGTGGCCTGGCCCCGCCTTGCGCTCCTGCCTCATTGATCTGCCTCCGCTGTGCAGAGATGCGCTTCTGCTTCTGCTTGTGCAAGTGCTGCTCCCGCTTCTTCACATACTCCTCAGATGAGTAGGCCAAGGGGTTGTGGAACTCGTCGTAACCCTCGTCCATCATGTACCAGTCCCGGTCGGCTTGCTGAGAGATGGGGGCAGGCATGGAGGTGGGAAGGAGAGAGATGGGGAATGCAGGGTGAGAATGGCCAGAGACAGAGCTCAGGTGGGCTGCGCACTCAGCCTGCTACCAAACTCCCAGAAGAGAAGTGCCCTGACATGCAGGACTCCGGGGCCTGGCTCACATTCCAGAGGTGCTGATCAGGCCTGCTCGGAGGAGGGGCTGCCCCAAGCTAACACTAGTTGGGGGGCTTTGTCTGCAGTGGAGAGCAGCCATACTCAGTCTCACCACTTGGGGGAGCCAACAGCTCAGAACAGGATCCAGAAAAGTGTGCAGACAGCATTCTGGGAACTGAGTGTCCAATCTCCACAAACAGACCCCCTGCATCCATGGGATCCCACACTGAGCCTCACCCTCCAACCCAGCCCTCCACTGAGCCACCCAGCCCCCAACACAGGGACCCTGCACTGAGCCTACCAACTCCCAAGAGATCCCATCCCTGACCCCCAAATAGGTCTTCTCTTCTCCCCAGCCCCCACACAGAGGGACCCTTTCCCATCACCCAGCATCCATGTACAGCAATCCCAGACCAAGCACCCACACCCTGCTGAGCCTCCTCCACCAGACACACTGGGGCCCCACAGACCCCTACGTGGTTCTGCCTGCCTTGGTGCGCCTCAGGCCAGGCTGTGTGCGCTCTGCTCCGCAAGCCTCATCCCAGCAAGTCAAGCTACAGAAGAGCCCTCCTGCCATTTCCACCGCCCACATGCCTTGTGACCAGACCCTGGCTCACAGCCTCCAGGCCGCACACCGACACGCCCGAGAGGCTCTTACCCGCTGGTCGTCCTCCCACTGCTGCCGCTCCTCCTCCGTCTCAAAGGAAATACCCTCTTCTGCATCTTCACGCCTCCCTGGAGGAAGGAACAATCTGGTCAGCGCAGGCCCTCACCAGCCCTCGCCCCCTGCTTCTAGCCAGGAGGCCCCAAGGAAGCCAGCCCCTGTGCTAGTCTCAGTGATGGAGGAGGGGCCAGGTAGTCTGGTCTCTCCTCTGCCACACCTTTGCCCCTGGATAGCCGTGGAGTGGCCCCCAGGTGCCGCCGGTCATCAGCCCATTCATTGTATTTGTAGGAAGGGGTGGGCAGCGGTGTCTCATCTGGGTACTTGTTCTTCACTGACCTGCAAAGACAGAAGCAGGACAGGAATGACTGGCCAGCCTCATGGATTCGCCAGACGGGAACTGCAACCTATGGCTCACAAGCCACATACCACCACCAGTGTTCCCTCTAATTTTTTATGTCCATGTGCAGAATGAGTTGTGTTATGTCCACCAATATGGAGGTGATGTGTGACACATAACAAAATTCATGTGGGGGGGGGGGAGCCGAGGGGTACAGAGTGTGGGAGTGAGCCAGGGCTGCGGCAAAGGTTTGGGATGTGGGGGAGGAGGCGAGGGCTCCAGCTGGGGGTACGGACTCTGCGGTGGGGCTGGGGATGAGGTGTTCAGGGTAGAGAAGGGGGCTCAGGGCTGGAGCAGAGGGTTGGGATGCGGGGCCGAGGGCTCTGGCTGGGGGTGCAGGATCTGGGGTGGGGCCGGGGACGAGGGATTTGGTGTGAAGCAGGGGCTCAGAGCTGGGGTAGAGGATTGGGATGCGGGGATGAGGGCTCTGGCTGGGGGTACAGGCTCTGGGGTGGGGCTGGCGATTAGGGGTTCAGGGCTGGGGCAGAGGGCTGAGGGCTCTGGGGTGGGACCAGAGATGAGGCGGTTGGGGTGCAGGCTGCCCCGGGGCTGCAGTGGGGAGAAAGGACTCTCCCCCCAGCCCTCGGTGGGGGGGGGGGGGAGCGCTCCTCTCCCCCAGCTGCGGCAAGTCCAGGGAAGGTCTGCACTGAGGCCAGCAGGGAGGTGTACCTCTCCTCGCCGCAACAGGTCCGTGCTGGGGGAGAGGTATCTCTCCCCACCACAGCCCTGAGCCCCAGTGCGAGGCTTAATAGGCAGCTGCGCGGCCACACAGTAGCACAGCTTAGAGGGAACTTAGACCCTTGCAGCATCACCAGGGAGCGCAGCCCCCTCAAGCTACCTCTCAGGCACCCCGCTAGGCCCTGCCCCTCCATCCCACTACCTGTCCCGGTCCCTCCTGTCTGCATCACGAGCGGAGGATGCTCGATGGCTGCGGTCGCGCTCGGAGTCCCTATAGGAAGGCGTAGGGGAAGGCGACTCCCACTGCGAGCGCCGTGAGCTGCTATAGCCACTGTCCTCTTCCTCCCAGCTCGAGCGAGATGGCGTGGCTGCATCTGGGGAAAGGAAACTGGGTCTGATGCCTCATGCTGAGCCAACCTAGGCCCCTGCCAAGCTGCAGCCAAGGCCTGGGACCTTCCAACAGGGAGTACAGCAAGGGGGCCCTCTTACATGTTTACCAACTCACACTGGGCTTTCTATGAACCGACCCAGATAGTCTAAGGAGACATGCCCCCAGGGGAATGACTGCCACAGCTCCCCATACCAGCCACGCAGACCTGCAACCATGCTCCCGGGGCACAGGCGCAGGCTTAAAGATCACCCCAGGGCCCCTAGCACCCCAGTCTCACTCCCAGGGAAGGCTGTAGATATGAGGCAGTTCACTAGTCATGGGCCTCTTCAGCTGGGGACTTTCACTCAGCTCTCCCCTTGTGAAGGAGCCAGAGCCCCTCAAGAGTAGCGCATGCCTCCTGCCAGCTCCTGTGGAAGAGCATTGTAGGAAGGACAGCTGCTCCTACCCTTCGGTCGGTGTCTGGGGCTCTCTGGTTCACCCCTCCTGCTGCTGCCCCTCTCTGATGAGCCATCCTTCTCTGACCGGCTGCTGCTATGACGGCTCCTGTCCCGCTCCTCTGCAAACAGAGTGCCAAGTCAGACATGCAGGGTGTGAACAGCCTCTGGAGCCCATCACACCCCAGATTCAGGACCATGCCCTGGGATTCAGAGCAGCCAACGCCAGGGTCCCAGAGCCTGTGTCAGCAATCATGAAGGTCTCCAGGACAGTTACCTCGGTCCCGTTTGCGGTCGTGGTCCCGCTCTCTATTGCGCCCCCGCTTGTGCTCCTTCTCCTCCTTGGAGGAGGCATAGACGCCATGCTCTCGCCGTTCACGCTCCCGCTGCCGGCTGCGCTCCCAGAACTCCTCGCTGACCCCCCCAGTGTGGGACGGCGTCTCCACGTGGGCAGAGCGGTAATGCCTGAGGGGCAAAGGGCAGTTCAGCAAGGTCAGGCACGTACTGTGACTCTGCCTGCAGCCCCCACTGCTCCCTGACACGTCATGCAGGAGCCTGGCCTCATTCACTACTAGCCTGGCAAGGAGCGTGCAACGGGAACCTGTGCCAAAGAGCTGAGCATGGCAGCCTCCCCGCAAGTTCCCTTTGCTCCCAGCTTTGCAGGCCTGTTCCTGCCCTCTACCCATAGGGCAACTTTAAGGGAGCCCACTGCCTCCCTCCAGCTGGCCTCAGCAGACCCCAGGGGAAAGGCACAAGCCTCAGTAGCTGAGATAAAATACTACCAAGAACGAGGAGGAAACACTCCCAAGGGGGCTGGGACAAGGTCTTGCCAAGGAACACCTGGCTCCTTCTCTGAGATATGTATGTGGCAACCAGACTTGTCTCCACCCAAGGCCCTTCACTTGGGGAAGCCTCCAGACCTCATCCCCATGCATGAGCCTTCACTCTGTCTAGCAGAGTTCAGCCCTCAAACAGCTCCCAGCCCAGAGAAATCCTCAGTCTCTCCTCTCCCCAGGTGCTTGGGGCCCACAGTTTCTCTCCTGTGTGCCCTGGATCCAGCACAACAACTAGCTCCATGAATCAGCCCAGTTGCCTTCAGGCACTCACTCCAAGCCCCTTCCTGAAAAGGAGGACATGGCAGCCACCCAAGGGATGGGAGAGGCCCTAAACTCCCCTCACACTTCGTGCCAGCACCTTCACCTGTCCTGCCGGCTGCTCCTGCTGGCCCTGTCGCTCCCCTCCTCCTCAGAGCTTCCCAAATCATCTTTGGACTCCTCCCAATCTTTGTAGGAGGAGACTTTGGACTTCTTCTTGTCCTCTGTGTCTTCCTTCTCCTCTCGCTCCCTGCGTTTCTGTGCAGCCAGCAAGTCCAATCCCAGCAGTGAGGTGCGGGGGGCTGGAGCTTTGAAGACATGCTGCTCACTGCAGGCACTTTTCTTCTTGATGATCAAGCCTCCAACCTGTGTCTCCAGATCAGCTCCTTCCAGCCGGTGCATCGAAGTGTCCTCAGGGACATCCTCCATTGCTAGGATCTTGTGGGCCAAGCAGTCTATTCCCTGGGGCTCTCTGAAAGGAACACAATCAGGCACTGGTATGAGGAGACAAGGTTGTTGAGATTCATGGGGTTGGGCTTCTGATTAACTAACGAGAGGAGGAAGGGGGCATACATGGGGCTCCCTGCACTGCTCTCTCCCAAAAAAGCAAGCCTCTCACTTCCCCAGAAGACATGACGGAGGAGATCAGAGTTCCAATTTCCCTTGAGGGGAAGAAGAATCAATCATTTCTGGATCAGTGCTGAAGAAGTTCAAAGCTCCAAGACACTACACTAGGAATGTTTACACTGTCAGGCTGACAACCTAGGAGCCAGGTCTCCTTTCAAAAGCCAAACCCCCAGAGAGTTCATCTCAGCAATAGACTACCTCATGGGTAAAAGCCCTTTCAATTTCAAGAAAAAAGGCTCCCCACATTCTTAGAAAAAAACATCAGCCTTCCCCACCCTACTCCACATCCTTTCCAAGCTCAATGTCTGGATAAACTGACCTCCTTCTGGCATCCTAAAACATTCTCTATACAAAGCAATCCTTTAGGAACACAAGGCTGGCCAGATTAGATTGGACCTGGGACCCATCTAGTCCAGGCTCCTGCCTCAGACAGTGGCCTGTACCACCAGCAGCTTCAGAGAAAAGGTGCATGAAATGTTGAGTGTGTAGTTATGGAATAATTTGCCCATCAGAAAAACCCCATAAATTAGACAGGTGCTTTATGTCCTAGAAGAGAAGGAATTGTACCCCTTTTTTCATCCTAATGCAAAACTGGATATTCTCATTCATGATACAGATGCCCAGTCCTTTATTAAACACTACAAAATACTGGCATCAGTGATATCTTGTGGCCGTGGGTTCCAGAAGCTAATTATACATAGGCTAAAGCATAATTACCTTTTTATCAGTTTTAAACGTGCAATGTCACTGAACATGCCTTGCTCTTGTATTGTGAGGGATAAAGAGCAGCGCCCATTCCGCATGCTCCGTTCAAAACCTCTGCCAGCCCCTACCCCAGATGCAGCACAAATCTCCCCACAGACCAGCCTGGCTCCAGTGAGCAAGAGGTTCCTGGGGCCCAGCTGGACCCACTCACTGCCCACCGCCCTAGCCTTGCTGCTCTGCCCAGCCCAAGGTATTGGCTCCGTGTCTTGAGCCCACAAGCTCAGCCCAGGCCCCCCCACCTCACTCCCAGACTGGGCTCTCCTGGGTACAAGTTACACCCTTAGGGACCCTCAGACCCCTGTGATACAGCAGCCCATTGATGCAAACATGCAAAAGCTTCACTGTTCTTTACAAGCAACTCCTGTTTCAGACCTAACAAACTCACTATACCTAATACAGAGACGAATGGGTGAGGCAAAATCTTATTGGACCAACTTCTGTTGGTGAGAGAGACAAGCTTTCTAGCCACAGAGCTCTTCTTCATGTCTGGGAAAGGTACTCAGAGTGTCACAGATTGTTTAAGATAAGTATAGGTTTCAGAGTAACAGCCGTGTTAGTCTGTATTCGTAAAAAGAAAAAAGAAAAGGCGGACTTGTGGCACCTTAGAGACTAACCAGTTTATTTGAGCATGAGCTTTCGTGAGCTACAGCTCACTTCATCGGATGCATAGCAATGCTATGCTGTAGCTCACGAAAGCTTATGCTCAAATAAACTGGTTAGTCTCTAAGGTGCCACAAGTACTCCTTTTCTTTTTTCTTTTTAAGATAAGTAGTTAACACATGGCAAAAGACCATTCAAGGTGAAGTAGCCCATTAACACCTTTGCAGTAATAGGACCAAAAAAAAAAAAAGGGGGGGGGGTGTTAGCAGGTTACAGACTGTTGTAATACGCCACAAATCCAGGATCTTTATCAAGACCCTAATTTTTGGTGTCATGCAGTTATGAATTTAAGCCCCAGGCTTGTGTTTGGAGGAGATGTGCCGGTTTCCTTTGAGGATGAGGACTGAGAGGTAAGATATGGAGTGACTGTTTTGTGAAAAGTGTTCTCCCATGATTGGCATGCTGGTTTTGTCTGTTATTTTTCTGAGAGTTCATTCGAGAGCATAGCAATTGCCTTGCCTCACCCACATGGATGAGGCACCCAATGTTGCGATAAGCACGTGTAGGGCCACGGCTCTCGAAAGGTGGGCTGTGAGCAGTACTGGTCGTAGTAGCTGTGGAGGGGTGTCTGCAGGTCTCGCCCGTGTTGTTGTAGCAGAGTCTAATGCCACTCTGAGGGTGTGTCTTCACCAGTGGCCGTGTACTCGCTGCACCTCCACAGAGGGAGTAGAACCCAGCGCTGGTGCGCTCGCTACACTGCCACTTTACAGTGCTGAAACTTGAAGCACTCAGGGGTGTGTTTTTTCACACCTCTGAGCGAGAAAGTTGCAGCGCTGTAAAGTGGCAGTGTAGATAGGGCCTTAGTTGGTGTGTCTGCGGGAAGCCTACTGACGATGATGAGTTTCATGAGATGGGGGGTTGTCTGAAGGCAAGAAAAGGGGGCTCCTGGGTTACTGCAAAGGTGTTAACAGGCCACTTCACTTAGAATGGTTTCTTACAATGTGTTAACTACTTATGCTAGCTGTACACTCAGGGTGTGTCTTTACTAGCAACATTAAAGTGCTACGGTGGTAACGCAACATGGCTGTGTAGTCCCAGCACCACTGTCTACACTGCCACTTTACAGTGCTGAAACTTGCAGTGCTCAGGGGCGGTGCTTTTTCACACCCCTGAACAAGAAAGTTGCAATGCTGTAAAGTGGCAGTGTAGACAAGGCCTCAGAATAACCTTCCCAGACCTGAAGCGCTCTGTGTAGCTCAAAAGCTTGTCTCTCTCACCAACAAAAGTTGGTCCAATAAAAGATATTACCTCACCCTCCTTGTTTCTCCCATATCCCGGGATCAACACAGCTAGCTACAACCCCACAGCGTACACCAAATACACACTTTCAAGGTATTCATTTATTGATACTCAATCACAAGGCTATGTTAACACTATAGACCTTACAGTGGCACAGGTCTCTTGTCGACATAATTAAACCACCCCCAAGGAGCAGCTGTGCATACTAGCACTTATGCTGGCATAATTTAGGTCACCCATGGGGTGGCATATTCACACCCCTGAGCAACATAAATTTTGCTGACATAAGTGGTAGTGTAGACATAGCCTAAGACATGCATCTGCGTGTAATAGTTAAGGAATAATGTAACTATATTGAAAACTTCACCCTACAGTCTTGGAGTAAAAGACAGTCAGCAGAAAATCGAATGTCTCAGTGGCGGCCCACGGATGCAGTGCAAGGTTCCGCTGTCCTCACCTGCCCCCTCCCACGTCAGTCCATGGAAAACCACCAAAGGCAACAGAAACCCATCAAAACCACTTGAAGGTGAAAAGCAACGTTATAACCGGATCACCCTGTCTGTGAACAAAGACAACGCCGTCTGGAGGCTCTCTTCTTGACTGGGAGTGTTTCAGGAGAGGTCGCAGCCTGTTCTCGTGAGGCCAGCAGCTCCTTGCGGGGGGGCCCCTTTGGCAGGGCAGGGAGGCAAGTACCAATAAGCGCCGGCTCGAGCCCGCGTTGTATGGCTTTGTTTCGCGCGGCCGTGTCCACCACCCCGTCTCCGGGGCAGAAGCGCTGCTCCGCCGGGGACACCCCGGGCCGGGCTGAGCACACGCCCCCCGGCGCCGGCCGACTCCCAGGAGCCGCGAGGCTGGCGCCGCGGGGACGCTCCGAGGGACCCCAGGACGGGCCCGCCGTTAACCGGCCAGGCCGGCGCGGGAGCGAGCGGCTGACGGGCGCCTGGGCGCGGGGAGCGGGCGCGGCCCTTGGAGCCCCGAGAACCGACCCCAGCGCCCGCCCCCGCCCCCGGCCTCCCGCTCCGGCCTCTCACCTCTCGGCCCCCCCCGCCCCGCCGCGCGTCTCCTCGACGCCCGTTCCGCAGCCGCCTCAGCGCTCACTGAGCGCCGCCATTCCCGTCCCACAATGCCCCGCGAGAGCAGCCGCTCTACCCCGCCCCGCACCATAGAGAGACAAGCCGGGAGTCTCGGTCCCACCATAGAGCGAGGACGGAGGCTAGAGCGGCCCAGGTTTCCGGGCTCTTCCGGTCCGCCCCGCGCGGGGGGAGAGGGAGGAAGAGGACTTTAACACGTGATATACGCTGACCCGGAACAGGAAATGTATCATGTGCTGTAACACCCCGCCCCGTGCTGTGCCCGCAGGTTACTGACCCCTGCCTGCCGGTCCCCCGCCCCAAGGTACCGCCCCCCGTGCTGTGCCCCCCCCCGGAAACTGACCCCCTGTGCTGTGCCCCCCCCGGAAAGTGACCCCCCGTGCTGTGCTCCCCAGAAACTGACCCCCCGTGCTGTGCTCCCCAGAAACTGACCCCCTGTGCTGTGCCCCCCCCGGAAAGTGACCCCCCGTGCTGTGCCCCCCCCGGAAACTGACCCCCCTGTGCTGTGCCCCCCAGAAACTGACCCCCTGTGCTGTGCCCCCCCCGGAAACTGACCCCCCTGTGCTGTGCCCCCCAGAAACTGACCCCCTGTGCTGTGCCCCCCCCCCGGAAACTGACCCCCCTGTGCTGTGCCCCCCAGAAACTGACCCCCTGTGCTGTGCCCCCCCCCGGATACTGACCCCCCCGTGCTGTGCCGGCAGGTTACTGACCCCTGCCTGCCGGTCCCCCGCCCCAAGGCACCGCCCCCCGTGCTGTGCCCCCCCGGAAACTGACCCGCCTGTGCTGTGCCCCCCCGATACTGACCCCCCCGTGCTGTGCCCCCCCCCGGAAACTGACCCCCTGTGCTGTGCCCCCCGGAAAGTGACCCCCCCGTGTGCTGTGCCCCCCCCGGAAACTGACACCCCCCCGTGCTGTGCCCCCCCCAGAAACTGACCCCCTGTGCTGTGCCCCCCCCAGATACTGACCCCCCCCCCCGGATACTGACCCTGTGTGCCCCAACCCCGCCCCAGGGTAACGCCCCCCATGTTGTGCCACCCCGGAAACTGACCGCCCCCCGTGCTGTGCCCCCCCCGATACTGACCCCCTGTGCTATGCCCCCCTGGAAACTGACCCCCCGGGCTGTGCCCCCCTGGATACTGACCCCCGTGCTCCCACCCCCGTCCAAGGGTACCGCCCCCCGTGCTGTGCCCCCCAGGGTACTGACCCCCCATGCTGTGCCCCCGCTGGGTACTGACCCTCCATGCTGTACCCCTTGCCTCCCCCAGGGTACCGCCCCCCCATGCTGTGCCCCCCCCAGATACTGACTCCCTGTGCTGTGCCCCCCGCCCCCACCCCAGGGTACCGCCCCCGGTGCTGTGCCCCCCTGGATACTGACCCCCTGTGCTGTGCCCCCCTCTGGATACTGATCCCCTGTGCTGTGCCCCCCACCCCAGGGTACCACCCCCCGTGCTGTGCCCCCCCGGAAACTGACCCCCTGTGCCCCCCACCCCAGGGTACCATCCCCCCGTGCTGTGCCCCCCGGATACTGACCCTCTGTGCTGTGCCCCCCTGGTTACTGACCCCCTGTGCTGTGCCCCCCCCCGGATACCGACCCTCTGTGCTGTGCTCCCCGCCCCAGGGTACCGCCCCCCCGTGCTGTGCCCCCCTGGTTACTGACCCCCTGTGCTGTGCCCCCCCCCAGATACCGACCCCCTTGCTTCGTGTTTAACCGTAAGGCTCAGGAAGGAGTTTGGGTCAGTGTCAGGGGTCCAGGCCTTGGAGTGCTGGGGGTAGGGACAGATGGACTGCCTAGAAGGGCACAGCCTGACCCTCCCCCTGGCAGCACCCACAGGCGCTGGGGGTTTGTGGTCTGGCGCTCATGAGGCAGGGGGAAGGGCAGGGCAGGGAGCGGAGCAAGGGCAGGTGCTTCAAGCCCTGTGTCCTGCCGCAGGCTGGGAGGGGCTGGTGCTGAATGCCCAGGTGCCCAGGGAGCCCCTTTGGAAACTGCTGAACAGAGGAGACATGGGCCCGGTGTGCGGAAGGGGTTTTATTGCTCAGGGCTGTGTCCAGGGGCTGGGGCCCAGCCCGGGTTCAGTGTGCAGCCATGGTCTCCTTGATCCAGTCCAAGACACTGAGCATCCGCACATAGACGCCGTACTTGGCAGCTGAGCAGCTGCGGTCAAAGCTGAGGATCCCGGCCGCGTACCAGGTGTCGTCCTCAGGGTCATGGATGGCAAAGGCGCTGCCGGCGTCCCCGAGGCAGGTGGACTCGTGCAGCTCGCTCATGCCGACGCAGAAGGTGTGGCTGTTCAGCAGTGGCTGCCAGGCGTGTGTCTGGTAGTACTCCTGGCAGCTGCCACTGTCGGCCACAGGCAGCATGACGTACTTGAGGTGCTTTGGGTGCTCCAGGAGGGTGTTCCAGCCCCAGCCAGAGACAAAGCCCACCCTCCCCACCTTTGCATAGTCCTTCTGGGCCAGGCAAATGGGCATCACGGCCTCTCCAACGGGCACCTTGTGCTTGAGCTTGAGCAGGGCCAGGTCCACAGCCCCCGGGAACTCAGGGTGCAGGACAATAAGCTCGACAGCCCCGGCAGGCGTCTCCCTGCCAAGAAAGAGCTGCAGGGTGGGGGCGATTTCATCCAGTGTGCTGTTCTCACTGTGGCCCAGGTAGAGGTTCCTGCCTGTCGTCAGCAGCCACTGGTCGCTGATGAGCGTGGCCCCCGCAGTGTGGTTGTGGCGGCTCAGCAGCCGGCCCTGCCAGGGGAAGCTGTCCTTGGCTGCCATCATGCCCCCAATGATGCGCTGCACCTGTCTGGCCGGGTTCTTGGGCTTCCCACACACTGCAGAGGGCAGAGACCCAGTGTGAGCCTGACCCTCGCCCTGCAGACCCTCGCCTGGGAGATGGGAGCTCTGCAAGCAATCTCCTTCCCAGCCCCTGGGCCGGCCGGGCCCTGGTGCCACCATCCAGGGCGAGGTGTGTCACTGGCAGAGGGAACAGCACCCAGAGGGGTGGCTGCCAGAGGGGCCGTGGCCTCTGCCTCAGTCTGCAGAAGCTCCGCTTCAGGGAACGCAGCCCCAGCGCCATTGCAAGGGCATGGGGAGCAATGGGAGAGCAGGGCCCCTGCCCCTACCCCTGCCTTGCAAAGAGCAACCCTGTGCTCCACCCCGCCCCCACCTCCCACTCACCTGGCTCACAAATGGGCAGCTCCTCTCCGGCTGCTTCATTCAACCACACGTGCTGCTGGCTACATCGGTACAGGCCTTGGGGCCAGAAAACCAGAGTCAGTGTCAGCCGTCCCCAGGCAGGGCACACAGGGCTCTGTGCACTTGCCAGCGGGGGGCAGGGCCCCAGGCATGTATCCCAGGGGTGGGGGCAGGGCCCCATGCGTATCCCCTTGGGGGGCCATGTGTATCCCACATGGACGGAGGGCAGGGCCCCGTGCGTATCCCCTCAGAGGGGGCACAGCCCGGTATGTATCCCCCACAGAGGCGGGGGGACAGGGCCCAAGGTGTATTCCTCCAGGGGTGTGGGAGCAGAGCCCACATGTGTGTCCCCCCGGGGATGGGGGAAGGTCCCATGTGTATCCCCTCGGAGGCAGGGGCGGGCCCTGTGCGTATCCCCCGGGGGCGCACTTCTGCCCATTGTGGGCATATCTCACCGTCACCGCGGCTGCGCAGCCGGTAATAGGGGTCGCACTGGTAGCGGGCCAGGTGCTCCACCTTCCCGTGCTCGATGCTCCTGGGCGCCGGGCAGCTCTGGCCTGGGGCACAGGGAGAACCCTTAGTGAAGTGCCCCCTGCTGGTGAGAGACAGCCCCACCCTTGTCCCCCGCCGGGCACCCCCTCCCTGCCCGATGGCACCCTGCCCCCAGCCCCTGCCGGGCACCCCTCCCTGCCCGAAGGCACCCTGCCCCCAGCCCCCTGCCGGGCACCCCCTCCCTGCCCGAAGGCACCCTGCCCCCACCCCCTGTCGGGCACCCCTCCCTGCCCGAAGGCACCCTGCCCCCAGCCCCCTGCCGGGCACCCCCTCCCTGCCCGAAGGCACCCTGCCCCCACCCCCTGCCGGGCACCCCCTCCCTGCCCGATGGCACCCTGCAGCCCCTGCCGGGCACCCCTCCCTGCCCGAAGGCACCCTGCCCCCAGCCCCTGCCGGGCACCCCCTCCCTGCCCGAAGGCACCCTGCCCCCAGCCCCCTGCCGGGCACCCTCTCCCTGCCCGATGGCACCCTGCCCCCACCCCCTGCCGGGCACCCCCTCCCTGCCTGAAGACACCCTGCCCCCAGCCCCCTGCCGGCCACCCCCTCCCTGCCCGAAGGCACCCTGCCCACAGCCCCCTGCCGGTCACCCTCTCCCTGCCTGATGGCACCCTACCCCCACCCCCTGCCGGGCACCCCCTCCCTGCCTGATGGCACCCTGCCCCCTACCGTTGCCGAGCTGGACTTCGTTGAGTTTGGTGTGGGTGGAGGCGAGGGCCCCCCAGAGCAGGCTGGCGACCAGCAGCATGGGCATCCTGCAGGGAAAGAAGCCGCCATGAGCAGCGAGCTGACCCCTTGCCCTTCTGGTAGGACACAGGACACTGGAATCTCTGTCTAAGGAGCTGGGCCCTCAGCCCCACGCTCACAGCACTGAGGGCTCTGGGCACTGCCGGGCCAGCCTGGAGCGGTGGTGAGCTTCCTCCCAGCAGTGTCATGTAGGAGCAGCCAGGGGGGTAGGGTCTCAGCAGAAGCCAGGTCCCTCGGCACGGCACTGGGGCCAGGTGGGCTGCAGCCCTGCTGCTGCCATTCCCCTCGGTGCCCTCCCTGCGAGCAGCAGCAGGGCACAGGGGTGCTGGGCACAGGCCTGGCAGGCGACGTATCGGAGATGCCCCCTGCTCAACCCTGCCTGTGCCAGGCCAGTCGGCTGGGCCCAGGGCGCACGCACTCACCACATGGTCTTGGCGGGCTCTGCTCAGCCTATGGCTCCTGCTCCAGGTGCAAGGCACTGGCTGCGAGGGCTCCCTCCTCCTCGCCGCTTTTATCCCAGCCCGCCTGGCCACGGCACCTGCTCTCTGTGCAGCCTGACCTTGCCGAGGTCAGTGACTTTCCCAGCAGCTGGTGTCTGGCCCGGAGGGGACCCTGGTAGGGAGCTGGGCACTTCTGGATGTCACAGCAAGGGGCGGGGACTGGGGAGCATTGGCTGCAGGGCTGCTCTGGGTTCGGCCAGGCCAGACTGGCCCATTGGGCCTGGCACAAGCTGGGGTCAGTGTCCTGTTCCACCACAGATAGGGAGGCCGCTTGCCTGGCATAAAACAGCCGGGCCCCCTCATGGGCGCTCTGGCTCCCACCCAAGACTGGGGCAAAACTGGCCATAGCTTTGGGCAGGCTTGGATGGGGACACCACTCCCCGCCCCCCAACTCTTAAAGGTGGCACCCTTGTGGCCACCTCGCACACACCACCCTGGGGATGGGCTCTGTCACGGAGTCCCCGGGCGATGCTCTGGAACTGCTCCCCATGAAGCCAGGCAGGACTCTGGGGAAGTCTCCTTTCTGTGAGAGCCCATGGCGCTGGGGGGAGGAGCCGGGTGCAGGTGGTACAGAGCCCATGGCGCTGGGGCAGGGGGAGAGCCGGGTGCCGGTGGCACAGAGCCCATGGCGCCGGGGGGGAGGAGCCGGGGCTGGTGGCATGGAGCCCATGGCACTGGGGGAGGGAGCCGGGTGCCGGTGGCACAGAGCCCATGGCGCCGGGGGGGGGAGCCGGGTGCCAGTGGCATGAGCCCATGGCGCTGGCGGGGGAGGAGCCGGGGCTGGTGGCACGGAGCCCATGGCGCTGGGGCAGGGGGAGAGCCGGGTGCCGATTCCACGGAGCCCTTGGCCCTGGGCGGGGGGAGCCGGGTGCCAGTGGCATGAGCCCATGGCGCTGGCGGGGGAGGAGCCGGGGCTGGTGGCACGGAGCCCTTGGCCCTGGGGGGGGAGCCGGGGCTGGTGGCACGGAGCCCATGGCGCCGGGGGGAGGAGCTGGGGCTGGTGGCATGAGCCCATGGCGCTGGGGGGAGCCGGGGCTGGTGGCATGAGCCCATGGCGCCGGGGGGGACATTACTCAAACAGCTGGTGCCCTGGGCATGGGGCCTGCACCACTGAGGGATGCTGGCAGCCTGGCTTTCTCCTGCTTTTCCTGTGGGAAGTGAAGGACTTTCCCATTGCCACCTGGCCCCTTCCCAGGCCTTGTCCCACCCCCACTTATCCGCCCCTCGGTCTGTAGGGCAATACCGGGGGGCGGGGGGGTAGCAGAGGACAGTGTAGGGCAGGGTGGGGGGAGGGGAGCAGAGGGCCCAGGGGTGTATATCCTGTGGCACTGGAGGGCTGAACTGGGGTGGGCCAAGGCCTGGGGGATGAGTGTGGGGCAGAGGCTAGTGTAAAGGGGGGAGGTTTGGGGTTGGCAGGTGGCACAGGGCAGTTCTGGGAGGGTAGGAAGGAGCCAGGGCAGTGGCAGGGCAGCCGGGGGCAGCGGGTGAGGGGCCGGCAGTGGCGGGGCAGCCGGTGAGGGGCCGGCAGTGGCGGGGCAGCTGGGGGTGGCCGGGGGCGGGGCTGGCAGTGGCGGGGCAGCCGGGGGCAGCGGGGGAGGGGCCGGCAGTGGCGGGGCAGCCGGGGGCGGGGCTGTCAGTGGATGGGCAGCCGGGGGAGGCGGGTGAGGGGCCGGCAGTGGCGGGGCAGCCGGGGGAGGCGGGGGAGGGGCCGGCAGTGGCGGGGCAGCCGGGGGCGGGGCTGGCAGTGGCTGGGCAGCCGGGGGAGGCGGGGGAGGGGCCGGCAGTGGCGGGGCAGCCGGGGGAGGCGGGTGAGGGGCCGGCAGTGGCGGGGCAGCCGGGGGCGGTGGGTGAGGGGCCGGCAGTGGCGGGGCAGCCGGGGGCGGGGCTGGCAGTGGCGGGGCAGCCGGGGGCAGCGGGGGAGGGGCCGGCAGTGGCGGGGCAGCCGGGGGCGGGGCTGTCAGTGGATGGGCAGCCGGGGGAGGCGGGTGAGGGGCCGGCAGTGGCGGGGCAGCCGGGGGAGGCGGGTGAGGGGCCGGCAGTGGCGGGGCAGCCGGGGGCGGTGGGTGAGGGGCCGGCAGTGGCGGGGCAGCCGGGGGCGGCGGGGGAGGGGCCGGCACTGGCGGGGCAGCTGGGGGTGGCCAGGGGCAGGGCTGGCAGTGGCGGGGCAGCTGGGGGCGGCGGGTGAGGGGCCGGCACTGGCGGGGCAGCTGGGGGTGGCCGGGGGCAGGGCTGGCACTGGCGGGGCAGCCGGGGGTGGCGGGTGAGGGGCCGGCACTGGCGGGGCAGCCGGGGGTGGTGGGGGGGGGCTGGCACTGGCGGGGCAGCCGGGGGCGGCGGGTGAGGGGCTGATAGGGTTCTCGGAAGAGAACAGGCCGTGCCCTGGCGCGCTCGCCCTGGGGCTGGCCGGGGGCCACGTAGCCTGGATCCCTGAGCCCTACTTGGCACGATCCTCCAGCCGCGGGGCCCTGGCTGCACACAGGGTCTTCCCCATGCAGCAGGGACCCAGCGGGAACGGCTGCCATGGAGGGCCCTTCCTTCTCCACCCCTTCCCCATCCCTCGGGGGGAGTCAAGGGGGGCAGGGGGCTGCCGCACCCCCTGGCTTGAGGTGGGTTCTGTTACAGTTTGGTTTGATGGCCCTCAGCACCCCACAGTACACGTTGTTCCAGGCCCCCTGGGGGAGCTTGTCCCTCAGCACCCTTCCCTGCCGCGCTCAGACCCACAGAAAACCAAAGGGGGGCACACTTCCCAGCCTCACCGGCTTGAGATGCCCCACCCAGAAATTGTGCACTGCTCAAAATGTGATCATGCACCCAGCTCCCCCCATCGCACCAATGCCCCTCACTGGTCCCCTCATGCCCAGCTCCCCCCACAGAGACAGCACCCCCACTGGGCCCCTCCCCCCACAGTGCCAACGGGGCCTGGCTCTCCCCCCCCCCCGGTGCCAATGCCCCCCGCTGGTTGCCTCAACCGTGGACTGCCAGGGAAGAGCCCCCCTACTGAGCCCCCTAGCACCGCCCAGGGTGACCAGCTCTGACTGCTGGGGAGAGCCCCCCTGCTCAGGCCCCTGCAGTAAGTTTTTTGTGCCAGGACTGGGAGCCACTGACCCACAGCCCAAGGCCAGGGCGTTGCAGGCTGGCCTGCTCCCAGGGAACACTGTGTTTCTGCTCCAAGGACTGGGCTGCATCATTAGCATGGGGCTGACCTCTGCCTAGTTCCTCAGCTCAGCCTGGTCAGCAAGTGAGCTGCCTGAGGCCGCGGGGCTCCCTGCAGAGCGGGCCTGGGGGGCCATGGAGGCAAGGGGATTCTGGAGGACAGTGCGAGAGCAGGGGGAGGGCCCCAGAGCAGCACTGAAGCTGGGTGCACGTGCAGCAGCCGTAGCACCTGTGAAGTCAGTGGCAGCAGGAGCTTTGGAGCCGAGGATGGGACCCCAATTCTCCCAGAGAGTTTGAGGACAGCAGGCCTGAGCTACCTTCCGCCGCCTGGCACTTGCAAGCCCAGCACCTATAGACGGTTGAGGGCTGGAGGCTGCGAGCGGCTTGCCCAAGCAAGTTTAAGCAGAGAACTGTGCGAGAGAGAAATCTAGGTTAAGAGCAAGTCTTTAGAAGCCTGCAGGAGCTTTTCTGCTGGAGCCAGGAGGGGAGGCCCAAAGGCCAGGGAGTGAGCGTGCGGGGCGACTGGGCAGGGAGTTCAGAAGACAGAAAAGGAGCCTACCAAAAGTCAGGGGTGAGGTCTGTGCAGGAAATGCAGGGGGCCTGGAGTCGTGCTGCTCCCTGGCAGTAGGCATGGCACTGGCCCCGCAGCCAGGCACTCGGCCTGATTGCTCGCAGCTCAGCTGGGGACTGTGGGTGGCTGCTGGGCGCAAGAACTGCCTCAAAGCATCACTGTGTTCCCCAAACCCTGGCCCAGGTGAGGAGTGGAGATCCCTTCCCCTGGAACAACCTGCCAGGGCTGGCCTCCTGCACCACGCCCAGGAGAGCAATGGGGCCTGAGGGAGGATCGGGCCATACTCCAAAGCAGAGGGGAGCCCCAGCTTGGCAGAATCTGGCTGAGTTTATGAGGGCTCTCAGCTGTGCCCACCTGCATTTCCCCAGGCCTGTGCCCAGCGTGAGCACACAGGCCCCAAGTCACTCCCAGCCGTGCTTTGTCTACACTTGGAGCCACTGCAGGGCCCTTAGGACCACCCCGGGGCTCAGCATCCCCCAGCACCACACTGGGGCACTGCAGCCAGCCCTGACTCTCCGAGGGGAGTGCACCAGTTACGAGCCCCCACCCTGCTGGCAGCATCTGGATTCTTTTTCCCATGTGTCTCCCCCGACGCTAGCACGGGAGGACTCTGCCTAGCTGGCGAGCACGGACCAGCGCCCTCGGCCAGGGCCAGCTCTCTGGCACGACCTGCTGCAAGTGTCCCCGGCCCACAGGCATGGCCTGGCTCTTACCAGTGCTCTTGGCTGGAAGCTGAAGCTAGCCACATTCGGACTGGAACCGAGGTGCACATTCCTACCCGTGAGAGTGATGAACCCTGGGCCAATTCTCCAGCACTGGCCATTTTTAAACTAAGCTGGGATGTCATTCTAGCTCCACTGCAGGGATTAGCCTGTGACGAAGCGGGACTGTTCTTAATGTTTCCTCCGAATATTGGGGGGGTGCCTCAGTTTCCCCTGTGCAGTTCTTAAGTCTCTAGGGGGTGGGGTAAGGGTGTATGATCATTGCAGAGCCCTAGAGGGCATGTGTGAGTTGTCACGGAGTCCCCGGGCGACGCTCTGGAACTGCTCCCCATGAAGCCAGTCAGGACCCTGGGGCAGTCTCCGCTCTGTGAGCAGCCTGTCTGCAGGACACACAGCTCCCCCGGCTCCACCTTCCTGGCTCTGACCTCGGAGCATTCAGCCTCCTCTGCCCCTCCGTGCGCGTCCCACAGCGAGTCCGCTCAGGCGGGGTCCTGGGGAAGCCAGAGGGTCCTGCCCCCCCACTCCGCAGTCAGACGTGACTCTCAGCCAGCCAGTAAAACAGAAGGTTTTAGACGACAGGGACATGGTCTAACACAGAGCTTGTAGGTGCAGAGAACCGGACCCCTCAGCTGGGTCCATTTTGGCAGGCAGTGAGCCAGACAACCCCGTCTGCCCTTCACTCCATGTCCCAGCCAGCCCCAAACTGAAACTCCCTCCAGCCCCTCCTCCTCTGGGCTTTGTTCCTTTCCCGGGCCA
This sequence comes from Natator depressus, assembly GCF_965152275.1. NCBI lineage: Eukaryota > Metazoa > Chordata > Testudines > Cheloniidae > Natator > Natator depressus. The sequence goes on from NC_134245.1 coordinate 42,966,470, forward strand.
GGTGGTCACCTGATTCCTTTGTTCTCCAACCCTTTAGCTCTCACCTTGCAGGGGGGAAGGGCCCAGGCCACCAGTTGCCAGGAAACAGGGTGTCGGCCATCCTCTGTGTCCAGACTCCTGCACACACCGGCCCTCTAGGGCTCTGCAGTGATTATACACCCTTACCCCACCACCTAGATACTTAAGAACTGCATAGGGGAAACTGAGGCACCCCCACAATATTCAGAGGAAACATTAAGAACAGTCCCACTTCATCACATAGCCTCAGGCCAGTCTCCAGCCTGTGCTATGCAGGGGTCAGACTCGATGATCATCATGGGCCCTTCCGGCTTGGAATCCATGAACATACCCCACAGTTTCCTCATCGCCTGTTTGCGGCTGGAGCAGATGCTACATCCTAGCAGCCTCAGGTCCCAGGCTGGAGAGAATTCACCCAACTTCCCTGGACCTGAGGCTGGGGACCTGCCCTGCTTCAAACACCATGCCCCACAGCTTGGCTGTGGTTCTTAGGGCAAAGAGCAGGCACTGGCCCAGCCTGTTCGGTGGGGGACGCAGGCTTGAGGGGTGGCTGGTCAGAGCTCAGCAGGGGTAGATCCAACTCCTCAGCCTGCTGGCCCCATGCTCTCTGGCCTCCCTGTAACCATGGGGTTGCCCCACAGGCTACAGCATCCAAGCCAGGAGGGGAGTCAGTGATGCCCCTACTGATAGCACTGGAGTAGGCTCCCTATGGTGTCCTTCAGTGGGGTGTCTCCAAAGGAGACAATTGGGATCATTTAGTGCAGTGCATCAGCAGAGAGGGATCCACGTTCACCAGCGAGGCCATGCTAGTAAATTGCAGAACATAAGAACCAGGGGGACAGGCCATGAAATCAAAAGGCAACAAACCACTGACAGGAAATATGTTTTTACCCAGTGAAAGTTAGCCTGTGGAACTCACTGCCACAAGAAATCTGGGCCCCAGGCTCAGGAGGATTTAAGACAGGATTAGAGGCGTTCGTGGGAGAGAACATCCAGCATTACCTTCAACCAGTCAGAATAAGCCAGGCTGTAAGCCTGCTCCTGGCCTGAGGAATAGGGAGCTGATGGGCTCAGATACCCCCTCCAGGTGCTCCACTGGGACCACACCAGGGCTTCCCCCACCTGTCCCCCCACAGCAGCTAGCACCAGGCCTGGCCCCAGCAAGGTGCGGTACCAGGCCAGGCTCCCCACAGAGTCCCCAGCAACAGCAGGGGGAGGCAGTGTGAGGCACTGCAGCAGCCAGCCCAGCGACACCCCTCTGCACCAGCCCAACAGGGCCTGGAACGAGCCCCTGCCTCCCGCCAGGTCCCCGCTCTCGCAGGGGTCACATCACGGCCAGACGCGGTGGGAGGGAGGAGGTGGAGCCAGCAGCCTGCCCTGCTCAGAGATCATGGAGGGATGGACACAGGACACCAGCTAGCCGGACATGGGGGTGCTGACCCTGGACTGATAGACACAGTCGTCCCCCATCAATGGTCTCTGACCTGGCCTGTTGGTCTGTCACCCTCCAGCAACAGTGGGGCTGGTCCCTGAAACAGGCTGTGGGCAGCTCCTGCCTGTCTGTCCAGTGAAGCAGTGCACGTCAGTGCGTGGGAGAGGGGGCGATGCCCCATGCCTGCACAGCGGGGTGGGCCGGGGCCAGTGCTGACAGCAGCATGCAGTAGGCTGCCATTAGCTCATGGAGACATTTGCCCAGGAGGGTGTGCCCAGGGGCAGATAACAAGCAAAGGGGGGGAAGGGAAGACCCAGCTCATACCAGCCTGGCACCCACTATTAAAACACCCATTGGCACCGGAGCAGAGCCCCCCGGGGCAGAAGAGCCAGGAGGCTGACCAGTGCCACCCACCCTCCCAGCCACTGCCGGTGCCATCCTACCCGCACTTGAGGCAGGCCTGGGTGCTACCGGAACTTGACAGATTCTAGACAGGCCCCGAGACGTCACCCCTACAGGACACTCTGAACGTGCTCCAGGGCAGAGCCCCCGCCCCTCCCACCAGCGGGGGACAGGTCCGCAGGAGCAATCCCTACCCAGCACAGCCCTACAGCTGCGCCTAGGTGAGAGCTGCAGGAGGCAGGACCAAAGCTGGGGTGAGCAGTCAGCAGGGATCCTCATCTGCCAGCAGAAACCTGAGCTCTTCCCTGGGCAGTGTAGCCTATAGGGCTATCCTGCCTCTCTCTCTTTTCTTATAGGTTTCTTATGGTTTTATTTGTTTTATTATAATAGGCTTATAGGTTTATATTAAAGTAGTTTGGCTGTAATGCAAGGGACCTACAGGCCACATCCGGCATGTTGAGCTAAGGCAAAGTTAGCATACATAAGTCTAGGACCTTTCACCTAGATAGAAAGAAGCAAAATAACTGGGAGGGCAAAAACAACAAATGTAAAAATAATCAAATGTAATTAATATGTACAAACATACCAGCCTGTGGAGTAAGTGTGCCCCAACCTTTCGCTGGGTAAGAAAACTAGGTTTAAGGAGAAAGGAAGGGCTCAACCACCCATGCCTTATAAAGGGGGTAGCCCACCATGCCAAGGAAGTATCTAAGCCTCTAAGTGTCTAAGTGTTTTTTGTACTTGCTTTCTAAATTTTCTAAGCTCCAAGCTTCTTTGTTCTTTGTTTTACTAATCTATTTGTCTGTAAGTTCTTAATGTTAAGTTTTAAGTCAGTTAGTCCAACTCTTAGCTCTAGCTGCTGCTTCTTCTTCTTCGCTCTGCACCACCCACTGAAGAATTAAGAAACCTAAACCTAAGCTCTCTTGGCATGCCAGTCTCTTACCACCCGGTTATCAAGAAAAGGTGTAAGTATATTAATCAAAAGCCGGATAGTATATAATACCATATGTATCTTTAATAGTACTGCATCTGTCATTCTAATTTAACCATTTAATTACCAATTATTATTCCATTTATCTCAATAAAAGTCAAGACTATATTTGTCTCAGTATAAGCATCTTGTCATACCCCCAAGGGTCCTTTGCAGACTCTGTATAGCCCGATTCTGAAACAAAAACCCCATTATCTTCTAGTCAGATGAACTGGCAGGCCTATAACCCATATTAGCCAAATAAATAATATAGCCTCCTAAAAATCAGGCAACAGCAGGGCACCAGGCCCCCGCTTGCAGCAGCTGAGCAGAGCCCAGCCCAGCCCAGCCCCCAGGCAGCTTCTCAGCCAAGCTACCCTGCTCCAGGCCAGCGGCTAGAACTGCTCCAGTGGCACCTGCACGGCCCCATGAGCGGCCAGAGCCCAGCCTGGGGGGACTGTAGGGAATCCAGAACCAATGCTCCAGCCCCCAGGGCAGCTGGGGGTGAGAGCCACAAGCCCCCCCACACACACACAAAAAAAGGGATGTGAGACTGAACGTGCAGCAAGTTTATTGACAGTCCAGTGAGAAGCCAGGCCCAGGCAGGGCTCTTAGCCCTGCCCCAATCTCCTTTAGTTGCAGCCCCCAGCCAGCCAGTCCTGGGGAGCAGCACAGACAGCTATGGCCAGGGAGGCGAAGTCAAAACCAGAGCCCAGGGGCAGATGCCAAGCCAGCGCTCAGGCAGGGCCCTGCAGGCCAGCGAGGGCTGGGCTGAGGCAGCAGCATGGAGCAGGGCTGCCAGTGATGCTGCTTGGGGCACTGCCTGACCCAGCTGGCTCCATGAACAGCATGGCCAGGGCTGCATCAGGCTCAAGGCCTTGTGCACCCACAAGGAGGGTGGGGAGGAGGCGAGTCCCTTCGCAGGCAAATGGCAAAGAGCTTCCCCCTTGGAGAAGGGGAGCAGGGACTTGGCACCACCCCAGCGCCAGCAGCATGCCAGGCCTCGTGCCACCAAAGTATGCGTCACAGCTTCGTAGGGCAGGGACCCCGACCTGCAGCTGCTCAGGACTGGCAAGGGTCAGCCCAGCCCCACGCTGCCAGCACTGCTCAGCAGAGCCATCGGGGAACAGCTCCCCGCCCAGGCCTTGCTTAGGTCCCTCCACGCAGGGCAGCTGGGAGCCTTCCCCACATGCCTAGGGCAGCACTGGCACAAAGACCACGAGCTCCCCATGACCCCATTAGCCCACTCACTGGACAGGGGCTGGGGTCTCTGTACGTCACTAGACCCCTCCCATGTTCTGCACAGGGGATGACTCAGTCCAGAGACTCCTGACTGGCTCACACCTGAGAGGTACCAACCATTGTTCCCAGGGCACTGCAGCTTCTCCAGGCTGGGGCATCCAGGGGCAGTGCAGAGAGCCCTATCCACAGCCCCACACGCCCGTCAGCACCGATGATCCGCTCCAACAGCTTCTGTGACGCTCTGAAACCCCTGCTCCCTAAGCCAAGAACAAACAGCTGTGAGCACTCCCACGAGGCTCAGTCCGGCGCTCCCACCCCCCCAGCCCAGGAACAGGTCCTCCCAAACAAGCTATGCTCTGGCCTCTGTCCTGCGCTAACCCCAGCACAGAGAATAGCTCCACTTGCAACACAAGCCTGCTGGACCTGTGGGTCACAGCTGCCCAGCATCCCAAGGCATGGGGCCTGCAGGACGCTGGCTATGGCAGCAGCCAGTGAGAGCCCTCGGCAGGCCTGGTGCCTGTCGGCCATGAGGCCTTTCAGACCCAGCACCTCCCACACCACTGGGGACACAGGCACAGAGCCATGGGTGTGACGGACGCCCACCTCCTCGTACACAGAACACCGCTGGGGAGCAGCCCAGCCCCTCACTCACCTCAGCAGCACCTCCAGTTCCCGTTTCACCATGCTCACCACAGGGGGCCCCTGGTAGGTGAGCGCCGTGTACATCTGCACCAGAGAGGCCCCAGCCCGGATCTTTTCCAGCGCGTCCTGCCCGCTGCTCACCCCGCCCACGCCAATGATGGGCACCTTCCCTAGGAGCAAGGATGGGCATTAGAGGCAGATGGAGCACCTGGCCTGGGGCTGGCGGAGCGGGTGGGGCGGTGGCACTGAGTTACCTTGGGTGAGGGCGTACATCTCGCGGACGGTCTGCGTGGAGAGCGCTCGCAGGGGCCGCCCGCTGAGGCCGCCAGGCTCCGCGCGCAGGGTGCCCCGCAGGCTGCTGGGACGGCTGGTGGTGGTGTTGGTGACGACCAGCCCATCCACACCTAGCTGAGACACCGAGGGAACATGATGGCAGCAGAGCTCCAGGCCCCCTGCCGCATCTTGTGCCAGCTTGGCCAGCCGCCCCCACAGGGGCGCCAGAGCTAGTGGGGAGCAAGCAGCAGAAGCCTGCTGGCGACTGGCTGCCCGAGCAGCCTAGCACAGCAGCCACCACTGGTGTCAGAGCCAGCAGCTCCTGGCGGGGGCTGGGGAGGACCTGCCCTGGGTGCAGCCGGTCAGCAGTGAGACACGGCCCCATCCATCGCCCGCCCTCTGGCCAAAGGCGTTTGACTGCAGCCTGCTCCATGCCCCAAGCTGGAGCTCCTGGCTGGGACACCCTCCCCTTGTCCAGCCTGCACTTCTCTTGTCCCAGCCCCTTTCCCCTAGTGACTCCCCCACGCTCCAGGCCCCTGCAGATAGGTATGTCCCCCGCCAGGGCTACCACTTCACCCCTTCCCTGCACTCTCCCCTAAGCTCTCCACTCTGCCCCCCTCCCTCGGGCACAGCAAGGCCTGCGCTGGGCAGCAGGCGCCGCCCCAGAGCTACCTGCCCACTACCTCGGTCACTGTGCTGGCTATGTCCTGCTTGTCCTGGGCAGTCAGATCAGGGGCAATCTTCACCAGCACGGCCGGCTTGCGCTCACACCTCAGGGCATCCCTCTCTTCCAGCACCTGCAGGGACAACACCAGTGCCAGGAGCTGCTGCAGTAAGTGACATGCCAAGGGAGACACCCAAGCTATCCAGAGCCCCCGCCCCCCGGCGCTGGTGTTACCAAGGCTTGACGAGCTGGGTGGGGTGGCAAGGTCAGCGCCCAGGGAGGAAATGGAGGGGGTACGTCAGAGCAGCACAGAGATGTCTCTGGGGAGACACAGAGGTAGAGACACAGACAATGCTGCTGCCTAAAGGGAGGAGGGAAGAGCTTGGGATGAATCCCCTTCTCGGGGCCACAGCACAGCCCCCATGCCTTCCAAAGTGAGACGCCCAGCCCCCCACTGAGTCCCAGCTCCCTGCCCATCTGCTGCTCTGCAGAGCCCCCACCCCCGAAAACGGCCACCTCCAGCTCAGACAAGCGCTGCGCGAAAGGGCTGGCAGCCGGAGCAGCGAGGGGGGCACCCGGCACCGCCACGCTGCACCAAGAACCACCTGGGCAAGTGCCATAGGCTGGCCTGGGACAGTCACCCACCTTGGCCAGCAGCCGGCGCAGCTCAGCTTTGCCCTGCAAGTCCCGCAGCCCCGGCGTATTTGGACTGGACACATTCACCACCAGGTAGTCGGCCAGCGGGCCCAGCGTCCGGACCCCATCCACATAATCTGTCACCGCATCTGCTGAGCCCTTGTTCTTACCCAGGTTTATTCCGAGGGGAATTCCAGCTGGAACACACGTGTGCCACTCAGAGAGGCAGGAGCGCCTGCCTCACCACCTGCCGCATCCCCAGCCAGGCCACCCCAGAGATGGCACCACACCTGCAAGTACTAGCTGCTGCTGGACCAACCCCAGAATGTGCAGGGCCCAGGCCGGGCACCGGGGATGCAGCTGTGCCGGGCCAGGTCTGGGGGAGAGTCCAAACGCAGGCAGCTGCTCTGCACCATGCCAACACCATGGCTAGCCGAGGGTGGCCGTGCCGGTGCCAGACCAATGGCGGAAAATTCCCTGCACTCACCAGGCCCACAGCACTACCCCATCCCTGATGCACAGCGGTCCCAGTGACACCAGTGCCCGCCCCCTGAGGAGCACAGGAATTGCTGTAGCAGGTCACACCCCCACACATCAGGCTAGCCAGGATCCCCATCCCCCTCCAAAAGCAGGTAGTAATGACCAGAGCTGAAGGCGTGAGACTCTGCGGATGGGCAGTTACGGAGTGGCCTGCTATGAAATAGCAAAGGTCTCCTGAGCCACGGCCTGTTGGCTCACGCACTGAAGCAGGGGCAGCCATCGCCCTTATGGCCTTCCTTGTTATCCCAACATCGAATCGTCTTCTGAATCCCATCACGCCCTTGGCCTCAGCGGTATCTTGTGACAGTGAGTTCCACAGGCTAACAACTGACTGCTATAGCACTCTCTTGTAACCTTGTTAAGGATTTTCATGATAGCAAGGAGCTTTACCTTCCGTGAGCTGGAGCTGCACTCCCTGCCGGGCCCGAAGCCTACACTCCACAGCGGCATGTCCATGGCTGTTAAAGCCGTATCTGCGCGGGAACAAGGAGAGGTGTCAGCAAGCAGCATGGAGCTGGGCTGGAATCACTCCCACCAAGGAACAATATGCCAGGGAAGGGAGATCCTCAGTCTCCTTGTGGGACACAGGGGGCTGCTGGCTGCCAGGCCTGGGGCCACAAGACACTTACCTAGAGGGGGAAGCTGCAGCTTCGAGCCCTCCAGGGCTCAGCCTAGCAAGAGATACAGGATGGCAACAGATACCTCTGCTCACTGCCCTGCCCCAACACCCTAACCCCACAGGTCACCTGCCCCTCCCACCTCACCCACAGCCAAGGCCCACTGGCTTGCCCCACCCTCAGTCCCCTCCCAGCCTCGTCTCCGGCCCTACTGGCTCTTTTGCTGCAGGTCAATGGAGGTGAGGAAGGGAGAAAATGCCCACCCCCCCTGCTCCGGGCAGCACCTAGAGGCAAACATGGGATTCCCCTCCCTCCCCCGTGTGACAGCAGCCTCTGACCCCAGCCTACCTGTTAATGACAGCTTGGTCCTCTGGCAGCCGGAAGACCCGGGGTTTGGGGTCCCTTCCTGCGGCTGTGGGGTGACACTCCCCACTTCCACGAAGCCAAATCCAAGCTTGGAGAGCCCATCCACGGCTTCCCCGTGCTTGTCAAAGCCGGCGGCCAGGCCCACCGGGTTCCGGAACCTCCGTCCCAGCACGCGCACCTCCTGGGAGAGCAAGCGAGGCCCCGTGACCCCCCGCACACTGCACAGCGACTGGCCCGGGGCCAGGGCCCAGCTGCGGGCCAGTCATGAGAGCAGCCCAGATAGGTTATTGGGCGGGGCGTGGGGGGCGGGGGGGGAGGTTGACCATCCACAGCCCGAACGAGAAGCTGGGTTCCTCGCTCACTTGGTCTAGCCCAACCTCCAGCAGGCTGCCTCGCACTCAGCAGGGGCAGAGCCCCACAACAGCCAGCCCCCTCCCCCACGGTGACGGGCTCCAGTCCCAAGCCCCCGGGGGTGCAGCTGGCAGAGCAGGGATAGCTCAGCTCCCGGGGACATCACCTTCCCCCAGAGCCATTGGGGCATCCCACCAGCTCTGACGTGGGGTAGGTTCCGGGGCCAGGCGCACGCCCCATATATCCCACCCAGGGGGGCTCAGACGGGGCAGATAGTGTCCCGCGGAGCCTGTGGGAGGGACGCACCAGCATGGCCGAGTCACGCTGGGCCATGTGGGGCAGGACCCCCAGGCTGAGCAGGCGGATGGCGAGCAGGTGGGCGGTCTCGGGCCCCAGCAGCCGCTGCAGCCCCGGCATCAGGCACTCAGCGTAGAACCGCTCCTCGCCCGCGGCCACCAGGTACGAGGCGCAGAGAAGGCCGCCCCCGCCCAGCACCGCCACGGCCTCCCGGAGTCGCTGCTGCAAGGCAAGAGCTGTCAGTTACCTCCCCGCAGAGAGCTCCCCCCGGCCCCGCCCCACCCCACCCCCCTCCCCTCCCCTCCCAGAGAGCTCCCCCCAGCCCCGCCCCGCCCAGAGAGCTCCCCCCAGCCCTGCCCCGCCCCGCCCAGAGTGCTCCCCCCGGCCCCGCCCCGCCCCACCCCACCCCACCCAGAGAGCTCCCCCCGGCCCCGCCCCACCCCACCCCCCTCCCCTCCCAGAGAGCTCCCCCCGGCCCCTCCCCACCCCACCCCACCCCCCTCCCAGAGAGCTCCCCCCGGCCCCTCCCCACCCCACCCCACCCCCCTCCCAGAGAGCTCCCCCCGGCCCCGCCCCGCCCAGAGAGCTCCCCCCGGCCCCGCCCCGCCCCCCTCCCAGAGAGCTCCCCCCAGCCCCTCCCCGCCCAGAGAGCTCCCCCCGGCCCTGCCCCGCCCCGCCCAGAGTGCTCCCCCCGGCCCCGCCCCACCCCACCCCACCCCACCCAGAGAGCTCCCCCCGGCCCCGCCCCACCCCACCCCCCTCCCCTCCCAGAGAGCTCCCCCCGGCCCCTCCCCACCCCACCCCACCCCCCTCCCAGAGAGCTCCCCCCGGCCCCTCCCCACCCCACCCCACCCCCCTCCCAGAGAGCTCCCCCCGGCCCCTCCCCACCCCACCCCACCCCCCTCCCAGAGAGCTCCCCCCGGCCCCTCCCCACCCCACCCCACCCCCCTCCCAGAGAGCTCCCCCCGGCCCCTCCCCACCCCACCCCACCCCCCTCCCAGAGAGCTCCCCCCGGCCCCGCCCCGCCCCACCCCCACCCCCCTCCCAGAGAGCTCCCCCCAGCCCCTCCCCGCCCAGAGAGCTCCCCCCCGGCCCCGCCCCACCCAGAGAGCTCCCCCCGGCCCCGCCCCGCCCCGCCCCACCCCCAGAGTGCTCCCCCGGCCCCGCCCCACCGAGAGCTCCCCCCGGCCCCGCCCCCTCCCAGAGTGCTCCCCCCTGCTCCACCCTCCCCTCCTCTGCTCCCCCCAAGTGCTCCCCCCGAGTCCCCCCCGCGTGACCCCCTCACCCGCAGCGGCGCCCCCATCCCACACACAGGCCACGAGATCTCCGGCACGTCCGGAACCGGAACCCTCTGATAGGCTGAGGGCCCAGCCAATCGCGGCCGAGCCCGAGGGCGGGGCCCCGCCTCCACACAGCCTGTGAGTAGGCGGGATAGAACCCAGGCGTCCGGGCCCCGCCCCCTCCCAGAGCTGGGGCTAGAACCCAGGAGTCCTGGCTCCCGCTCCCACCCCCACTCCTCTCCCGGAGCCGGGAGAGAACCCAGGCGTCCGGGCCTTCATCCCAGGGTTAGGCTGGCGCCGTTCTGGAAGGGAGCTGCGCCCGCTGGCCCTGGCCTGTGTCCCCTAGGCTGGAGGAGACGCCGTCTCAGGATTTTACACCCCGGTGCCCTCCCCCCTCTGCCCATGTGAATCTGCCCCCAGAAAAACTGTACAGCTCTGGCCTGCTTAGTGCTGTCTGGTGCTCATGACTTGGCATTTGCATCAAACTTGCCAAGCATCTGAACCGCCCGTTGCCTAGGGATGGGGTGTGGCTGAGGGTGAGATTCAGGCCAGAGGAGACAGGGGTGCTGGAGTGCCATGTCCCCCGGGGGCCCCTTTCTATCTCAGCACCACTACCTGCCAGCCACCTCTCTAGGCGCTGTCGCTGAGTCTTCCCTGGCTACCTCGCGAGAGCTAGTGTGGGCATGGCAGGGAGCCTGGTGTGGGGCACACACCCCTCAGCATCGACACTGCCAGGGTTTGGCCCCAAACTGGTGGGGGTGGGTGGGAGAGGGGAAGCTGAAGAGATGGTCACCCCAGGTTACAGCCAAGGAGCACTAAGCAACTGAAAGAAATGTCCAGAAGAAGGAAAACCTGTTTCTATGGCCTTTGTGGAGCTCACAAAGGGCTCTGACCTGCTGAACAGAAAGAGCCTTTTTCAACTGCGCAAGAGAACTGGGCCCTCCAGTCCTCATCAGTCTGGTTCAAGCCTTCCACACAGGCTGCAGGCCAGTATGATAGTGGTCAGTCTGGCAGCTTTGAAATCCATAGTGGTGTCAAACAGGGCAGTGGTTTGGCACCAACACTTTTCAGTTTATTCTCTCTGCTGCTTTGTCAGACTCTCTCTCCGCTAGTATAAAGGGTGTCCATCTTCATACGAGCTCAGTTGGAAAACCCTTCTTCATTGCACATCTGAGAGCAAAAGGCGAAGTTAAACACCTGCAGATAGGAGAAGGTCTATTCACCAGTGACTCAGCGCTCATCGCATGTCGTGAAGAGGAGCTCCAGCAGCTTTGTGCTAGCTTGGACTAGCCCTCGGTCTGAAGAAGACAGTGATTATGGCACAAGGCACATTGGCTGCACCAGAGGTTTCAGCAGCTAACACCAAGCTCAAAGTTGTACACAAGTTCTGCTATCTAGGGTTAACTGCACTGGATAGCTCATCTCTAGCTGATGAGCTTCAGCCTTGCATCAGAAAGGTGTCCACTACATTCGGTCAACTGACCAAGCACGTTTGGGACAACAGGAAACTAACATTTCATTTTCCCTCTCAAGCCCGACAGACACCTCCACAAGTTCCTTTGGGTGCAATATTACTCCTACCCAGGACCAGTTATTATCCCACATAATGTAAATAGTCCTTGAAAGCCCCAAACACAGGCCATTTATCCCACGCCCAGTGCACACAGTCCATAAATGTTCCAAAGTCCAACACCACAGCTCATCCCCCAGGTCCAGTGGCTCCTGCCATGCCCGGGCACGCCTTCGGTCCCTGCCTGCTGTCATACCACAACCGCCACCCCAGCCCTCCCACCTAGAGTCCTTCCCAGGCTTCTTCCTGGCTTCCACACCTCTGCCTGGGGAGGGTCAGTGGGCTAGGGAACTCCGTTCAGAAACCTCCTCCCCAGTCACAACTGCCTTCCTGTCATTGATTAGTCCCAGATGTTCTCCCACGCTCCTGGGACTGGACTCACTTCACTTAGGGGGGCCTGCTGCGCTGTGAACCTGTGGGGCCAAAGCAAGGCTGCTCAGGGCTAGCCCCGTGGCCCAAGGGGGTTGCACTGTGATCTGAGAAGCTCGGTGGGGGGCATGGGGGGACACCAGATTGGAACAGTATGTCTGAGTGTGAGGGAAGCAGCAAGAGACAGAAACAGACATGGAAGGAGCAGCAAGCCAAGGACACAGCAGAACAACCACTGGGAGCGTGGCCCTGGGAAAAGCTGAAAGAGGGAGCTTTGGGGCTGAGCACTGGCTGAAAGAGGTTTGGAATTGCAAGCTAAGAAAATCACTCCTGTTGAGTTCCTCGTCCCAGGAAATGGGATTTTGTATCTTCCTTGTAAATAAATGGCTGCCTCCATCAGCCATTTCTTCTCCTGGCAGAAACAAGCCCAGGCCCCAGTGCTGCCCCAGGTCAAATGGGGAGCCACATTATGGTGTGGGAGGCAAGAGGGGGCTGGGCCGGTCTTTGTGGAGAGGACGTTTCAAGCTGTGGAAGGAGTCACGCACACTCAGATGAATGTTGGCTCTTGCAGGGTGACTGAGGCCGAGTTCTGGCCCCCGTCCCAAGGGGCTGATGGCAATTCTAGCCAGACTCCTGTGGGAGGGGCAGGCTGGACCCTGAGTCTCCATTTATAGTGATACTGCCATGCATGGCCCCAGCATCGGCTGTAGTGCTGGACGGCTTGGGGACGGCTGCACTGTTCTCTCCCTGGTCCTCAGTGTGTGAGGGGTTAATCTTCCTGCTCCTAGTGGGCTACAGAGCCTTCTCCATGTGGATCCAGGAACCCAGCTCCCCATGGTGCTGGGGCACAGGATCCTTCCTGCGTGCCCAGCTGCAGGCTCCTGCCTCCCCTTCCTCCCCAGGCCTGTGCATGGGAAGCCCTAGTTGACCTCATCCAGGGTGTTGCCTGGAACACGGCCAAACTCTCTACACCCAGGTGTAATGATGAGGCCTTTGGCGGGACACTACTGAGAGTATCAATTCAGGACAAATTGCTTAGAGCAGGGCAGTCACAGCCCAAGGCTGGGGTCCTTTGCACACCAAAGCAGCCAGACAGAGAGGACTTCGGTTCTACCCCACTGGCTAACCAGCAGTCACACAAGCAATTCCCTCAGACACTCCAGTTCTCTTGTATCACCACCAGGGCCCCTCGTTATGGGGATGAAGGGGTATGAAAACCAGCACCCCAGTAAAAGAGAAAAGGTTCTCTCGTTCCCAAAGGATCAAGCCCCAGACCCAGGCCAATATACAAGTCAGATCTTACCCACAAATCACGCTGTTGCCAATCCTTTAGAGTCTAAAATCTAAAGGATTATTCATAAAAAGAAAAATATAGATGAGAGTTAAAATCGGTTAAATGGGATTAATTTCATACAGTAATAGCAAAGTTCTTGGTTTAGGCTTATAGCAGTGATGGAATAAACTGCAGGTTCAAATCAAATCTCTGGAGTTCATCCACAGCTGGGATGGGTCATTCAGTCCTTTGTTCAGAGCTTCAGTTTGTAGCAAAGTTCCTCCAGAGTTAAGAAGCAGGATTGAAGACAAGATGGAGGAGATGCAGCTGCCTTTTATAGTCTCTTGCCATGCGGCCTGTGCTTCCTTTGTTCCAAAAACAAGCTACACAGCACATGGCATGGAAAAAACCTTAGAGCTCTGTCCATAGGCCAGTCCCTGCAACCTTGCTGAGTTACAAGGTGTATCTGCCTTCTCTCAATGGGTCAGTTGTATAGCTGATGGTCCTTAATGGGCCATCAAGCAGGCTAGGCAGTGCTGACACCAAATTGTCTCGGGTGTCACCCAGAAGCATAGCACAAGTTTGAAATACAGACTGTATAGAGCCAATACTTATAACTTTAAATTAAAAAATGATACATGCACCCAGATAGCATAATCATAAACAGCAAACCATAACCTTTTCATAGACACCTTGCTTAACCTACTTTGTACAAGATTTGGTGCCACTATAGGACCTTGCTTGCAACAATGATCTATACAGTCACAGTTCATGCTAATAACGTCACACCAGGACCTAAGTTCCCTCTAAGCTGCGTGGCCGCGCAGCAACCTATTAAGCCCAGACCTGCCGTGGCCGGGGGAGAGGCGTCTATCCTGCGGGTCCAGCCCTGGTGCTGTTGCGGGGAGAGGCAGCTCTCCCCCACGGCCCAGGTGCCGTTGCGGGGAGAGAGAGCTGGGGGGAGTCCTCTCTCCCCACCTTAGCCCCAGGGCAGCCTGCACCCCAAACCCCTCATCCCTGGCCCACACCCCCAGCCAGAGCCCTCACACACACTCACACACCCGCACTCCAACCCTCTACCCCAGCCCTGAGCCCCTCTCGCACTCCAAACCCCTCAGCCCCACCCCCACCACACGAATTGTGTGCACCAATATGGAGGTGATGTGTCACCTCCGTACTGGTGCACATAACAAAATTCATTCCGCAAATGTGTGGGGAAAATTAGAAGGAACACTGCCCACCAGGACCCCAACCTCCCTGCATCCAAGCCCCTCCCAAGGATGCCGGCAGGAAGCCAGCTGAGATGGCTGGTTGGAGGGGGTCCGTGGGGCTCACTCTGCACCATGCGAGGCATGAGTTCAAACTGGTGTAGCAGAAAGGCCTGGGCACTGATTTCAGTGCGAGAGCAGCACAGAACGGTTCAGCTGGGGCCACCCATGAACAAGTGTAACTGCCCTGCTGCAAGCCACTCGTACACCAATGTGGCTCTGCAGCCTTTGCCTGGTGCCGTTGATTTGAACTCACGCCTGGCATGGTCCTGGGGCCAGTGGCCCATGCAGCCAAGCCCTGAGCCTCTAGAAAAGCCAGCCTAGCGGCAGTGCCCACCTGTGCTGAGCCTGGCTGTGCTGGGGAGCCTTGGGGCACACACTGGCCTTAGGGGGGGCACTCCCTGCCTGCAGGCTCTCCCACGACAAGCGGCCCTGCATACTGCCAGGCTGTGACTCCCTTTTGGGGCGTGGGTCTGGCACAAGCTGGCACGTTTATGGCACAGGCAGCTCCGTCCCAGCAAAGCCCAGGAACACAGGGCTCCCCGCATACTAAGTGGGCACAGCTGCCAGTGCGGTGACAGGCCCTGCCCTCCCTGGGCAGAGGTCTGTATTTACACTGAGGATACTGCATAATTGGCTGAGATGAACTTGCCCATCACACCCGCAGCGTGAAGCTGGGCTCAGTGGGAGGCCCAGGATTCAAGAGGAGAATCCTGGATTAGCTAAAATGATTCAACTGTCTGGCAGTAACTGTCCCCTTTGCAGAGCCTGCTAACTGAGCTCTTGCTGCCCGGCCCCACCTGCAGCCCCGCCCCAGGCCCCTAGCCCAGCCCCGGTGCCCCCGGCCCAGCCAGGCCCCAGGGACCCCAGCCCAGCCCTGCCTGCAGCCCCGTCCCAGTGCCCCCGGCCAAGCTCCAGTGCCCCCAGCCCAGCCCTGCCTGCAGCCCCACCCCACTACACCCAGCCCCGCCCCAGTGCCCCTGGGCCAGCCCCAGGGACCCCCAGCCCAGCCTGTAGCCCCGCCCCAGTGCCCCCAGCCCAGCCCAGCCCTAGTTCCAAAAGTGCCCTCCAGTTCTCACACCCCCAGCCAGGCAAGCAGCAGGCCCACCGCCCCCAGCCAAGTGGGGGGCTCCCCAATTCTAATTGCAAAGACCCCATTTGGTTCCTAAATCAAGGCCCTGTCTTTCTAGACGAGATGCTTCCAGCTCAGCCCCAGGCAGGGGCTCAGTGCTGGCAGCCCAGGGGTTTGGGGGCGCAGCCGCTCTGGCCTTGTCACACAGGCAGTCAGCCAGGGTGGGCACCATGGTCCCTGTGTGTGAATCTCACATCATGCCATAGAAACATTGGGCCCATCCGCCCCCAGGGGCTGCAGTTGTCCTCCTCCCCAGCACCCTGCGGGTTCCCTCTCCAAGGGCAGGCTTCCAGTCCAGCCCCAGCAGGTGTTCAGCTCCCTGTGCCCTGCATGGGAACATTGCGTCCTCCACTCTCCTTCGTGTCCCACAGCCACGCTGAGGCCCAGCAATTGCCTCACCCTTCTCTGCAAACAGCCCCCAGGTGGGACACGCTCGCCTCTCTCTGTTTGCTTGGCAGCCCTGGGGTGGGAACCTGAGTTGGGCGGGTTTGTCTCAGCTTGGACCTGGGACAAAAGCACCGGGCTTGTATAAAGGGCTGGGCGGGCAGCCGGAGCCACTGGCACCATGCGACTCCCATCAGGGATGTGGCTTTGGTTCTGTTTGGCAAGCGTTGCCCAAGCTGGGCCTGCCTCGAGATGGCCCTGGCACCAACAACGTGTGGGAGACGTCAGCTACAAGTTCGTCAGGCTCTGGAACAGCTTCTGGGGAGCCCAGGCCTGGTGCCAGGCCAATGGCGGGTGCCTGGCGTGCACCTGGAACCCAGAGATGCAGGCCCTCCTGAGCCACCACCTGGTGGAAGGGGAGAAGTGGTGGATCAGCCTGCGAAAGCACCCATGTGAAAAGAACCCAGGTGAGGGCGAGGGGTCCTGGGACTTGCTGCCCCTCTCTGTGCTGGGAGGAGGGCTTTGGGGGGCTCATCCTCGGCCTCCCTTGCCATTCCAGAGGCTGGCCAGCCCCAGCGGTGCTCAGGGGCGGCTCCCAATCGCTCAGCGCTCCGCCTGTCCGAGCGCATGCAGCAGGGCTCACGGCAGCCCCTGGCTTTCACGGGGACGTTCGCACAGCCCGCAGCAGGTCGGCCGACTCGGGCTCACGCGCCAGCGCTATACACAGCTGTGCAGACGTTTGGTCTTGGCTGGAGCCTGGGTTTCAGAGCTCGAGCTCCTGCCTGAGACAAAGCACTGCCCACTTGGCTAGCTTCTGCGGGTAGCGCGAGCCCGAGTCTGCTGACTTGGGCTCTAACTCGGGCCATGGGCTACTGCTGGCTGGGTAGACGTCCCCTCAGAGCTCAGCCAGCGCGTCCTGGGAGCACCCTGCCTGGCGCGACACGGAGCAGCTTGAGGCCGTGCTGCTAGGTGCCGCACCCCCTCAATTTTCTCCATGGGCGCTCCAGCCCAAGCGCCCACCCACGGAGTCCGCACCTCTGACCCGGCAGCAGGTAAGAGCGGTTGGCTCCCGCACAGCCGGCGCGTGCTGCAGTCTCCTTACTAGGCAGGGGCCGTATTCACAGTGCCAGCATAGGGCACCAGTTCATTAATACCGCGTAGGGCCCCATAAATCCTAAGGACAGCCCAGCTCGGGCAGGCTCCGAGCGGCCATCCTCTGTCTGCCCGGCCATGCAGCTTGTTCTCCTGGCCTCACTGATGGTCATGGTGCTACACGGAGCGGAGCCCCCACGAGCTGTACTTCAACGAGGCCATTCGCAAGAGCGTCACACGCAACTTCTACCACATCCGTGGCCTGGGGGACTTCTATCGCTGGGCCCGCGGCACGCTCCTGCCCAGCCTCGACGGGCCACACCCAGGTGAGAGCACCCACCCTCTGCCCGCGCCACAGGGACCCACCAGGGCCCTTCCCTGCCCCCGGGGCAGACACAGACATGGGCAGAGTGGGGAGCAGGGAGTGCCTCGCCCACCCGGACAGTCGAACTTGGTGTGGAAGAGTGAGGGCCTGGCTGAGGGGAGGGGCTGCTCCCCATCATTGCCCCCCAGGGTGGTGCATCCCCTGCTGCTCACCGCTGCGGGCCTGCCCTAGCCTTGGCAGTGAGGCTGTCCATCTGTTTGCATTTGGAAAGGAAGATGATGTCTGTCTGTCTGTATCTGTACAAGTTTTGTATGTGTGTCTGTTGGGGGGGGAGGGAAGGGTGAGAAAACCTGGATTTGTGCTGGAAATGACCCACCTTGATTATCATGCGCATTATAAAGAGAGGTTTCAAAGAGGGATGGGCTATTACCAGCAGGAGAGTGAGTTTGTATGTGTGTGGGGGGGGGAAGGGTGAGAAAACCTGGATTTGTGCTGGAAATGGCCCTACTTGATGGTCACTTTAGATAAGCTGTTACGAGCAGGAGAGTGGGGTGGGAGGAAGTTTTGTTTCATGGTCTCTGTGTGTATATAATGTCTTCTGCAGTTTCCACAATATGCATCCGATGAAGTGAGCTGTAGCACAAGTCCTCCTTTTCTTTTTTCTTTTTACGAATACAGACTAACACGGCTGCTACTCTGAAACCTGTCATTATGCAAGGCACTGCATTTAGCCGCATGGAGTGGAAATCTATCAACTGCATGAAAAAACTTGTACAGATACAGACAGACATCATCTTCCTTTCCAAATGCAAACAGATGGACATCGTACCAAAAGGACTGAAGGTAAAAAATCCGTTACAATCTAATTACCACACAGACCATGCTGACAGCTTGTGCCACACGCTCTCAAAGAAACTGCGGAATCACCTGA
The DNA here is from genome assembly GCF_965152275.1 of Natator depressus. Taxonomy (NCBI): domain Eukaryota; kingdom Metazoa; phylum Chordata; order Testudines; family Cheloniidae; genus Natator; species Natator depressus. The sequence continues at coordinate 42,984,544 of NC_134245.1, forward strand.
TCAACATCCTCTACAGCAAGCAGGGAAAGATTAAGAATGAGCTCTCAAAAATGGATACTCTCAGAAAAAACCAACCTTCCACACAAACTTCCTCGTGGCTGGACTTTACTAAAACTAGACAAGCCATTTACAACGCACACTTTACTTCTCTACAAAAGAAAAAGGACACTAAACTTTCTAAACTACTACAGGCTACAAGGGGCCACAGCAATGGTTCCCTCAACCCACCCAGCAATATTGTTAACCTATCCGACTATACTCTCAGCCCAGCAGAAGCAGCTGTCCTATCTATGGGCCTCTCCTTCTGCCCCTCCACCCCCTCGAACATGATACAGTTCTGTGGTGACCTAGAATCCTATTTTCGACGTCTCCGACTCAAGGAATATTTCCAAAATACCTCTGAACAACATAATGATCCACAGAGGCCTGCCTACCAACATTACAAAAAGAAGGATTCTAGGTGGACTCCTCCTGAAGGTCGAAACAGCAGACTGGACTTCTACATAGAGTGCTTCCGCCGACGTGCACGGGCTGAAATTGTGGAAAAGCAGCATCACTTGCCCCACAACCTCAGCCGTGCAGAACACAATGCCATCCACAGCCTCAGAAACAACTCTGACATCATAATCAAAAAGGCTGACAAAGGAGGTGCTGTTGTCATCATGAATAGGTCGGAATATGAACAAGAGGCTGCTCGGCAGCTCTCCAACACCACTTTCTACAAGCCATTACCCTCTGATCCCACTGAGAGTTACCAAAAGCATCTACAGCATTTGCTCAAGAAACTTCCTGAAAAAGCACAAGATCAAATCCACACAGACACACCCCTGGAACCCCGACCTGGGATATTCTATCTACTACCCAAGATCCATAAACCTGGAAATCCTGGGCGCCCCATCATCTCAGGCATTGGCACCCTGACAGCAGGATTGTCCGGCTATGTAGACTCACTCCTCAGGCCCTATGCTACCAGCACTCCCAGCTACCTTCGAGACACCACTGACTTCCTGAGGAAACTACAGTCCATCGGTGATCTTCCTGATAACACCATCCTGGCCACTATGGATGTAGAAGCCCTCTACACCAACATTCCACACAAAGATGGACTACAAGCCGTCAAGAACACTATCCCCGATAATGTCACGGCTAACCTGGTGGCTGAACTTTGTGACTTTGTCCTTACCCATAACTATTTTACATTTGGGGACAACGTATACCTTCAGATCAGCGGCACTGCTATGGGTACCCGCATGGCCCCACAGTATGCCAACATTTTTATGGCTGACTTAGAACAACGCTTGCTCAGCTCTCGTCCCCTAATGCCCCTACTCTACTTCTGCTACATTGATGACATCTTCATCATCTGGACCCATGGAAAAGAAGCCCTTGAGGAATTCCACCATGATTTCAACAATTTCCATCCCACCATCAACCTCAGCCTGGTCCAGTCAACACAAGAGATCCACTTCCTGGACACTACAGTGCTAATAAACAATGGTCACATCAACACCACCCTATACCGGAAACCTACTGACCGCTATTCCTACCTACATGCCTCCAGCTTTCACCCTGACCACCCCACACGATCCATCGTCTACAGCCAAGCTCTGCGATACAACCGCATTTGCTCCAACCCCTCAGACAGAGACAAACACCTACAAGATCTCTATCAAGCATTCTTACAACTACAATACCCACCTGCGGAAGTGAAGAAACAGATTGATAGAGCCAGAAGAGTTCCCAGAAGTCACCTACTACAGGACAGGCCTAACAAAGAAAATAACAGAACGCCACTAGCCGTCACCTTCAGCCCCCAACTAAAACCCCTCCAACGCATTATTAAGGATCTACAACCTATCCTGAAGGATGACCCAACACTCTCACAAATCTTGGGAGAAAGGCCAGTCCTTGCTTACAGACAGCCCCCCAACCTGAAGCGAATACTCACCAACAACCACATACCACACAACAGAACCACTAACCCAGGAACCTATCCTTGCAACAAAGCCCGTTGCCAACTGTGCGCACATATCTATTCAGGGGACACCATCACAGGGCCTAACAACATCAGCCACACTATCAGAGGCTCGTTCACCTGCACATCCACCAGTGTGATATATGCCATCATGTGCCAGCAATGCCCCTCTGCCATGTACATTGGTCAAACTGGACAGTCTCTACGTAAAAGAATAAATGGACACAAATCAGATGTTAAGAATTATAACATTCATAAACCAGTCGGAGAACACTTCAATCTCTCTGGTCACGCAATCACAGACATGAGGGTCGCTATCTTAAAGCAAAAAAACTTCAAATCCAGACTCCAGCGAGAAACTGCTGAATTGGAATTCATTTGCAAATTGGATACTATTAATTTGGGCTTGAATAGAGACTGGGAGTGGCTAAGTCATTATGCAAGGTAGCCTACCCCCCCCCCCCCCCAAGACGTTCTGGTTAAACTTGGATTATTGCTGTGCACATTGTAAGATGAGTTATTGCCAGCAGGAGAGTGAGTTTGTGTGTGTGGTTTTTGGAGGGGTGTGTGTGGGGGGGGGGGTGGGGGGGTGAGAAAACCTGGATTAGTGCTGGAAATGACCCACCTTGATTATCATGCACATTATAAAGAGAGGTTTCAAAGAGGGATGGGCTATTACCAGCAGGAGAGTGAGTTTGTATGTGTGTCTGTTGGGGGCGGGGGGGGGGAAGGGTGAGAAAACCTGGATTTGTGCTGGAAATGGCCCTCCTTGATGATCACTTTAGATAAGCTGTTACGAGCAGGACAGTGGGGTGGGAGGAAGTTTTGTTTCATGGTCTCTGTGTGTATATAATGTCTTCTGCAGTTTCCACAATATGCTATGCATCCGATGAAGTGAGCTGTAGCTCACGAAAGCTCATGCTCAAATAAACTGGTTAGTCTCTAAGGTGCCACAAGTACTCCTTTTCTTTTTCCTGCATATAATGGAAACCACTTCAAGCCAGGGGGTGCTGCACCACCCCTAATTCCAGGACCTATGGACAGAGGTGGGTGACAGAGGCTATTGAAATCCTTTCTGAGTGAGCTTCAATTGGAATTTGCCCCATATTCTGCCCTGGAGCTGTGAAAATGGGGCCCCAGGACAGGTCAGAGCAGGCCTCCAGCTGCATCTCTCCCCCTGCTGAGGACATCTTACCAGACAAGCAGGGCTGCAGGGACCATCCCATAATCCCCCACCATCTCTGCCAGCCTCGGCCTGGGGAGAAGGAGCAGAGAACATGCTTTGCAGAAACAGGAGTTGATGGAAGACGGAGCCTATCAAACTAGCTTTTCTTTTTGGACAACATTATAGGTTTGGTTGATAAAGGTAATTCATGGTGCTGATGTAATAGGGTCTGTAAAGCCTTTGACACGGTACTGCATGGCAGTGTTATTAAAAAGCTAGAGCAATATGCGATCAACGTGGCAGACAGTAAATGGATGAGACACTCCCCACCTGGCAGCTCTCAAATGTAACTGAATGGGAATCCCCACTGAGCAAGAGTGTTCCTGTGAGGTCCTTCAGGGGTCTTGGCCCGAAGCTATTTAATATTTTTATCAGTGACCTGGAAGAAAACAAACGCATGACTGATAAAGTTGGCAGGTGACACAAAATTGGGGGAGTGGTAAATAATGAAGAGGACAGATCGCTGATTCAGAGCAATTTGGATTGCTTGGTAGGCTGGGTGCAAGCAAACTGTGAGTTTCAGTACAGCCAAATGTAAGGTAGTACACTCAGGAACACAGAACGCAGGCCATACCTACAGGATGGGGGACTCTACCCTGGGAAGCAGGGACTCTGAAAAAGACTTGTGGTCTGAACATGGGCTCCCAGCGTGAAGCTGTAGCCACAAGCACTAATACAAGTCTTGGAGGTTATTTTACCTCTGTACAGTATTTGGGAGTGGTGCAGCCAGCACTGGAATACTGTGTCCACTTCAAGCAGGATGTTGATAAATTGGAGAGGGTTCAGAGAAGAGCCAGGAGAATGAGTAAAGTATCAGAAAACCTGCCTTACAGCGAGAGACTCAAAGAGCACACTGTATTTAGCTTAGAAAAGACAAGGTTAAGGGCTGACTTGATTCCAGTTTTTAAGTGTCTACAGGGGAACAGAGGTTTGAAAACAGAGAGCCAATGTAGCAGACTAAGAGCTAACATGATCCAATGGCTGGAAGTTGAACCTGGACAAATTCAGACTAAAAAAGGTATAAAAATTTAACAAGGGAATTCACCATTTGAACATCTTACCAGGGGTTGTGGTCAATTCCCATCACCGGCAGTTTTAAAATTGCAACTGGAGACACAGTCTAGTTCCAACAGGCATTGCGGGAGGGAAAGTCGCTGGCCCGGGCTGTACACAACGTCAGACTAACATCACAATGGTCCCTTCTGGCCTTGGAGTATGAGTTGCTATAGCCCCTGGATCGAGAGACTCTCCTGGCGTATTACAGACATTTCCTTACTGAACTTTCCCAACTCCCCACAGCCTGAGCCCCCTGCGCTGAGAGGGAAACAGAGGGTGCACCCCACTGAACCTGGGTGGGGGGGGGGTGCCAGCTCTGGCAGATGTACCTGCGCTGACTCGGATCAAGCTAGCTTGCTACAACAGACATCCAGCCCCAGCGGCGTGCGCAGCCAGCTGCCCGAGTACAGTCCCATCGGCGACCCTAGGGACACCCTCGCACTGCGACAGCTACCCCTCTGTAGAATGCTCAGAGCCCTGGTGAGACCCCACACCTCCAGCTCCTGGGCAGACGACTGAAGGCACAGGGAGGTGAGGTGACTTAGCCAGCTCACGGGGCCCATGGCAGAGCGAGGAATAGAGGGCAGGTATTCCGACTCCCAGCCCCTGTGCCGAGCCTCTGCTTCCCATGAGTCACCATCCACCTGCTCCCGGAGGAACCACCAGCCTGGGGGAACCGGCACTACTCCACCCCGGGGCGGGTGGGGAACGCAACCCCTGTTGCTGGGCCTACGGGGCCCCATCTCTGCTGCCAGGGGCTGCGGGGCGCTGGGACGTGCTTGGGGGCATGTGCAGACGGGCTCCACTCCTCTTTGAGGCACGTGTGTCAGTTTCTACGAGACAGCGCAAGCGGCCTCAGCTCTCAGCTACCTGCTGGCCTTCCTGGTCGCCCTGGCCAGGGGCAAGCTGTGGAATCGTCTGCGCCTCAGTCCCAGAATGCATCCGATCAGCAGCACGCTGCGCCGAGCCGGGCAGGAGGTGCTGGGCTTCCTGCTGGTGGCTACGCCATGACGGTAAGTTGCTCTGCAGGGGCTAGCACCAGCCCTGGCGTGGTCCTGCGGTGGGGGGGCCCAGAGAAGTAGGGGGTTAGAGCATGTTCCACTGGGCAGAAGCAGCCAGGGCCATGAATTGCACAGTGTATCAGAGGTCAAAACAGAACTAGCTACGTTCCTGGGGGATAGGGCCATCAATGGCTATTAGCCAGGATGGGCAGGGATAGTGCCCCTGGCCTCTATTAGCCAGAAGCTGGGAATGGGTGACAGAGGATGGATCACTTGATGATTACCTGGTCTGTTCATTCCCTTGGGGGCACCTGGCTCTGGCCGCTCTCGGAAGACAGGATACCGGGCTGGATGGACCCTTTGGTCTGACCCAGTAGGGCCATTCTTGTGTTCACACTGCACGCTCCTCTTTCCATCCTCCCTCCCTATCCTTCTCCTTCATTGCTGACCAGTGTAACCTCCTGTTTGGCTGGAGCATCATGAACTACAAGACTTTCTTCAGCTCATCTGTGACCATTGTTGGGCTCCTGATCGGGATCTTTAACTAGGACACGGTGAGAGCCCCGAGCCTGGTACCATTTTGTTTCCCCCAGAACAGGGTTCAGTGCAAACAAGGACCTGCTGCTGCCCTTCTAAGCAGCCCCAGGTAATCCCAGTGTAGCAGGAGAAACAAGGGGGTGGGGCCCACGGAAGTGGAGCTGTGCAGTTACTCACCCCAGGTTTGGTACCAGGCACTTCCTCACCCAGGGCTGCAGCCACCACAGAACTGCACATTCTCCGGGGAGCGAGCATGCAGCTCGGCCCCCACAGGAAGCTCTCAGCCTGCACTGGGACACGCACTCTTTGCAGGGCCATGTGCTACAGGCACAGACACTTGTGCAGATTTGAAGAGTTTGGAAACATTTGCATGTGCCCCAGCGTTAAACACGGCCTCTGTAAAAGGCCCTGGGAGCAGCTGTTTGTGCAGGCTTCCAGGTGTATCTAAGGGCCGGCCCAGCTGGAAGCATGACTCTGTACTTGTGCCCCCTTCATCCTGGGCTCTGTGCTGCTGCCTTCTAGGTTATCAACTTAGACCCAGTCTTGGGGTCCTTGCTGATCACCACCAGTGTCATATCCATGCTGTACGTGGTCATTAACCTGTTTGTCTCTGGCCTGCTGACAAGCTTCAGTGAGGAGCGAGCATCTGCCACAGTAGGTACACATCTCTGGCTCTGTGCCCAAGCTCCCCCCTAGGCTTGTGGCTGGTAGGCAGAAGGCGGCCTCACTCGGAAGCAGGCATGCTTGGCTGTGAAGCAGGTGCAAGGTTTACATTCAGCATTCAATACAGCCGACTCCCAGCACCTAGCCGAGTGTTCAGCGAGGACTGTCGCTTGGCCCTGCCTCCACTTGCTCGCTGACAAGCTGGGGATTAGCCTTTATTATTTTCCTCCCTCCTTTCTAGGCAAACAAGGATGAGTCCATGATGGAAGTGATGCTCCTAAAGTTTTCGGGCCTGTTAGGAATTAAGCAGCAGGCCCTGCAGCTGACCAGGCTGGCTGGAGCGGCCAAGAAGGCTGTACCTGTCTGAAGCACGAGCCCACAGCTGTCATCTCCATCCCCCAGAGACGTGTTTCTGCTACATAACTTCAGCTGTTGTCTTGATTAATCATTTGCTTCCTCCCTGCGCATGCCCATAGGGAGTAATGAAGGAGCAGGACAGTTACATTTCCAATAGTGTAAAAGTTAAATGCCTACAACCCCAGTCACCAGATTCCGCTTTGGGGGGCTCAGCTCTGCCCCTCAGCAGCTCAGCTCACCTATTACAGGAAGTGGCCACCTGGCGCCCAGAGAACAAGGGCAATGGAGAGAGAGGCCCTGGTCGGACAGGTACAGGCAGGTCGAGCCCCATCTTGCCCAGCTGGTCGAATATTGCACTTTATGATTACAGGTTTGGAACAGGTCCCATATGAGGAGAGATTAAAGAGGCTAGGACTTTTCAGCTTGGAAAAGAGGAGACTAAGGGGGGATATGACAGAGGTATATAAAATCATGAGTGGTGTGGAGAAAGTGAATAAGGACAAGTTATTTACTTGTTCCCATAATATAAGAACTAGGGGCCACCAAATGAAATTAATGGGCAGCAAGTTTAAAACAAACAAAACAAAGTTTGTCTTCACTCAGCGCACAGTCAACCTGTGGAACTCCTTGCCTGGGGAGGATGTGACGGCTAGGACTATAACAGGGTTTAAAAGAGAACTGGATAAATTCATGGAAGTTAAGTCCATTAATGGCTATTAGCCAGGATGGGTAAGGAATGGTATCCCTAGCCTCTGTTTGTCAGAGGATGGAGACCAATGGCAGGAGAGAGATCACTGATCATTACCTGTTAGGTTCACTCCCTCTGGGGCACCTGGCATTGGCCACTGTCGGTAGACAAGATACTGGGCTGGATGGACCTTTGGTCTGACCCAGTCTGGCCATTCATAACTTCTTACGATCTTTAGCGAGACAGTCAATTTACGACTTAGCAGCCACAAAGTTCCTGGCTATTCACAGCACCATACAGCCAAACTGAATAACCCTTCCCAGCCCTCCCAGCTAGCTGGGTAAGCACTAGTCACATTTTAGACAAAGATGAAGAGATTAGCCCAAGGACTACCCAACCCCCATCCTTAGCTTCATGTCTCCAGTCCACACTGCCTACAGCACGATTGAAGAGTCTCAGCTCTTAGTTCTGTTGCTAAGGAAGCCTTAGGAACATCCTGGTGACAAATGTTTCCACTTCAGGTGTGGCACTAGCCCAGCAGACAGACTGTTAGTGTCTGACTCTCCCAGATGGCAAAGCGCTGTCATCCCCTATTCCCATTAGCATCAGCAGGGCACCAGGTAGTGCTGGCAGGGAGCACTAGAGGGTTATTACATCCCATCACTTTCTAGCAGAGTGGTTGTTTATGCTCTTGGCCTGAAAGTGTCTGACCTGCTGGCTGGGGGCAATCGCACTTCTTAAAAAGGGTGGGGAGACAGGAGAACTCGACCGGGAGCGGTGCCGAGAGGGTGACCTTGAGCAGCGCACTATTGCCGGCTTCCCTCTGGACGGCACCCTTCTAGGTGATGCCGGAGGCTTCTCCCTGCACGGGAGGAGGCTCGGCACCGACAACTCAATGAGGTCTTTTGCTGCCTCGAAAGCGTCGGGTGTGGAGGGGTGTTTGAGGACCTCCTCCAGCCCTTTGTCGGCACTAAATTCGCCGGGTACCGGACTCAACGGGGCCTGTGGCGTGGGAGTCAGCGGTGCCGGTTCTTGGCTTGGGCCCGCAATGTGTCTTTGCATGCCGGGAACATCTTTGAGCAGCTTAGTAGCTCTCTGGGGAGAGCGCCCTCTTTCCCCTTGCTTGTGCCACTTAGACGGTGCCAGAGAGGTTGACCGGTGCCCAAGTTTGTCGTCCCTTCTCAGTGCCGACGATTTGCGGTGCTGGGTCGCGCACGGACGCCGGGGCGCTTCGCACCGAGGACACCGGGGCTGGTGCCGGTTGGTCGGAGGCCGGAGGTGGTAACGCGGCCTCCATGAACAACTGCTTAAGGCAAAAGTCTCTTTCTTTCTTCGTGCGTGGCTTAAAGGCCTTGCAGATCTTGCAGCGCTCTGCCCGATGAGACGCTCCCAGACCCCGGAGACAGGAGTCGTGGGGTCGCTGTTGGGCAGAGACTTGCGGTACGTGGCGCAAGCTTTAAAACCCTTGGCTTGCGGCATGCCCTGCAGCCCAAGGCTGGTGCTGGAAGTAGCTTCCAGATGCCAGAGACCATGGATTTCTAACTACGGGATTTCTAACTGATAACGGTGTATGAAAAGCTAAGGGATCACTCACGAGCAAGCGAGCAAGAGAGAACGTTCTAACGCCGCCATGGACGGTAAGAAGGAACTGAAGGGGGGGTCGGGCCGGCAGAGTCATATATACACCACCACAAGGGCACTGGTCTAGTGGGCTCCCCACCGGCCCGCCGGGAGCCGCTAAGGGAAAAAGTTTCCGACACCCGTGCACGTGGCGCAGACACACCTAATTGGAATGGACGCGAATAAGCACTCGAAGAACCACCTATATTTCAGAAAGGGAAAAAAGTGACCCAGGCAACTCTAGACCCATTGGTCTCCCTTCATAGCGTGCAAACTTCAGAACAAATTTTGAAGAAAAATATAATTAAATGAACGAAGTAAAGGAG